>NC_090449.1:231756293-232062657 GCF_031143425.1 Pleurodeles waltl
TGATGGGGCAGAAAAAGAGAAACAAAAGGGATACAACAGACAAAAGGAAGAAAGAGAAAGGGGTTGCTAAGAAATAAAAGAAAGAATGGAAGTAAAGAACAATAAAATGAAAACACAGTAGTAAGAAGAAGTAGAGCAAACGTGTGAGACAAAAGAAAAAAGGGAAAGAAGCTAGCGAACAAAAGATAAAGAGGAAAAAATAATGAAAGAAGTGTAAAAAGAAAGGGAAAAATGAGCATTAGAGAAAAAAGAGAGATGGTGAGAGACACAAGCAGCAAAAGAACAAGGGCATGTACGTACTGACACATTTCCCACAGACACAGAATGGGAAAAGCACTTTGACACTTCGGGTCCCAACAAGTAACTTGTGGCTTCCACATACAGACAGGAAAAAGAGGCATTTATAGTAAAACGTGAATTGACAGATAAAGATAAGAAAAACACCAGAAAAAGAAAGGAAGAAAGATTAAAAAAAAAAAGTGAAAGGATGTATACAGAGTCAAAGGAAAGAGCAAAGAAAAAATACAAAGATAGAATGAAGGGAAGAGAAAAAACAGTGAAAGAATGAACGCCTGATGAAGAAAACAAAACAAGGAAATAAATAACCACGTTTTTGCAAGTATGCAAGAGGAGGTAGCAAGAGGGAAATAAAAAAAGGGAGAGGAGTAAAAATAAACAGGTGAAAGAAAGAGTGAAACTTAACGTGTGGATTTTAAGAGCTGGAAAGAGAAAAGTGGGGGAGAAAGAAAGCATGGAGAGTAAACAGAGTAAAGGAAAGAACGGACGGAGATAAGAGAAACAGACCCTCCCAAATAAAATGGCAGCTAAGAATATACTTAATTGGCTCCCCCACATCCTCAAACAGAAGTCAATGTGTGGAAGAGCAAGGGCGCTGCAGAACAGCAGGAGGTGCATCAGCACGGTTGTATGTGAACCCTAATATAGCAATATTGAAGCGATTCAGATCAGGATTGGGGGTGTAGACAGAGCATGAGGAGAATGAGGTATGTTAATGGGGCTGTGTATGGAACCTACTATTTGCATGCCAGTGTTGCCGAGTGTTAGCCTGCAGGTGCCCTGGTGAAGCTGCGAGTGGGGCCCAGTATGGGAGTGGCATTGCCTCTCAACCACAGAAGAGAGGAGCCTTGAAGGGCGTGTGTGTGAGCCTTAGTACTGAGAAGAAATGTGCACTTAATGTTAGAACTGATAGATTATGGAGGCGCTGTGGTGGTTCCCATCAACAGTGGCATTGGATGTTAGACTTGAGGTGCACTGGCTGAGCTGTGTTTTGCTCTTTTGGGTCCAGTATTGGCTTGGCAGTGGGACTGAATATTAGAATTGAGCTGCTGTAATGGAACTGTATGTGAGCAAGGTCCCAGTATAGGAAAGGAAGTGACCTTGCCGGTGGAGAACTGAGGTGCACTGAAGGAACTTCACCGAAGGTCCTAGTACCGGAGCAGCAGAGTGTACTGACTGTAAGAACTGAGGTGCTCTGGCAGACATCGTGGGCGGGGTTCTGGCACAGGCACAGCTGCAGGGCTTGGAGTGAGTGAACTGAGGTGCACTGATGAGCTACACCTGAGGGCCCAGTACTGGAAGAACAGTGCATACTGACTGTAAGAACGAAGTGATCTGGCAGACAGCGTGTGTGGAGTTCTGGCACTGACACGGCTGAGGGGCTTGGAATGTGTGAATTGAGGTGCACTGATGGAACTGCGTCTGAGGACCCAGTACTGGAATTGCAGTGTGTACTGACTGTAAGAACTGATATGCTCTGGCAGACAGTATGTGTGAGATTCCTGGTACAGCTGAGGTGCTTGGAGTGTGTGAACTGAGGTGCACTGATGAAGCTGTGCCAGAGGTCCCAGTACTGGAACAGCAGTGTGTTCTGACTGTAAGAACGAGGTGATCTGGCAGACAGCGTGTGTGGAGTTCTGGCACGGCTGAGAGGCTTGGAGTGTGTGAATTGAGGTGCACTGATGGAACTGCGTCTGAGGTCCCAGTACTGGAATAGCAGTGTGTACTGACTGTAAGAACTGAGGTACTCTGGCAGACAGCATGTGTGGGGTTCTGGCACGGGAACAACAGAGGCCCTGGGGTGTGTAAATTGAGGTGGACTGATGGAGCTGCGCCCGAGGTCCAAGTACTGGAACAGCAGTGTACTAACTGTAACAACGGAGGTGCTCTGGCAGACAGCATTTGTGGGGTTCTGGCAAGGGCACAGCTGAGGGGCTTGGAGTGTGTGAATTGAGGTTCACTGATGGAGCTGAGCCCAAGGTCCCAGTACTGGAACAGCAGTGTGTACTGACTGTAAGAACTGAGGTGCTTTGGCAGACAGCGTGTGTTGGTTTCTGGCACGGGCATGGCTGAGGGGCACTGGTGCACTGATGGAGCTGCACCCAAGGTCCCAGTACTGGGATAGCAGTGTGTACTGACTGTGGGAACTGAGGTGCTCTGGCAGATAGCATATGTTGGGTTCTGGCACGGATGAGGAGATGATTGGGTGTGTGAATTGAGGTGCAATGATGGAGCTGCGCCTGAGGTCCCAGTACTGGAACAGCAGTGTGTACTGACTGTAACAACTGAGGGGCTCTGGCAGACAGCGTGTGGGGGGTTCTGGCACTGCTGAGGGGCTTGGAGTGTGTAAACTGAGATGCATTGATGGAGCTGCTCCCGAGTTACCAGTACTCGGACAGCAGTGTGTACTGACTGTGGGAACTGAGGTGCTCTGGCAGACAGAGTGTGTGGGGTTCCGGCACAGGCACAGGTGAGAGGCTTGAAGTGTGTGAATTGAGGTGTGCTGATGGAGCTGCGCCCGAGGTCCCAGTACTGGAACAGCAATGTGTACTGACTGCGAGAATTGAGGTGCTCCAGCAGACAGCATGTGTGGGGTTCTTGGCACGGGCACAGCTGAGGGGCTTGGAGTGTGTGAACTGGGGTGCACTGATGGAGCTGCACCTGAGGTTCCAGTTCTAGAGCAGCAGAGTGTACTGACTGTGAGAGCTGAGATGCTCTGGCAGACAGCATGTGTGGGATTTCTGGCATCGGCATGGCAGAGGGGCTTGTAGTGTGTGAAATGTGGTGCACTGATGGACCTGCATCTGAGGTCCCAGAACTGGATCAGCAGTGTGTATTGGCTGTAAGAACTGAGGTGCTCTGGCAGACAGCGTGTGGGGTTCCTGGCACTGGAATGGCTGAGGGCCTGGAGGGTGTGAACTGAGGTGGACCGATGGAGCTGTGAGTGAGATTCCAGTATGGAGCAGAAGTGGGCACTGTCTCTAAGGATTGCTGAGCCCTACTACACCTGGGTGCCTAAGCTATAAGCAATTACAAGGGATCCTCCGCCCTGGCACTCAACACACAGGCAGGCACACTTGGTAAAGAAAATCCAAGCCAAGGAAGGGCGGGAGCCAGGCAGCTGAGAGAGGTGCAGAGAGGCCATAAAGACCAAATGTGACCAACACAACAGCCTGGTTTATAGCCTTGTTTGCAGCTAAGCTCGGAGGAAGAATGCTCTGCAGATGAAAAGGGAAGTTCCCCTGGACAGGAGCAGGAACCAAAGTGAAAAAAGTCCCCTACAGGTCAGATAAGCAGGACAAAACATAATTATACAGTAGTTGGTCACTTCTCCCACACTGAAGAATGAGGGACAAAGAGATGACTGACCACTAGCAAGCAAAGATTTTTAAATGACATCGAAACTAAAAAATGAAATAGCTGGGAGCCCACAGAAGAAGTACTCTTAAAAGTATACAAGAGGTTACACGCTTACACTTGACCTAAAAAGCACTTCCTGCAATCAGGCTTCCAAGTTTCTGGAATAGAAAGTGCTGCTTCAAACATCTCACTTTTAACCTTTGCTGCCAAGGTAGCAGGTATAATCCCTTCTGTTGAATACAAAAAGACTGTAACTTGCCTACTCTAGAAATAAAGGCAATAGACCAGTGGTTCCCAACCTGTGGTTCGAGGTCCCCTGGGGTTCTATGAAGTTTCCTCAGGGGGTCCGCGACTGCTTAGAAAAATTAAAAACATTAACATATTAGGTCCCCAGCTTTCAGTAATGACTCAGTGGGGGGGTCCCCCAGATTCCAATAACGATTCAGTAGGGTTCCCCAGGTTCCAGTGATGAGAAAGTGGGAGTCCACAGAAGTCAAAAGGTTGGGAACCACTGCAATAGACTGTTAGCACATGCATACACATGAAAAAAAAACTTTCAAATGCTTTTGCCCCCTTTTGCACACACCCACATGCTCAAAAAGAGCATCCCCTCCACACTTACAGGCCCATTTATTTGTCTCCGGAATACATTGAGTTTCCCACACGTCCCACTTTTCATTCTCTCAGTCATACTCACCCACTTTGGCAGCTCTCACAATTTTAACTGGCGCAGCATCAAAGCTATGGGGTTTGCACTGCATGCAGGTTCACTTTCGATAACATTTCAAACGCTTGCGAGGGTGTCTCATTGGAGCACAGTTATCCAGGAGACGATTTGTTTGCTCCAAACCACCTAATAAGTTTACAGTTGTAAAGAAACGTATACCCATAAGTGACACACTAAAGAATCAATACTACCCCTGCTGATTATTTTTAAATCATTAATGCACAGATTTAAGTGTCTATTCTTTGTTGATATTTGTTTATATTCATGATGTACGTGGACTCCAGGAAAATACATGGTCAGGGCTTTAGTAGCTCCATTCTATGTTACATATTTAACTAGTTCCTGACTTTTGCCTTCAGCGCTTTGTATGCTGGAATTTTTTAAATCCCTTATAATGAGACAAGGAAACTCCAAGTCCAAGAATGCTAAAGCATTGCCAGCTAAAGTCCAGAACTGCTGAATGTGTCACACATTGCATACAGCATCATGTCACATTTGGGGTATGTCTGCTTTTCCGTGTGAAAGATGTTATCGGGGTTTAAATGTATTAAAACGCTCAGTAAAAAGTTTTTTAAAATAACATTTGCTTTGCCTTTTATGTCAGGAGTCAGGAAATTGGTGGATTTACTTTCCAATGAAAACGTTCAATATACATCGCTAACAGATGAAGATTTTCAGCCATTTAAAACAAGAGGCGTGCTAAAAATCTGTACAGTTCTTAACAACGCGTCTCACAACCCAGCACATTCAGTTTTCCATTCACTTCTCTACTCCCCACTGTTTAAAATTCAAGGAGAAACTAAAGAACCTGCACCCAGGCCTCAGCTCCGATGACTGTCACAGCAACACATGCTTCTCGTTGTGTCCTGGTGAAAAGAGCTGCTGTCCTGGCGCTGTTGTGCCATCTCAGTCCCGGCATCCACTGTGATTGACGTGTGGCCTTCTATTGGTGTGTGCTGTTTCTATAGACTGAAGGCCTCTCCTAAACAGTCTGATTATTCTTCTCTAGTGTACTTATAGGCACAACACATCTGAAACCACTACTTGGTGTTTAGACAGACAAATCAAGAACTGAGGAAGTGACTGTTACTGCCTACCTCCCATTTTTAAGAGCAGTCGTATTTGTTTGGGGTTTCAGACTGCATGATGGAGGGCACTCCTATGTGGGAGAAATAAAAGGGAATCCTTTATGGGTGTCATGAGGTCCACCCATTCTGAAGTCCTGCAACATAACAGACTCACAAAGTGATCACAGTCATACCGGCCCTATTGGCACCTTCACCCCTTCTAGGCACAGAGTAGTAGAACTAGATAGACACCTATATTAACAATGTTCCTCATTAGGATGTGCTCCAAGCTACCAACAATTGGTCCAGTCGGCTTCCCCCACATTGAAAGCTTTCTCCTAGCCAGCATTAATGAATGGAATGGTGTGGGTGAAGGGTGCTAATGTTGTGGGTGTATGATGATGGGATGAACTTCCTTTTTGCTCACTCCCTGTGCATACAGAAGATTGAGCTGTAGGGGTTCATAAACCCTGCCTGTCCTTGCATGATCCCTTGCACACCACTGAGTCAAAAAAGAGCACTCTCCTAGAACACAAGTATGGGTAACAGGATTGCCGGTGCCCAGACCCACACACAATGATGGTGGCCCTATTTGTCAGCTCATCAAACCAGCCCACTTGCATTTCGTAGTGGAGTCAGTCTGAACCTCTTGGTTTCCCTTCCTTGGCTGCCTTATAAAGATAGTGTTAGACTTTTCATCCTTGGTGTGGTCTCCCTTAACTTTTTGCCTCTGTTCCCCAGGTTGTTGATGTGTGCTGGACTCTGATTTTACTGTTTTTGTTACTCTGGGCACTTTACCACTGCTAACCAGTGCTAAAGTGCAAGTGCTCCTGTTTAAAATGTGTACGTAATTGGTTCTCCATGATTGGCATATTTGTTTTACTGTTAAGTCCCTAGTAAA
The DNA here is from genome assembly GCF_031143425.1 of Pleurodeles waltl. Classification (NCBI taxonomy): domain Eukaryota; kingdom Metazoa; phylum Chordata; class Amphibia; order Caudata; family Salamandridae; genus Pleurodeles; species Pleurodeles waltl. The sequence goes on from NC_090449.1 coordinate 231,762,646, forward strand.
GTGCACTAGAGGTGCCCAGGGCCTGTAAATCAAATGTTACTAGTGGGCCTGCAGCACTGGTTGTGCCACCCACACAAGTAACCCTGTAATCATGTCTCAGACCTGTCACTGCAGTGTCTGTGTGTGTATTTTTACACTGTAAATTCGACTTGGCAAGTGTACCCACTTGCCAGGCCTAAACCTTCCCCTTTCTTACATGTAAGGCACCCCTAAGGTAGGCCCTAGGTAGCCCCAAGGGCAGGGTGCAGTGTATGGATAAGGTAGGACATATAGTAATGTGGTTTATATGTCCTCACAGTGAAATACTGCCAACTTCGTTTTTCACTGTTGCAAGGTCTGTCTCTCTCATAGGATAATATGGGGGCTACCTTTAAAAATGATTAAAGTGTAGATTCCCCTAGAGAGTAGATGGACATGTGGAGTTTGGGGTCCCTGAACTCACAATTTAAAAATACATCTTTTAGTAAAGTTGATTTTAAGATTGTGCGTTTGAAAATGCCACTTTTAGAAAGTGAGCATTTTCTGGCTTAAACCATTCTGTGACTGCCTTGTTTGTGGATTCCCTGTCTGGGTCAGTTTGACAGTTGGGCTGTTTTTCACCTCGCACTAGACAGTGACACAAAGGGAGCTGGGGTGTAACCTGCATTTCCTGATTAGCCATCTCTGCTAGGAGGGAGGGGTGGAGTGGTCACTCTCATCTGAAAGGACTGTGCCTGCCTCTGACAATGCAGACTCCAATCCCCTGGTGTGTGTCTGAGGCCTTGCCTGGGCAAGGCAGGATTTCACAAGTAGGTGTGAGTCCCCTTTGAAGAAAGGTGACTTCAAAGACTAAAATGGGTATAAGAAGAGCACCCAAATCTACAGACTTTAGAAACACTTCTGGAACCAAGAAGAACCTCTGCCTGGAGAAGAGCTGATAGGTGAGGAAGAAGTGCTGCCCTGCCTGTGACTGTCCTTTGTGGAGCTTTCCTGCAGTGCTGCTTCTGCCAGAGTAAGAGGGCAAAGACTGGACTTTGTGTGCCTTCCATCTTGTGAAGAAATCTCCAAGGGCTTGAGTTAGAGCTTGCCTCCTGTTGTTTGAAGTCTCAGGGACAGCAAAGACTTCTCTCTGCCAGCACCTGGAGTCTCTGGAGAGACTCCTGCTCCGACAAGTGGTGCCCTATCCAGTCCCTTGGCCCTTGAAAGGAAAGCTGGTGGAGATCCAAGGAAATCGACTTCGGACGACTCCGGACCGACGCCGCTGCTGAATCCGGTAACGCCGCCTGCACCCGACGCCGTGACCTTCGCTGGAATGCGACGCTCTTTGCAGGCCCGACGCCGCTGCAGCCCCGCTGAAGTCCGCGACTCCGTGGAAGTCGCCGCACCACGTCGTGACCGACGCCGCTCGAAGTGCACGGATTCAACGTTTCGCACAGACGCCGCGATCCCCGACTTCGCGCATCGGCTTGTTTTCACTCTTCACCAAAGGTACTGTACTTGGGGGACTACATGACTCCGTGTCCGGCGCCGCTGGTGTCGGCTTGTTGGGAATGACTCCGTCACGACGCCGTGTTAAGATCTCATCGAAGCATTTTTGTTTCTAAGCGCTATTTTTGAGTTTAATCTTTAAAAATGTATAACTTGACTTGTGTATGTTGGATTTTTGTCGTTTTGGTCTTGTTTTGTTTAGATAAATATTTCCTATTGTTCTAAACTGGTTTTGTGTCATTTTGTAGTCTTTTCATTAAGTTACTGTGTGTGTTGGTACAAATACTTTACACCTAGCACTCTGAAGTTAAGCCTACTGCTCTGCCAAGCTACCAAGGGGGTAAGCAGGGGTTAGCTGAGGGTGATTCTCTTTTAGCCTGACTAAAGTGAGGGTCCTTGCTTGAACAGGGGGTAACCTGACTGTCAACCAAAGACCCCATTTCTAACATTGGTGATCAGCGGTTGGGATTTGGACTTGTATTTGTACTTGACATACAGTAATTAAGTGTACACTACTGTTTGAGTTCAGACCACTACGTGACCACATACTACTAGTCTTGTGATTTTTGTTTTTTCTATTTGGACTGTTTTTGCTCTGCATTCAGTTTCTTTTTTCGCTGATCCGGTGATTGACTTTTCTGGAACATCATTTGAGAACTTGCTTTTCTGCATTTGGAACTTTGCACTCTTTTAACCTTTTATCATGTCTCTACTTGGAGATGCATCAGTTGAAGCGGTTTTTGACCTGAAGCAATTGGATAGTTATAACAAGACTCAGCTAAAGCAGTTTTGTAAAAATATTGGTTGTCCCATTAAGAGCTCTTCCAAGAAGGATGAGCTGAAAAAGGCGCTGAGGGCCTGGGTGACAACCAGAAGCACTGGAGGGCACACTGAGGATGAGGAGGAGGATGAGGATGAGGAGGGAGAGCAATCAGTACATAATGGTATAGTGGGGGGACCTATTATTCCCAGGGAAAGAGTCTCTAGGGCAAGTAGCAGTGTTTCCTCCAAGGGTCTGACACCTGAAGAGTTACAGGACAGACAGGCAGAAAGGGAGTACCAATTGGAGCTGAAAAAGCTCAGTCTAGAGATGGAACAGAGAAGGTTGGCCATTGAGGAAAGGAAGTTAGCAATGGCTCATGAGCTCAGTTTAAAAGAGATAGATCAGAGGAGTCAGTCCAGTAGGGATGGTGGCAGCAATCCTACAGTGCAGCCTGAGAGAAGGGTACACATCCCAAAAGACCTTGTGAGGGATTATAAGAGGGAGGATGATATCTACTTGTGGCTCAAGGGTTATGAGTCAGCTCTCCACATGAACCTGGTCCCTGAAGCTCATTGGGGGGCAGCCCTGTGGAAGCATTTTGAGGCAGAGGGAAGGGACACACTGACAGCCTTAGGGGATGCTCAGAGTCTCACCTACCCTGTCATGAAGGAGGCCTTACTCACCAGGTATGGTCTCACTTCTGAGCAGTACAAGGAGAAGTTTCGATCCTACAAGAGAAAGGAATCCCAAACATGGTTGGAATGTGTTGATTCTTTTTGCAGGTCACTGGATGGTTGGGTGAAGGGCAGTAAAGTAAACACGTATGAGGGGCTTTACAATTTAATTGCTTGGGAGCACTTGTACAGTTTATGTTTTCCAGAGCTGCGCCAGCACCTCATTGACAGCAAGCTGTCTGACCCCAGGAAGCTTGCACAGGAAGCGGACTGCTGGGAGAGCACCAGGGTCCAAAAGAGGTATGGGGGAGGCCACGCCAAGGGTGGGCAGGGTCCCTCTCAGAAGAAAGGGGGGTAAGGGCAAACAGGGGGAGTTCTCTAAAGGGCCCCAAACTGATTCCCAGGGTAAGGATTCCCAACCCCCCAGTGAAAAGAAGCCATGTTTGTCCAAAGGGAAGCCAGTGGCAGGTGGTCCCCCACGTAAGTGCTATGCATGTGACCAGGTGGGTCATGTGAGAGGGGACCCCAAATGCCCTAAAAGTACACCGGCACCTAGTGGTGCACCGTCCCAGGGGTTGGCCAGTGTAGCAATTGGGGAGGAGTTGGTTTCAGGTGGGTGGGAACCAGCAGAAATTACCCTTGTCTCACTAGGGGACAGTGAGATGGTCCAGAGAAACCTAGTGCCTGATAACACTAAGAAGTACAGGCAATGGGTGACCATCAATGGACAGAGGGTGGAGGCTCTGAGAGACACAGGAGCCAGTGTGACTACAGTGAGGAGTCACCTGGTGTCTGAAGAGCAGATTGATCCCCGGGTACTTCACCAAGTAGTTGCGGTAGACAACTCGGAGCGCCTCTGCAGAGTGGCGCAGGTTCCCTTTGAATGGGGGGGGGGTCTCAGGTTCCTGGAAAGTAGCTGTGAGTCCAACCATGCTTGTTGATTGTTTGCTAGGTAACGACCTGGAGGATTCCCCTTGGAAGGAGGTGGAACACAGGTCTCACTTGGAGATGTTGGGTCTGCCTGGGTGGGTATGCGTATCCACCCGGTCTATGGGAGCAAATCAGGGTAGTCAAGAGCCCCTGGAGCCTGAAACAGTGGCCCAGGGGACTGCCAAGAAGAGGAAGGGCAGAGGGCGCAGGAAACCGACCCCCCAGGTTCCCACTGTCCTTGGAGGAGGCAGAGCCTGAGGGTGTCGCCCCGGAACCTACAGGGGAGCAGGTGGCTGAACTGGGGGAGGTCCCTGAGCTGTCACAGTGGCAGCAGGAAGGGGGACCCACCAGGGAAGCATTCTGCACAGCGCAGAAGGAGTGCCCTACTCTTGAGGGGCTGCGGCAGCAGGCTGCAGCCCAGGCGGCTGGCGAGGCGCCAGGTACTCACCTGATATATTGGGAGGATGGCCTCCTGTATAGTGAGCCTAAGGTTCCTGAGCCTGGGTCAGCTCGTATGCTAGTGGTACCCCAGTGCTTCAGGGCCTTCCTACTGGGTTTGGCTCATGATGTGCCTTTGGCAGGACATCTAGGGAAGGACAAGACCTATAAGAGGCTTGTCCCCCACTTTTACTGGCCCTTGATGCACAAGCAGTCAGCTGCTTATTGTAGGTCTTGTCAGACTAGTCAGGCAAGTGGCAAGAGTGGGAGGAAATGTAAAGCTCCGCTCCAGCCTTTGCCTGTTGTCAGTACTCCCTTTGAACGGGTAGGAATTGACATTGTGGGGCCTCTGGATCCCAAGACAGCCATGGGCAACAGGTTCATCCTGGTCTTAGTGGACCATGCCACACGGTACCCAGAAGCCAATCCTCTAAGGACGGTCACTGCCCCCGTGGTGGGACGTGCCTTGATGGGAGTTTTTACCCGCATGGGGTTCCCCAAGGAAGTGGTATCTGATAGAGGTACAAACTTCAAATCCACTTATATGAAGTCTCTGTGGAAGGTGTGTGGGGTAACGTACAAGTTCACCACACCTTACCACCCCCAAAGTAATGGTCTGGTTGAGAGATTCAACCGCACCTTGAAAGGCATGATTCAGGGCCTGTCAGAGCCCTTGAGGCGTAAGTGGGACGTCCTCTCGCCATGCCTTCTGTTCGCTTACAGGGAGGTGCCTCAAAAGGGACTTGGCTTTAGCCCCCTTGAGCTCATCTATGGCCACCCCGTGAGGGAACAGCTCAGTCTGGTGAAGGAGGCTTTGGAGAAAGCTCCTAGTAAACCACCCGAGGATGTATTTAGCTACACGCTGGCACTAAGAAACCAGACTGCCCGCTTCAGGAGTCTCGCTCAGGAGAACTTGGAAGGAAGCCAGGAGGATATGAAAAAGTGGTACGACCAGAATGCCACTCTGGTTGAGTTTCAGCCTGGACAAAAAGTGTGGGTCATGGCACCAGTGGAGCCTAGGGTTCTCCAAGATAAGTGGACTGGGCCTTTTGAGGTGGTGGAAAGAAAGAGCGAGGTCACCTATCTGGTAGACTTGCAATCCCCCAGGAACCCTTTGAGGGTCCTACATGTCAACCGCCTCAAACTGCACTTTGAGCGAACTGAGCTATCCATGCTCCTAGCGACAGATGACGGGGTGGAGGAAGAGAGTGAGCCTCTTCCTGACCTCCTGTCTGCAGGAGACAAAGATGGGTCTGTGGAGGGAGTGATCCTCTCCCCCTCCCTGACTGAGGAACAGCAGAGGGACTGTCGCCACGTGTTGGGACAGTTCGCCTCGCTGTTTTCCCTGATCCCAGGAGTCAGACACCTGTGCACACATGATGTGGACACTGGGGACAGTACACCTGCTAAACATAAGGTTTACAGGGTGGCTGACAGGGTCAGGGCTTGCATTAAGGAGGAAGTCTCCAAAATGTTAACCCTAGGGGTTATTGAGCACTCCAGCAGTCCTTGGGCCAGCCCAGTGGTATTGGTCCCAAAGGCTGCTGCTCCTGGTGCCACTCCGGAACTTAGGTTCTGTGTGGACTACCAGGGTCTCAATGCGGTCAGCAAGACTGACGCACACCCCATCCCCCGAGCTGATGAGCTCATTGATCGGTTAGGAGCTGCCCAGTACCTCAGTACGTTTGATTTAACATCTGGGTACTGGCAGATTGCCTTAACTGAGGGGGCAAAGGAGAGGTCAGCATTCTCTACCCCAGATGGGCACTTCCACTTCAACGTGATGCCCTTTGGGATGAAGAACGCCCCTGCCACCTTTCAGAGGTTGGTCAACCAGGTGTTGGCAGGACTGGATGAGTTCAGTGCCGCCTACCTGGATGACATTGCTGTGTTTAGTTCCACATGGGAGGAACACCTGCGACACCTCTGGAGAGTGTTAGAGGCCCTGCAGAAGGCAGGCCTCACTATTAAGGCGAGCAAGTGCCAAATAGGGCAGGGTTCTGTGGTGTACTTAGGACACCAGGTGGGGAGTGGCCAGGTGGCACCCCTACAGCCTAAGATTGACACGATCCTGGCTTGGGAGCCTCCCAAGACCCAGACTGAAGTGAGAGCCTTTTTAGGTCTCACAGGATATTACAGGAGGTTTGTTAAGGGATATGGTACCATTGTTAACCCCTTAACTGAGTTGACTTCTAAGAAGCAACCCAAGAAAGTGATCTGGACAGAGGCTTGCCAGAGCGCGTTTGATGCCCTGAAGGCTGCCATGTGCACAGCACCAGTGTTGAAGGCACCTGACTACTCCAAGGAGTTTGTTGTGCAAACAGACGCCCCAGAGCATGGTATTGGAGCAGTACTCTCACAGCTTAATGAAGAGGGCCTAGATCAACCCGTAGCCTTCATTAGCAGGAGGTTACTACCCAGGGAACGTAGGTGGAGTGCCATAGAACGCGAAGCGTTTGCTGTGGTCTGGGCACTGAAGAAGCTAAGACCCTACTTGTTTGGGACTCACTTCCGAGTTCAGACCGACCACAGGCCCCTCAGATGGTTAATGCAGATGAGGGGTGAGAATCCAAAATGTTGAGGTAGTCCATTTCCCTACAGGGGATGGACTTTACGGTGGAACACCGTCCTGGTACAGAGCACGCCAATACTCTGGAGAGACTCCTTCTCCGACAAGTGGTGCCCTATCCAGTCCCTGGGCCCTTGAAAGGAAAGCTGGTGGAAATCCAAGGAAATCGACTTCGGATGACTCCGGACCGACGCCGCTGCTGAATCCGGTAACGCCGCCTGCAACCGACGCCGTGACCTTCGCTGGAATGCAACGCTCTTTGCAGGCCCGACGCCGCTGCAGCCCCGCTGAAGTCTGCGACTCCGTGGAAGTCGCCGCACCACGTCGTGACCGACGCCGCTCGAAGTGCACGGATTCAACATTTCGCACAGACGCCGTGATCTCCGACTTCGCGCATCGGTTTGTTTTCACTCTTCACCAAAGGTACTGTACTTGGGGGTCTACACGACTCCGTGTCCGGCGCCGCTGGTGTCGGCTTGTAGTGAACGACTCCGTCACGACGCTGTGTTAACATCTCATAGAAGCATTTTTGTTTCGAAGCGCTATTTTTTTGTTTAATCTTTAAAAATTTATAACTTGACTTGTGTATGTTGGATTTTTGTCGTTTTGGTCTTGTTTTGTTTAGATAAATTTTCCTATTTTCTAAACTGGTGTTGTGTCATTTTGTAGTGTTTTCATTAAGTTACTGTGTGTGTTGGTACAAATACTTTACAGCTAGCACTCTGAAGTTAAGCCTACTGCTCTGCCAAGCTACCAAGGGGGTAAGCAGGGGTTAGCTGAGGGTGATTCTCTTTTACCCTGACTAAAGTGAGGGTCCTTGCTTGAACAGGGGGTAACCTGACTGTCAACCAAAGATCCCATTTCTAACAGATAGCATAAAAAATCTCCCTTTAACCACAATTATTACGAGACGAGGGAGACTGTGGCAATCCCACCCCAATGTAATACAAGTTGATCATTGCAATATAGGTAGTGAATAACTGCAACTAAATGTATTCAAAAGTTGTATTTCAAAGTTATCAACTGTATTCGATTGAGGTCGCTTTGCACGACTTAGCAGATTAGTGAATATCAGACACCATTATATCGACATACTAAACGTACTACAGGTATCATGACCGTCATAGCGAGTGAGATTTATTGTAGCATCAGAAGGGTAGGAAAGGAGGAGACAGTCACATCTTCACTTTTACTTTGAATTTTGTTTTTGTTTTGAGCACGAGAAAAGCTTTCAAATGGATGTAGCCTGAATCTGGTCATGCCTTTAAAAATAATTTAGCTGATGTTGGTTAAACCCGTTTTCAGAGTTGCAAGCCAATCTTTTAAGAACCAAAGATCGCCTTTACTAAATAATTCAATAAAAGGTTGGAGGCAATGTAAAAGTTCATTGCAAATTATCTTCCGTTGGTTCTGTCTTCCCAATATTTCAATAACTAATTCTTCATGAAATGGAAAAGAAAGTCAGAGTCCATGATTCAAAAATACATATTCTTTATTCTTTTAATCATTATTCTCCAAGATACACAAGACAGCCAATGTGTTTCATTCCTTTACACATGGAACCTCCCAAGGGCATTTGTGCAATGTACAATTCATCTGGTATCTGTTCATTTACAGTGAATGACATACACATTGGATTAAAAATGCTGTGTGACATGAATATTGTGTCAAACATATTGCAACTATCGTGGGATGGCATATCTAGGGAAATATTTTTTTGTTATAGAATATTGCTTTAATACCATCCAGGCAGATCTACTTCCTCTTCTTTTCTTGGCCCTGCCAAGTCTGTGCAGAATGGTTACCTCAAAGGGCAGATGGTTTGGTCGACAGCCCCCCCTCCTCCCAAAAAGAAACATAGGATATCCACAGAGTAACTTATAGCAGATGGCTAATATATATTGTGTTCGCTTTCACTCGATCTGTTCCCGTCATCAGACTTTATGAGTGATGAAATAAGCCAGGAGTAAGACACGGCCCTGGCCATGCACACATTAAAAACCCTTTCCACAGAGCTCACTTTGCAAATACGTCACCCTTCCAACCAAGCACTCTCACATATACAGCATGTGATACAAATGCAATACAATTACATTGGCAAAAACTAAACAATCCAAGGACCTATGTGCATAATTCAGTACTGGAGTTTATTTATCATGAGATCCATGCATGAGGATATTGGATTACCTAGGAAGGTGGCTGCTTGTTTTTTTCTATTTCTTGGCATATCATCTGTTTCTGACTCTACCTCATTTTTTGGTCCTGGAGGTTTAACCCCTTTGCTGCCAGGCCTTTTCCCCCTCAGGCACCAGGCCTTTTTTTTGGCTATTTGAGTCAGTTTTCGCTTAGGCCCTCTTAAATTTTTGTCCACATAAATTACCCACGCCAAGTTTGCGTCCTTTTTTTCCGACATCCTAGGGATTCTAGAGGTACCCAGAGTTTGTGGGTTCCCCTGGATGAGACTAAGAAATTAGGCACAATAAAGCACAAATTTTGTTTTTTTTAAATGGGAAAAAAGGGCTGCAGAAGAAAGCTTGTGTTTTTTTTCCCCTGAAAATGGCATCAGCAAAGGGTTTGTGGTGCTAAAATCACCATCTTCCCAGCTTTCAGGAACAGGCAGACTTGAATCAGAAAACCACATTTTTCAGCACAAATTTGGCATTTTACAGGGACATACCCCATTTTACTATTGTTTGTGCTTTCAGCCTCCTTCCAGTTAGTGACAGAAATGGGTGTGAAACCAATGCTGGATCCCAGACAGCTAAACATTTCTGAAAAGTAGACAACATTCTGAATTCAGAAAGGGGTCATTTGTATACATCTTACAAGGCTTCCTACAGAAAACAACAGCTGAAATAAAAAAATATTCAAATTGAGGTGAAAAAAACAGCCATTTTTCTCAATGTTTTACTCTGTAACTTTTTCCTGAGATGTCACATTTTCAAAAGCAATACACTGTTATGCCTGATGGACTCTTCTGGTTGTAGTGATATATGGGGCTTGCAGGTTCCTCAAGAACCCTAGGTACCCAGAGCCAGTAAAGAAGCTGCACCTTGCAATGGGTTTTGATTGTATACCGGGTATACAGCAATTCATTTGGTGAAATACAAAGGGTGAAAAATAGGTATCAAGAAAACCTTTGCATTTCCAAAATGGGCACAAGATAAGGTGCTGAGAAGCAGTGGTTATTTGCACATGTCAGAATTCCGGGGTCCTCATACTAGCATGTGAATTTCAGGGCATTTCTCAAATATATGTCTTTTTTACACACTGTCTTACATTTGGAAGGAAAAAATGTAGAGAAAGACAAGGGGCAATAACAATTGTTCTGCTATTCTGTGTTCCCCCCAGTCTCCCAATAAAAATGGTACCTCACTTGTGTGGGTCGGCCTAATGCCCATAACAGGAAATGCAACATGGACATATCACATTTTTACATTGACAACTTACGTGTTTTTTGGAAAGTGCATACCTGTGGATTTTGGTCTCGTGGGAGTGGGGGGTAGGAGGGAGGCACCTGCGTTTTTGGTCCTGGGCTCAGCAGCCTTCTATGTAAACCTACCAAACCCAGACATTTCTGAAAACTAGACACCCAAGGGAGTCCAAGGAGGTGTGACTTGCGTTGATCCCCAGTGTTTTTTACCCAGAATCCTCAGCAAACCTCAATTTTAGCTAAAAAATCTAATTTTCCCCACATTTCTGTGTGAGATCACCGCACAGGCACAAATTTCCTACCACCCAATGTTCCCCTCAGACTCCCAGTAAACATGATACCTCACTTGTGTAGGTGGGCCAAAGGCCTGTGACATGTCAAAAATGAGGGGGAACCAAAGAGGGTACAAAAGGGCAGTTTGGAAAAAAAAAAACGTTTTTAGGCTGACAAGTGAGGCAGAATTGTTATAGGTATAAATGCTGGGTGGTAGGAATTTTGTGGATCCCTGCAGATTCCAGGAAGTTTCATCACACAAATGTGGGGAACATGTGTAATTTCAAGCAAAGGTGGAAGTTTGCAGGGCATTGTGGGTAAGAAAATGGTGCAGGGTGCATATGAAGCACACCACCCTGGACTCACCCAGATGTTTAGTTTTCAGATGTGTCTAAGTCTTGTAGATGTTTCCACATGGCAGTATCCCAAAGTCGAAAAAAAGCAGCCCTCACCATTCCAAGTGGGACGATTTTGAGAGTTAGACAAGCTCTCATGGCCCAAATGTAAAATCAAAACCCAAAATAATCAAATGTCCTCTTGCCTGCCATTGGGATAAGATCTTTTGTGTGTGTGGAGGGGGGGGGGGGAGCTGAAAGACTGTTACCTCTCTTTAGATGGGGTGGGCATAACCATGCCCATACTGGTTGGTAGCCACCACCCCACTATTTTTTTTAAATTCTCTGGCATCTAGTAGGTTTTCTGCCCCCTGGGGAGTGGATCGGGGGTAATTGCCCCATCTGCCCACAGGTGGGCAGAACAAATTTGTCCCCATTTATTTGGGGTGGGGATATGGCCATATTTGGTGGGGGTATGGCTGATTTAGCTTTTCACCCTTCAAAACTACCAATGAGGATCACTGAGTTGGGTAAAATGGCTATTATTGTGAATGCAAGAGACTTGGTTGTTGCTTTGTGTAGGGAAGCATTTGAAAGGTGTCTACAATGTACAGCATGGAAAGGTTCATAAAAGTGACTTGGTCCACCGAACAACAACTTCTCAGATTATCTTGCACATGTTGGAGAAGCTAGTTTCCAATCATTTTCCATGATTATCTGTCCTCCAATAACTTAATCAACTCCTAGAAATATGGATGTTGCACCCAACACTCCATATAAACAGTTCTCAATCATGAGGCCTGTTGGAAATGGCCCTTTCTGAAAGATCATCCCCAAACATTTTGCATTCACTCCTATTTTTGCTGAATTTGATGTTGTTGGCTTTAGGACTCCGTGCACTTTAGAACTGCTAACCAGTGCTAAAGTGCTTGTGCTCTCTCCTTAAAATAGGGTGGAAATGGCTTATACCCAATTAGAATATTTAATCTACTTCTAAAACCAAAGTAAAGTGCACTACATGTGCCCAGGGCATGTAAATTAAATGTTACTAGTAAGCCTTCAACACGGATTAGGTCACCCTTTTTAAGTAGCCCTTTAAACATGTCTGAGGCCTGCCATTGCAGAGCCTGTGAGTGCAGTTAAGCTACCATTTTGACCAGCCAAAATAAACCTATTGCCAGGCTCAAACCTCCCTTTTTTAATAAATATAAGTCACCTTTAGGGTAGACCAGCGCTGGCCCAGAGGGCAAGGTGCAATGTATTAAGAAAGTACCTTTAAGTTGTCCTTAATAGTGAAAAACTCTTACATTCGTTTTTTAATACTTCAAAGTCTATCTCTCTAATAGGATAACATTGGAATTGCCTTATTACATAAGTGTAAATTCCAAATGGGAAGCGATAACTCCTTCAAGTTTGGTGTCTCTGGAATCACAACTTAAAATTCAAACTTTATGGTGAAGACAGATTTTAAATTGCAATTCTGAAAGTGCCACCTTTAGAAAGTAAAGTTGGCATTTTCTTTCCTTAGACATTTGGTACCTGCAGCCTGTGTATGGTCACATGACAGTGTAGTTAGCAATTGGGCATTGTCTATTCCTCCTAGACAGCCACGTACAATGGGAGCTTAGATGTGACTTGATGTGCCAACTCACGAAAGATGGGAGGGATAATCTAGGCCCAGTCTCACACATGAATAGTATGTGTCCTGTCACCACACACTGGGTTTAACATTATCACTTTAGACAGTTTGGAGCCAGGACAGCCAGGCAGGTAATTCTTTGCAGTTGAAAGACACTGTCTAGAGGCTTCTCCCACCTTTTAGAACCAGGACACCATTGTATTAAGGAAGGACCTCAGACACCACCACTGCAGGACACCTCTGGACCTGTGGATACTCTGCCATGCAGAAGGACTGCTGTACTGCTGAAATAACTACCACTCTAAAGGAGCTGCTGCCTTGCTGTGCTGACCTGCTGCCTTCTGCTCTCTTGCCTGGGGAGGAAGAACACATCGTGCAACTTTATCTTGAACCCAGCACTCCAGAGTGACTAAAAGGGCTAGTCTGCTGGCCTCCTGACCTAAGCCTCAGGGACATAACATGCTTCCCACAGCTCCAAGGCACGCCTTCAACGAGTTCCTGAACCCAACAGGCGCCTCTCAGATCCTGGGCCCTTCGTGTGGCTCTTGAGCTCCTAAAGTCAAGCTTTTTGGGCTCTTGGCAACTGGGCCCATTCGCACCAGAACTACACTGCTTGCATGGAAAATCTTTGTGAGCCGCCACAAGTTTGTCTTTTGTCTCATAACAAGCAAGAATCATCTGCCCATGTAGATTGCCAGTGCAAGGCTCCAGCCTGCCTGCCTGTTTGTGACACCCGGCCTGCTCCTTGTGCCATGCCGTCCACCGACATCGATGCTCTCCTTGCTCCGGGCGAACTTCTTCCATGTGAACTGGACTCATGGCACAAACTTTGAGAAGGTAAAACATCAGTGGGATTAATCCGGGACTTTATCTGACCTGCGCTCCATCACGGTCGGCTTGAACTTTTAGCTTTGACCTTGTCCAGCGCAACCAGATAGCTGTGGTTGGTGCTTTATGCTTTTAGGCGCTATATTGCAATTTATTCTTCATAAATTCATAACTCTGCTTCTACTGATTGGGTTTTTGTCGTTTTGGTCTTGTTTTGTTTATTAAATTTTGCTTTATTTTTCTAACCCGGTGTGGGATCTTTTTGTGCAGTGTTTTACTGTTTGAAGTGTTACACAAATACTTTATGCATTACCTTGAAGTTAAGCCTGACTGCTTTGTGCCAAGCTATCAGGGGGTGGAGCACAGGTTAATTTGGGGTTGTTTGTGCCTATCCCTGACTAGGATTGTGGTTGCTGCTTAATCAGGGCTCACACCCCAGTCAACCAGTAACCCAATTTCTAACATGGCCAACTTTATAAACACTGCACAACACAATCATCCCACCTCTGTTCTTATTCTCCTTGACCTATCTGCTGCCTTTAATGTGGTTGAGCAACCAACTCTATTCGGCTCTTGTACTTCCAGAGACATAAAGCACATAGTTCACACCTACCTCTCCAATTGCTCCTACATGGTCTCCTGGAATAGGAGTTATCAGCATCCACCTCACCACTAGTAAGTGTCCCAGAAGGAGCAATACAGGGTGCTGCTCATTCAATATCTCCTTCCTTGGTGATCTTATGTTCTTTTGAGGCCTCTTCTAACACCTTTCTACGTATGAACCCCAGGTCTTCTATTCCTTTTCTGCCATTGCATTATATCTTTGCTTGCATGTCTCCAACTCTCTTATCATAATTTGACAGTGTTTGGATCTGTAATTGTTGAATCTCAACTAAATCTCTCCATCCATGAGCCTCTATTGAGGTTTGCTGCAGTAGGGTTGTTATGCGTTTCCTACTTTGGCAATAGGACCGTGTGTTTAAGACGGTAGAACAACAACATTTAGGAGAGTGAGTCTATCCACACAGTTAGTAACTGCCGGCCTAACTCCTGGCTAGCTCACAGTGCCTCACTTAAACCTTCAAACCCACCAGGTAAAATGTGATTATGGAAACCTGAACATGACACACTGACTCCCCAATGGAGGCTGTGGAAACAGGTCTTACCCCTTTCGTGTTGCTACTCATGCATGCCAAGGTAAGACAAATAGATGCAAAATAAGTTTTCAGTGCATGTATTGAAACAATCACAATCTGGCATATAAAGATTGAGCTGCAACAATTAGGCAGATGAAACAAAGCAAGGTAATCAGCATTACAAACATGGTAAAGAAGATACACAATCCATGTATGTGTTTCAAGACATGCTAGAGGTTCCTAATCTTATGTCTACGCTGAGAGCATAGCCAGTGTACACTTTTACTTGGCCCGATTTAAGGAATTAGCCCCAGCCCCATAACTAGAAACAGTTTCAGGAATCAGCTTGTGGTATAGATGGCAATTCTCTCAGGAGGCTGGTAGATCAACAACAGGCAAACTGCAAGTTTCACAGCATGCATCCCAGGATAGTTGTGGCCAGAAAGACCTCTGCGCTCCATGGGTCAGTGCGCTGTTTATATAATAAACCATACCATGTTGGAAGTACGGTTCTGATGCAATGGTGTGATTAGGTGATAGAAGCTTTCTCCTGAACGGGCAACACAGACTAGCATATCGTGTAGCGCATTCCTTAGCCTTGGACAGAAAGTACTGTTTATTTGTTGTGCAAAGGCTACCTAAATGAGCAGCTTGTTCTTCACTTTCCGAGAATAAAAGCAAGCTGATAAAAATATGTAATAATCATCACTAAAAGCAGTCTTACTAAAATGAGTAAAATGTGAATGAAATATGAACTGTCAAACTAGGGTAAGACCGGGGTGACCAGCCTGAGTACTAGGAGGTCCTCACAACACCCTCCTCTTGCCAGTTACAGAAGACTGATTCTAAAAACCAGTCTACAATGCTTGAAACAATACTAAATACAATAAAATGTCTAAAACCCTAAAGGTAATACAATTTTCACACCAACATGCAGAGCAAACAATTAGAAAGAGGCAATTAAAAAATAGTAAATTTGTTTAAACCAAATGCAGAATTTAAAAGTAACTGGAGGCAGTTATGATGTCATCCAACACATCAGCGGAAAGGGAATCCAAGGAAGATCCCACATCCGCAGACAACAAAACCATTAAAGCCTCAGTGGGCAAATCCTAGGAACAGCCACAATCCAAAGCCTCAGCCTCTGCCAAGGAAGCAGCACCCTGTGCAATGCCCATAGATGGAGAGCCAGACGGAAACAAAGTTGGAGTTGTAGCATACATTTCCAATGAGGATGGCTCATAAAAGGCATCTTGAACCAACCATAGTCTCATGGGACATCTAAAAAAAAAAAAAAAAACCCTAAATGGGAGCATCACAAGATCCATGCCTTTAGATAATACAAATTGCTGTGCAAGACACACATCTAGTGCGCACTCGAAAGGGCACCAAAGACAGCGGAACATTAGCTGCATGCAGTAGAACTATGCTGTTCAAAAAGACAAAGACCTGTTGTTTAGTTCCTCCAACAATGATACTCCAAATAGTTACATCATGCGTTCACGACACAGCTGAACTTGCGGCAGTTCCACCACCATTTGACTTTGAAATGGGGCATCCACTGCAGAGCAAAAATAATAATAGCAAAATACTGCCAATTAATGCCAAAACAAGCAGTATGCCTAAATAAAACTAGAAAATAAGGAGCGTATAAATGATGGTATTGCTCCAAAAACAAAACAAGTCTAGATAGTGCGGAAAAACCAGGCCCAATCACCTTAAAATAGTGCACAACATCTCCAGTGTTAAAAGCATTAAAAATTCAGCTCACAAGTTCACCAAAGTGCTTTTGGAAAGTTTTTATTAGAAAGCGACTGTATAATGGCGGATAACCTTGCCACTTGCTATTCAAATGTTTTACGGGCACATGTAAGCGCCATGTGTTTTTGGAACAACAGTTCTTTTAGTCAGAATCAACACTGAAGGTAAGAATTGAAGGCCTAAGACTTGCTACCGTAATCTCATGTTTGGTAGGGTCACAATTTGAGAAACCCAAATCACATATGGGACATCTGCTGTCATCCCACAGCAGTCTTGATCACTCGACATTAAGTAACTTCCATTCGAAAGTAACTTAAACACTGGGCAAATCAAGGGGACGCGAACTACCTTAAAGTAACAAACCACATTTGCCACCGACGTGTTACATATGCTGTGCATTGTAACATGTTTACAAAACACTGAATGGCTTACAGCAATTTCACAATCACTACCACTGAGAAATACTTCCTTTTCCCCACTCTTACATTTATAATAGAAAGGCAGTTCCCACACCTCATGTTGAAAACTCTCCCCAAAAACTTCCAACATATCTACCAGAAAAAGGTTAAAACACAAAGTGAACTGAAAGGTAGATATTGGCAGGGAGATTACTCCATGTACTAACCACACTGCTGATCGTTTTTCAACCAATGTGAAAGGCAACTTTTCTATATTAGGCATTGTGTATGTTGCATCCTTCTTTGCCATTATCTGTTGTTTGCACGTTACATGAAATGGTGAGAATAACTCTTGAGTTCACATGCTTTCAAGACGCGCAGTTTGATTTCAGAACCTGTAATGCCCAACTCAGCTGCATTATGGACCTAAGCTTACTCTGTCCATGTTGTAAAAATTTCATTTTGTATAATACCTATTGCAGATGACACAATATTGTTAAATGTGTAAATGTTGGTGGGACAATGTATTCATACCATTATCGACAACAGCTAATGCTTTCTCTAAATTTGCCTGATTTATTTGCCTTAAATATGCAACAATTTCTATTTGAGAAAGCGTTCATATTTCATTGTATACAAGAATTTTTTGGAGCATGGTGATGTAGGACCTAATAAGAAAGCTTGCATATCTATGTATTCAGAGAGGAGAGAGGTGTTCTATTACAGCTGTCAAAGTGGAATGTTGCAACAATTTCTGACATAAATTGCCCATGATGTAAGTAGTGGAATTGACACTCTCTGACCATACTATTGAGCTGATCTTCTGTGCAATTAATTAAAGTTGACCAATTGTCAAATTTTGAAATCAAAGGGATACTGGGTATATTCATATATTTAACTTTTGCCAGACCGTGGCAAGTTGTCTGCCGGACAGTGTAATTAAGAAAAATCATCTGTAATGGAATCAGGCATGTTTTAAATAAGACATCCATGCCCTGTACTTGCCAATCCTCTGTTCCCCAAACTGATTTTTAATCAATTATGTCTTTCCAATATGCATAGGCCTTGGTGGCTAGTTGGAAAACAAAATAATTTCAATAAATTAATTTTGTAGCAGCCAGCATATTTTTTCCAGGTTTTGTTGCTAGTAATCTAAACTATGATATAGGATCAATAGGATCATGCCCAACAAATATGTGAACTTACCTGAATATGTTTTAAAACTTCCTACTGGTGGAGTTACACAATTTTTTTCTTTTTGTGTAATTAAAAATTGTACATGGGGCACTAGCTCTATGTAGGTAGTGGTGTGCATAATGATGGTAACAAAACATTTCACTATCATTTGCAGAGTTTATGTACATATCTTCTCTTTCAAATACAGTATAATATTCAAGCTCAGAAAGCACTGAATCAACTGTTTTCACATCTCAATCGTCAGACACAACACCAGGTTTAATGATATCATCCATAGAAATTTTAAAAACATAAGGAATTTGAACAGTCTCTGAGGAACCACATATATCATATGGAACCTTATCCCAAACAATCCCATCAGGAACTGGAACAGGAGAAATGCACACTAAGGACAACGCTCTTTGCACTTAATGGGAAGACAAGTGAAGCATCATCTACCAGTTCAACAGCAGATTGTTCAGGAAGATAACGGACATTTATAAACAAGAAGACCATCACAAATCCAATACAAAAGAAGAGAGCAATCAAGGTGAGTATAATCCACAAATAGGACCATGGACGGACCAGATAAGTGCTTTTAAGCCAGTGAAAAGGCTTACATATACCATGAATCTGAAGAGAAGTTGTCAAAGTTGACAAAGTACCCAGAAGCAGTCTGGGTGAAGAAAAGAGCTGTTGCAGGTGAAAGGGAACTGATAGATGCCTCTGAAGGTAGTTCATCATATAGAACTGCATTGTTTTGAGAAGTATTAGAGGCCTTAGACTTACATCTGGTGTATTTCTGGTACAAGTAGCGGTAATTGGAATCAACAAAAGTTTGTTCTCCACCGTCCCCAGCCTTGGAGAAACAATTTCAGCGTTGCTTAATGTTTGAAGAAGTATTTTCAGTATGGTAGTCAGAGGGGATTGGGAACTCCCCAGGAGTCCTCTAGGTCTACTGTGTAGGATCAGCCACATGATGCAGTTTGACTTGATCAATGGAGACAAAGCATTTGTCTTTTCAACAAGCCAGTGGTGATAGTGTCACAGTTCTAGTACCCTGAATTCTGAGAGCTGGCACCGGTGCATGGTATTATGGGCCAAATTCCTTTTTCACAGCGATCTTTTCTCAAACTTTAGGAATCCAGCCTATAGATGCTGGTGTATCCGTCATTCCCAAAGTGGCAGAATGCGTTGTAGAACACTCATCTCGGAAGTGTTATAGCTCCTGCAAGACAGTGAGACGATCATTCATATTAAAAGCAGTTTCTGTCGCTACTGTGCCAGGATCATCAAGATCTGGGACAAACATTGGATTGTCAAACAGGACTTCATGTGGGGTATGCCCACTAAAAGATCTTCTAGGCAGATTGTTTAATGCTCTCTGAACTCCATACAGGTAATGGATACAACTACGCCCTGAAACTAAAACTCTGTAACTGTTAAAAATTGCTTTGTTACATTTTTTTCTCTCCACTATTGAATTTGTATCTGTATGCTTTAGAGGCAAAAGCAGGGCCCATGTCCAAGAGGAATGCAGTGACTGCATATGTCCAGATGAAGACTTGCAAATCTTTAACAACAGTGCAAGCGTCAGCCTGTCTTTATGGCCACACACAAAGGAATCTGGGGCAAGAATCTACAGCAAGTAGCATGTATTTGTATGCACCATTCTGAATTTAAAGGACCACAATGGTCCAGGTACACACACTACATAGGCTTGTTTGAGACTAAGAGGGTTTTTGCGGTGGGCACTTAATGGTGGAGCTTGTTTCTGGCAAATGTCGCAACTAAAGATGTATTGCTTTGTCCGCTTATACAGACCCTGCCACCAATAGCATTTTTTAATAATGAAATAGTAGCCGACACACCAGCATGGGGAGAATAAACACCCTCATTGGCCACTTGATTTAATTCAAGCCTACAGTCTTTGTTGGGGATAATACGATCACCCACCCTTGAAATTGTTACATAAAGAATATTTTGGGCACTCAGATGTAAGGAATATTTTGCTGGATTTGCTTTGGGTAAAGTGGTGTCATCAGCTGAGGCGTTTATGGCAGCAAGTATTTCATCATCCACCCTTGTATGGGAACAAGTAATCACAGCTACAGTTGCAGTAACAACTGCAGATTTGGCTGCTTCATAAGCCAGTGAATTCGCTTCAACATGTATTCCAACATGTTGGTGGCCCAAAGTATGTATGAATCAAGCCTGAGGCAGTTTGCCTTTGAATTCTGCCATCTTCTCCCAAAGCATTTTATGGTTGGTGGTGTTTCCTTTAGAGTCTCTGAATCCATTGAGGTACCAGTAATGTACATTTTCACTGAAAGACATGCCAGTAATGTATACTTCATTGAAAGAATGGACACAATAATACAAATCACACACTATAAGTGTTGGGAATATGGGATCCATATGTTACAGTGCCAAAATAAATGCTTTCAGTTCAGTTAGCTGTGTACTGCAATCCCCAAGGAACTGCATAAGCCTGTTAAGGGTGGGATTCGCCATCCCTCATAACCCCATAAACAGCTGCGCAAGCCATTGAGTATTGATGTTTCGTACCTACAGTAGGTTGAGCTGAACCATCAGTGTAAATAATATTTTTATACAGATCGATGCATAATGTTAATGGGCATGGGGTACTCCAGTTCGTATTGGAGAAACTAGAGTTTGCAGTTTGGGTCACATACAAAGTCTACATCAGTGGCGGTCCAGGAAGTGGTCCATTGTATCCATCCAGGAAGTAAGGCTTTGCATTTGGAATACTAGCCTTTATGGCAGAATCTAAGGCAGGTACTGGAGTTATGAGAATGATGCGCTTTACCGAAGCCAGTGGTCCTTAATGACATCCATTTGAACTGCTGTCAATATTTTTTCAGTGGATGCACAACACATTTCAGCATTTGAATATAAATGCAATTTATATGCAATCACACTGTGTCACATTTATTGAGTATTTAAATACTAGGCCTCCCAGGATACCTGTAATCTATACATTACGTCCATAAGAACAGTGAGCCCCTTCGGGCACCCTATTGTTTCAGGGTATGGCTCCCTTCTTGAACCTGTAGGCTGTTATGTAGATTTCTTAAGGAATTTGTCTCAACCATACAGTGTTATGTTAGGGATTCCATGGACATGATTAATCAGATTGAACATTTACCTTTTGACCCTAACACTAGCATTCTCTGCACCATGGGTGTGGAATCCTTATACGCGAATATTCCACAGGGTGAGGGTGAGGGGATCAAGATCAAATCAGGACATTCTTGAAGAAAGAACCTGACCACATTCCATCCCGACATGGTTCATAATTCAACTTCTTGAAGTGTGCCTCACTGGTCATTTCTTCTTTTCTGATGGCCATTTCTATCAACAAATCAAGGGGACATCTATGGGAGCAGTTTTTACCCCCAACTTTGCAATTCTGTTCATGGACAATTTGGAGGCACATCCAATTCTCACTCATAATAACTGATACCGGGATAGTATTGCTGTTTGGAAACGGTATATTGATGACGTCTTTCTGATTTTGGCATGGTTCTGAAGAAACCCTTTTGGAATTTAACCAGTTGATTAATTTCAATTGTAAAGGGCTAAGATTTACACTTACACAAAGCAGATCAGACATTGCCTTCCTAGATTTGAAAGTAAAATGAGTTGAGGGGGAACTGATCACATATTTACACAGTAAAACTACTGAAAGGAATACCCTGCTGTCATATAAAAGCAATCGCCCCCAGGCTCTGAGAGATTTCTCACCATAGTCACAATTCCTTCAGATCCATAGGAACTGTTTTTTCATGCAGGATTTTTTTCCAGAGGCAAATTTTCTGGCAAATAAATTGTAAGCCAGTGTTTATCTCCGTTAGTTAGTAAGACAGTCCCTAAAGAAGGCATGGTATTGCCCAAGGGGTATACTTTTGACCCCTAAGGATAGGGCAAGGATTGACCGCTTAACATGTTTCATTACATTCTCTACAGTATCCAATCAAATAAGGAAATGTATCCTCAAATACTGGCTGGTACTTAATGCAGGTGAATTGAATTTGGAACCTCCCTTGTTTGCATTCTGTGGGAATAGAAACATTAAAGATCATTTGATTAGAGTCAGTTGGCCTCCTAAAACTACAAACTCCACTCCACTGATTTTTGGGGTTTACCTCCCTTGGTGGGACGCTTCAAGTGTGGAAATTGTGTGGTGTGCTAATTTACAATAGAGTCTAAAGTATCTGCATATGGTAATATTAAAATTGAGTTGAAGCATTTCTCTAATTGTAATTCTATAAATGTTGTCTACGCTATTTTTTGTGCATGCAATAAAATCTACATTTGCCAAACAATGAAAAGGTGCGCATCCGCATTTGTCAACACCGCGGTCGCCTACAATGTCAGGTTGCTAAAGCCCCATTGGTAGATCACTTTATGGAGAAAGGACACATTGCAAAGGACCTTCCCAGGCAGGTAATCACCATTGTCAAGCCACCAGAGAGGCACGCTGATTTGGGTGCGCTTCTCAACAAGGAGGAACTGAAATGGATACTACGCACCAATAGTCTACATTCTGGTTTGAATAAAATGGAGGACTGTACTACACTCATTTGAGGCTTATGAACTTACCAGACAAAGTGACTCTGTGTCTGTGGGACTTATCAGCTCTTTTGGTTGCGACTTTCTTTGCTATGGTGTACCACCTTAATGGTTGGTACCTTCTAAATTGTTAATTGTCAGTATGTTATGGGTCTCTGTATACATATACTATTGGGACTTGTTTTTGGGTTATAGCTGCGTGTGGCAGTATTAGATCTGTAAGATGTCAAACACGCTATTCACTGTTTTTCTTACTAATCACTTATGCTATTTCCATTTAATGCAGTTGGAATTCTTTTGTATTTTTAGCATTTCTTGTTTTGAAATGTTCTGTGTAGGTTATGTTGTCCTACTCTATTACTGGGGTTCTAAGGAATTGTTAATTCGATATTTACTCGTATGTATGCTATTTCCTGACATAAAGAAATACTTCCTTCTAAGATGGCCTCCATGCTTTCCCAAAATTTTTATTCAGTTTTCTTCAAAATGGCCACTGCTCTAACTTAAATGCACCTCCTGGTTCATAACTCTGGGCATGCTATGCATGTCTGCTTTAGGCACCAGGCATTGTTTTACCTTGCATGCTGGCACATGGGTACACTTGTATATTTTTTAGGTGAGAGATATTGTTTGTATTATTTGGCTACTTAACGCCGATTCCATTACAATCAGTAGCTGGTTTGACCCGGTACAAAGTAAACTTCTTTTCCAAGATGGCCGCCACGTTTTCTTAACTTTTTAATCACATTCCCCTCAATATCGCCACCATTCTTATTTAAAGCAGGTCCCTGTCCTATAAACACTGGGAGCATGACTGCATTTGGCTCCAGGCTTTCTTTACCAATTATTTGCTTGCATGCTAGCATATGTGTACACCTAATGCTGTTTAGGTGAGTGATATAGCTGGTAACATAGTTTATAAAATGCTGATTTTATTGCATGTGATAATTGGTTTGCCCCACTATTTTCTAGACTCTGTTGGTTCTGATAGGGACATCTGGTAACTTGTTTTGCCCTAAGCTCAGTTGGTAACTCACATGCTGCACAATTGGTTCTATTACTGATAATGTGGTGGTAATTTGTTTTTTTGGGTTCCAGTAATTACTGCTAATTGCCCATTGAGGGCCCTGATTGAGGATCATAACTACAGTTGATTTATTGAGGACTTCTTAATTGACAGATGTCCCTACAAAGGTTTATTCTGGTGGGTTGTACCATTAGAACCCTTCTTCTGTGCTACTCACTAAGTGATTAGTTTGCTTAAGCATGGAATGACTTCACAGCTTCATGGCACATAACGTTACATTGGTGTACCCAAAAAAGTGATTGGTTTGTGTAAGCATTGATTGGGCTCACAATTTTTGTGACACTGGGGACTATATACATTGGTCCTGCTTCCTTTCTGTCCTAGGACACATTCAGTGGTTTACTAGCTTCAATTATCATTCTGATCCGAGTGTCGGTACAGCATGAAATTCTGCATGCCAAATCTTTAGCACATGTGATTCATGGTGTGGCAGTACATTTATATTATATTATTATATTTTTGACATAAAGCAATATCCAATCTAATATTCCTTTTTTTCTTTTTTCTCTCTTAACCTTTTTTCTTTTCTCCTTTTTTTTCTTCCCTTGTTTTTAACAGGTCTTGGTTATGTAGTCAGTGACTACTTATGTGCATCTCAGGCATCATTTTTATGTGCTGATAATGATCCAAACAATCAAATAAGGGATCAAAACGTTGTTGACATTTAGTACTTGGACTCTGTAGAATTATATATGTTTTGACATGAGCAAGAGTACTGTAAAATTGTGACTTTAACTGTGCTTTCTGTCACATGGGGTATGCCTCAGCAATTATAATTTATGGTTTCCAAGACGTTTTTGTTTTCCCACTACACTGTTTTCTTACTTTCGTTTGGAATAAATATTCTGGTTTATTGCATGTTTTCCAAAGACTTCATTGTGATTCTATGTGGTATTTTAATCTATAGTCCCTTTAAGTAAGGGACCCTTGTTCCTTTATAAAAAACTAAAAAAAAACTAGGTAAAGTAAATGGCACCCAGAATTATCTGGATGGCCAAGTTTGTTTTGTTGTCACGTGTGAGTAAGTGTTATGCTTCAAACATGTCAGTCTAATGATCTGAGTATTTGTTTATGTTCTGGTTTCCAATGTTTGTTTGAAAAATCTGGACAAATTAGGTCAATGGTATTTGGTGGTTGTAAAGAAAGGGTGTTGCCAGACTCTTCCCCAAATTTCAAGGCTCGAGTCCTAGGAATAGGACACTGAGAAGGGCAATTTTCGTTTTTGTAAAATTGAATTTGTAGGTGTGTTCAGCAATCCCGAAAACAATGCTATCTACTCTGGCTAATGTGTGTTTAAGTCATCATCCATCACATATATGTCATCAACATAGGACAATGCTTATGGATCAATATCATGCAGTATTGATGTTACACAGACAGAGAACTGCCTGGGACTCTTCTTATACCCTTGGGGAAGTCGGCAAAATTGGCACCCAGAGGGGAGCACAGAAAAGGTGATTAAATCCGTGCTTTGAGGGGCTGTATTTTGGCAATAAAAAACCCACTGGGGATATCCATATTTGCTTTGTATTTTGTGAGGACAACATTGTTCATTAGAGCTGTACTACGTGAAATTAGTATTACAAAGAAAGGTGTATGACTATTTAAATGTCTGTAGCCCAAGACTATTCTATAGGAATGATCCAGCTTAGCTACTGGGAACAAGGTGTTGTTTATTGGAGATACACAGGATTCAATTACTCCCTGGTATTCGAGCTGAGAGAATCTCCCTCACAGGAACTTTTGCTTCATGCTTTCTGGGGTATTGTGGTTGTACTTGCAGGCTGGACCTTATGGGTATTACATGATCAGTGGAATACCTGTCCCAGCCTACATGGTTGTGGTATAATGCTGGGGCTTGTGCAAGAGCCCAGTCTGCAGCATATGCTTGCTTTACTTGCTCTGGAACAAGGACAGGGAAAGATGGTATTATCACATCTTCCCCTTATGGGAGGGTTCTTTCAAACTCCAATGGCAAATCTTCTTCTGCCAAGAGAATGTCATAACCTAGAGTTAATATTTCCCACAAAATAATTTTAGTTGTGCACATTATGTCCCTTTCAATTTTAATTTTAATTTATACACTCAATTTGGAGGGGTGACTCGCCTGTCTGGGGTTTCAACTTCCATGTAGTTGCTAGGTGCTCTCAAATCCAGAAAATCTTGAAGATTCTGGCAAACTATTATGACTTATGCTGCACTGTCGAGCAGAGTCACTGCCCATGTCCTGTTCCACAGTGATGTTCTCAGTATGTGTGGCATATTTTTCTGAAATTCCCGCAACCACCTTCGTTTTTAATTGGGGGTTTTGCTGAGGAGGTTTTGCTTCCTTATTTGTGATGATATCAGACAAGCGTTGTAAGACCTTTTTTGGTCTCACGTACTCTTCTTTTCTGCCCTCTGACCACCTTGATCTCTTGGACTGTTTATCTGATGAGTCCTGAAAAGAACGAGAAGTGCATCTATCATAATAGTGATACCTGTCAGGCTGTAAAAGTTATCCGTTACACAAATTATAGTGTTTTTCAGAGCTCTCCGGCTGCAGATATTCTCCCCCTGATTTTCTTTCACCTTATATTGAATTTTTGTTTGTCCTAGCATTATTTTTTTTAGAAGACTTCATTGCTTGCTTGGTATTAGCCTTATCAGGATTACCTTTAAGCTGTGGCTTGTTCGGTCTGGTCCCCAAATTATTATGACGTATACATGTAAAAGTCTCAGCTATTATTTTTGGTGGCTCGGATTCCTGATCTATCAAAGGAACTTGTGCGAGGGTTTGGTGTAGAACCAATGCTGTTGCTTCCCGTTTTATATTTCCTAAAATAATTGAGAACACTGTAGCGAAATTGCCAATTAATTTAATCCCCAAATCCAGGGCAGCCCCTTATTCATTTTGAATTTGTTTTAACGCCTCCAGTATAACCGCAATAGATTGTGTACCATGTATTATGGTATATATTGCAGCAAAAACTGTGCCCCAACTAGCACAAACATCAATATACGATACCATCACTAGTGCAAAGCAAACTGTGAGAATTCTATGTTTATCTTGGGGTCCCGTATTGGGAAACACAGCTTATAGCTGATTTGTGCCTTTGAGCAATCCAAAACAGAATTTCCACCCATCTGGTGGGTACTTTACCAATAATAGCATTAATAATCACTGGGTTAATTCCCGGTGTAGCCAATTGTTGTTTCTTATATATGCATCGTGTGCTCAACCACAAACACAACATCTCCACCCCCATTAGGTATTACATTTAGAAGTAAATGTTGTGGACCACATGTCTACAATTTACTGGACTAACTACTGGTTTCGCCATTAAAAAAATGTAAAAAACGGAATTCAGAGATAGAAACACTAAGTATGATATCCTTTTAAATGTTCAAGCTTGAACTACAGGCAAATATAGGTGCTACCTATATAGCTGAGGAGGATATTTCCCTAACACCACAGCTGTCTCCAAATGAAGGTGAAAAGGGTGCCTTAGGCTTGCAAGAGAAAAATACTCAGGAGATTCATTAAATAAGTACCTGACTTTGATACGCTGGTAGTGCCATTTTATGCAGTTCCTACTTCAGTAATAGGGCTTCATGTTTATGATGGTATGACAACAATGTGTGGGAGACTCATTCTATCCACGCACTTAGTAACTGCCGACCTAACTCCTGGCTAGCTCAGACTGCCTCACCCACACCTCCAAACCCACCTAGGTGAAAGGTGATTGTGGCAACCTGAACATGACACTCTGACTCCCCAGGGAATCCGTGGAAACAAATCTTACCCCTTTCATGTTGTTACTCATGCATGCTGAAGAAAGATGCAATATAGGTTTTGAATGCATTTAATGAAACAATCGTAATCTGGCATATAAAGAGTGAAACAAAGGAAGGTAATCAGCATTATGAACACGGTAATAAAGATAAACAATCCAACCATGATATATGTGGTTCTAGATGTGGTAGATATTCCTATCTAACCCTTTGTCTATGCTGAGAGCACAGCAGGTGCACCCTTTTGCCTGCCTCAATTTAAGGGATTAGCCCCAACCCCATACCTGGAAATAGTGCCAGGAACCAGCAGGTGTTATAGATGGCAATACTCTCGGAAAGCTGGTAGATCAGTGCCAGCCAAGCTGCATGTTGTTCAGCGTGGATCCCAGGATAGTTGTGGCCGTAATGCCCTCTGCCCTCCCTGGGTCAATGTATATAATAAACCACAGAATGCTGGAAGTACGGTCCTGGTGCAATACTTTGTCTATGTGATAGAGCTGTTTCCTGAACAGGTAACAGAGACTACCATACTGTGTACCACATTCCTTAGCCTTCGACAGAAAGAACAGATTATGCAGCGCAAAGGCTAACTAAACAAGCAGCTTGTTCTTTGCTTTCCTAGATAAAAATCATTGCTAAAAGCAGCCTTACTAAAATGAGTAAAATATGAAACAAGACATGCACTATAAAGCGAAGCTAAACCAGGGGTGCTTACCTGGGTTCTAGAGGTCCTCACGACAAGGTGCCTTAATTTTACTACTATTTGAGAGATCTGTCCACTTCTGTCCTTCAGTGGTATAAAACCTCAGTCACCCCCTGGAGTTCAGTAGAACTGACTATATATTATCAGCCCTCTGCTCGGCGTATTCAACTCTCATCTGCCCAAATGGACAAACTCGGCCACTCGCACTCTCTTCAAGCTTCTTAGGTAAACACATACCTTTGCATACTGTCAACAGGTGGACTGGCTCAATGCAAAGAACAGAGCCACTAACAAGTTGCTAATATTGGTGTTTAAATCTATCAACAATCATGCCCCCAGAAAACTTTCTGAGAGGTTTTCACACTACACACCATTCTTCTATTTCAGGTTTAAAACTGCGATGGAGTCATCTGCTGACTAATGAGTAATTTTGAGTTACAGCATATAAAGAGTTTTTCTTTATGCAGGCCTTTGCTAGTTGCATTCCTCTCTCTCTCTCTCTTGTTCCTTCAAAGGCACATACTAAGCTATGCTCATAATGTTTCACTTTACAATTTGTTATAACTGTAGACTTTTTATGTACTGATTTTGTAGCTATCTGAAACATTTCTGTTTGAAATGTCCTGATGCCTGATAAATAAGTGTTAGATCTGTCAGCCTTAGGATGGTCTTCCCTCCAACTAGTTGCATTACTCCTTTATATTTTTCTGATCTTGCTTCTGTTGGCCTTAAGACATTTTACCACTGCTAACCAGTGCCAAAGTGTGTGTGCTCACTCTTTAAAACGTTGTACCATTGGCTTATCCCTAAATGGCATATTTAATTTACCAACAAGTCCATAGTAAAGGGGTACTACAGGTGCCCACGGTCTGTAAATTAAATGCTACAAGTGGCCTGGCAGCACTTATTGTGTCCTCCCCGATTCAAGTAGCCTTAGAAATCTGTCTCAGGCATGTCATTGCAGCTTGTGTGTGTTTATGTGCAGCTTAACTGCCATTTCAACCTACCAAATAAAGCTTTTGCCAGCCTAAACCTTCCCATTTGATACATATGTCACCCCTATAGCAGGCCTTCCTAGCCCAGATATCAATGTAAATAAAAGGCAAGTTTTACATGTCCTGGTAGTGAAAAACTCCTAAATTAATTTTTTAACTATTGCAAAGCCTACTTCTCCCATAGGATAACAATGAGGTTACTGTATTATCTTTAATAAGTATTAACTTCCAAATGAAAACAGGTGACCAGATCTGGTTTGGTGTCTTTGGAATTGTAATGAAAAATCCTCTTTAATGGTAAAGATGGATTTTGAATTACAATTTTGCCAGGAACGTCTACCCAGCTGTGAAATCTCCCTGCTGATCATACCCAAGGACTGCTTTGCTGCACAAGGGCTGCTATTGCTGCTCCAGGAGGCTTCTGCTCTGAGCTGCCCTGCTGAAACCAGTGTGCCTGTGTGTCCCAGGGCTCAAGATCTCCAAGGGTTAGTCGGCTGAACACAACAGGCTCTCTGTGCCACACATCTTCGAAGCAGGATTGTGCATCGACTCAAGAGCTAAGCAAATTTGATCGAGCCTGACACATCTCGATGCTGACAACCAGCTTATCTCCTCGCAGGACTATGCATCACCAGCCAGGCCCAGTGCGACACATCTTAATGCACATAACCAGCCCAGCTCGATACAGCGCATCTCGGAGCAAAGCCGTGCAATCCCAGTAGTTTCAATAGCACCAGCCGAGTGACGTACCCTAGCCTCAGTACTGACGCATCGCTACACAGGTCTTCGCAAGCCCCAGCAGCTTCCTCAACGATGAAGCAGGATCTTGCATCGCAAATTCCCATTGACGGCCACTGACTATGCTGAACGACACAACTTAGTACAAGACCTCGCATTGCAAGCTACACATCAACAGTTCCTCAATGCCGGCAAGCGCAACTCAACGTGAGGAGATTCCATCGCCCCACAACCAGGATTTAAGGTACTATTGTTCAGCAGGCCAGACTGGATCCCTGTACCCATCCTGCACACCACTGTGATTGGCCTGAATTTGTGACTTTGTCCCAGTCTGGCCCAAACAGATAAGCAACTTTGTACTTTTTGAGCCTATTTTCACGTAAATATTTAAACTTTCATATCTCTGCTTCTAATAATTGGATTTTTGTCATTTTGGTATTGTTTTATTTATTAGGATTTAGCCCCCCCTCCCCCCTGAACCAGTAACCCAATTTCTTACAATAAGTAATTAAAAATAGATGGGTAGGCCACGATGACTATAAAGGTCAGTGCGTGGAGCAGTGTTTTGGCTAATTGTGGGCCTGCTTTACGGTCTGATGAGCCATTCTTTTTACTGTAGCTTTCTCAGCTAGTGAAACAAATATTGTTTGTAGCAAGCTCAAAACCGTGCAGGCTTCCATTCTTTGCATAACACCTACACAGTGTGTATTTACAAGTTCAAAACTGCCCCAACTTCCAAACATGGACAATTATTTTAGCTATTTAATTCATTACTCGGGGACACTTATTTGATGCCCGGGCCTGTTTTCTTTCCCCATCTGATCCAGTCTGTGTTAGAAGAAAGCATTGGTTACATGCATACCGACATTCCCTTCTTTTAACACAGCGGCGGCCTTCAATGCTGCCTTCAAAGTGGCAGGCTTAGCTACTCTGACACAACTGTAGTGGAGGAATTCAAGAGATGGAACGAGCACAGACCCCAGCCCATTGATATGACATGCCTCACACTAAACAAATGACCATTTGGACATCACATGCATCACCCATAGATCCTCCCAAGACATCTCAGTGGATTGAGGCTCTCTGGGCTCAGAGCCCCCGTTTTGCTGCTCTCGGCTGATTCAACTTTTCATGCTTGTGAGATTGAAGAAGAAGATTACTGACCTAGGTAAAAATACAGCTTTTTCCTTTAAATGCAGGACACATTCTAATTGTGATAAAAGCATCTGTGGTATACTCCTTAGGCAGGCTCATAAAAGACAATGTGAGCTCACAGAGCACCCTTTTGCTCTCAAATGCAGTGTTCAAATGCCAGTTAAGTGCGGGTACAAAGCCTAGTAGGTTGATGCACAAATTGTGAGCAATTTAGTCAGATTGAAATCCCAGCAAAAGTCTCAGCTCGTTCACTTTTCATCCTTCTGAGATCAATAGAAACAACAACTAAATAAAATAAAAGCACAGGTATTGCATAAAGCACAAGAAACAATGTTTTACTGTATGGGGAAACACACCAAAAGCTGCTCGTAAATATATACCCCATGAGCTATATAAAAGGTATGGGGATCAATATTATTACTGTGAAAATACAAAGCCATGCTCTTGGCTGGTATTTATCCTTCATTCCATAATCCATTTCATGCAGCCATTACCCCTTTGGAAAAATGGTAAAAAGTGTTGTACAGTAGGCATATTTTACTATAAAAATGGCATCAATAAAAGGTTTGCTGTGCTATATCACCATCTTCCCAGATTTCAGGAACAAAAAGAGTTGCATAATTTTGTTACCACAGTTTATTTTTTTAACTAGCAGTGTACATGTTTCAATTTTTTTTCCGGTTTCAACCTACTCGCAGTTTGTGGTGAAAACAGGTGTGAAAACCACGGGTGAACCCAGAAAGCTCTACAACTCTGAAAACTAGACAGGCTTTTAAATTCAGCACAGGGCAAGTTGTGTACTCATGGTTTTCCAAAAGGAACTAACCCTTGAAATAAAAAACATAATGAAAATAAGTAAGAAAAATACCAATTGGCGACAAAGTTTTCATCTGCATTTTTTGCCTCTATGACAAATTTGGAAAGCAAACTTGCTGTTACGTCAGTCAGTCCCTTCTGGTCAGTGTGCCATATAGTGTTTGTTGGTTGTCCAAAAACATGTGATACTCTGAGGTGACAATAGAGCTGCAGCTTCTAATGGTTTTTTATTGTGTACCGATCATGCAGCAATTCATATGGCAAAATCGAATGAATTAAAAATGGGTATGAAGAAAACCCATGTATTTTTGAAATATGAACACAATACTGAGTTTAGGAATAGTGTGTATTTGATCTCAATCCGGAACAACCCATGTTATCATGTGAGTCAGAAGGCAATTTGCAAAATGTGATCTTTCTTCCACACTTTCTTACATTTGGAAGCCTATAACGGAGAGAAATGTAATTTATAATAAATGTTGTACTATCCTGTTTTCCCATAGTTCTTAAGATAAAAACACTACCCCACTTCTGGGAGCAGGTCTTGCGCCCGCAGCACAAAAGACCCCAAAATGCAACGGGGAGACATCCGATCAGTTTTAGAAAAAACTGTTCAGGTGATGGGATAGCTCTAGTATTTTGGACTGTGCTCAGTATCCATGCAGGAAAACCTACCAACCCAGACATTTGTGTCTGCCACACAAACAGTAAATATAGGTATTCTATGGGGGGGGTCTAGTGGGCTTTCTGCCCCATCCTACCCACCTGAGGGTGGCTAACTGGGGTTTACCATCTCCTATCTGTCCTCTAGATGGGACAGAAAGACACTTGAATCTGGGCTGGGGGGAGAGGGGGGGTCTCTGCTCAGGGGGCCACTCCCATCCTCCCTTCCCCCCACACACAAAAAAATATAGTGTGGTTCAGTACTCAGGGGCAGAGGCCTGTTCCCTAAAACCAATCAAAAGCCAAAGCAGACTGATTCATTAACATGATCTGCTTTCACTAGGACATCAGCGGCCTGTGTTTGCTGGCACTAGAGCAAAACAAAAATTAATTCCTACCCAGGACTCGAGGGAAGCATCCAGACTTTGAGTTCAGAAAAGAAAATACTTCTGATATCTAATCCCTTTGATGCCAGGCCTTTTCCCCCTCCAGTGCTGAGCCTTTTTTTGGCTATTTGGGGTAGTGTGTGCTTAGGCCCTCATAACTTTGTCCACACAAGCTACCCAAGCCAAATTTGCGTCCTTTTTTCCAACATTCTAGGGATTCTAGATGTACCTAGAGTTTGTGGGTTCCCCTGGAGGAGACCAAGAAATTAGCCAAAATACATCTAAACTTTAGGTTTTTTTTTTTTCAAAAGAATTGGATACAAGGGCTGCAGAAGAAAGCATGTGTTTTTTCAGCTGAAAATGGCATCAACAAAAGGTTTGCTGTGCTAAAATCACCATCTTCCCAGCTTTCAGGAACAGGCAGACTTGAATCAGAAAACCACATTTTGGCATTTTACTCGGACATACCTATTTTTACTATTTTTTGAGCTTTCATCCTCCTTCCAGTTAGTGACAGAATTGGGTGTGAAACCACTGCTGGATCCCGGACAGCTAAACAGTTCTGAAAAGTAGACAAAGTTCTGAATTCAGCAAGGGGTCATTTGTATAGATCTTTCACAGTTTTCCTACAGAAAGTAACAGCTAAAATAAAAAGATTTTGAAATGGAGGTGAAAAAAGCCATTTCTGTTCACTTTTTCTTCTATAACTTTTTCCAGCTATGGCAGAGTTTTGAAAGCAATATACTGTTGCGTCTCATTGACTCTTCTGGTTGCTGGGATATTTAGGGCTTGTAGGTCCATCAAGAACCCTAAGTACACAGAGCCAATAAATGAGCTGCACCTTGCGATGGGTTTTCATTGTATACCGGGTATACAGCAAGTCATTTGGTGAAATATAAAGACTGAAAAATAGGTATCAAGGAAACCTTTGTATTTCCAAAATGGGCACAAGATAAGGTGTTGAGAAGCAGTGGTTATGTGCACATCTCTGAAATCTGGGGTTCCCATACTAGCATGCTAATTACAGGGCATTTCTCAAACAGACTTCTTTTTTAAACACTGTCGTACATTTGCAAGGAAAAAACGTAGAGAAAGACAAGAGGCAATAACACTTGTTCTTCTATTCTGTGTTCCCCCAAGTCTCCAGATAAAAATTGTACCTCACTTGTGTGGGTAGGCCTAGTGCCCACAACAGGAAATGCCCCAAAACACAACGTGGACTCATCACATTTTCCCAAAGAAAACTGACCTGTTTTTCTGTAAAGTACCTAGCTGGGGATTTTGGCTTCTGGCTCAGCAGCACCTAGGGAAACCAAGCAAACCTATACATTTTTGAAAACTAGACATCTAGGGAAATTCAGAATGGGGTGATTTGTGGGGCTCTCATCAGGTTCTGTTACACAGAATGCATTGCAAACTTCAAAATTGGGCAAAAAAATAAAACACTTTTCCTCACATTTCGGTGATAGAAAGTTATGGAATCTGAGAGGAGCCACAAATTTCCTACCACCCAGCACCCCCCCAAGTCTCCCGATAGAAATGGTACCTCACTTGTGTTGGTAAGCCTAGTACCCGCGACAGGAAACGCCCCAAAACGAAACATGGACACATCATATTTTTACCTTGAAAACTGATGTATTTTTTGGAAAGTGCCTAGCTGTGGATTTTGGTCTCTAGCTCAGCCAGCACCTAGGAAAACCTACCAAACCTGTGCATTTTTTAAAACTAGACACCTAAGGGAACTCAGGATGGGGTAACTTGTGGCGCTCTCACCAGTTTCTTTTACCCAGAATCCTTTGCAAAACTCAAAATTGGGGGGGGGGGGGGAAGACACTTTTTCCTCACATTTCAGTGCTGCAAAGTTCTGGAATCTGAGAGGAGCCACAAATTTCCTTCAGTCCAGCATTCCCCCAAGTCTCCCAATACATATGGAACCTCACTTGTGTGGGTAGGCCTAGTGCCCCTGACAGAAAATCCCCTAAAACACATAATGGACATCAAATTTTTCTTTTGAAAACTGACCTGTTTTTTGCAAACTGCCTAGCTGTGGATTTTGGCATCTAGCTCATCCAGCACCTAGGAAAACCTAGCAAACCTGAATATTTACCCAGAATCCTTAGCAAACCTCAAAATGTGGCAAAAAAAAACCTTTTTCATCACATTTCGGTGCTGCAAAGTTCTGGAATCTGAGAGGAGCCACAAACTTCATTCTACCAAGCATTCCCCCACATCTTCCGATAAAGATGGTACCTCACTTGTGTGGGTAGGCCTATTGCTTGCGACAGGAAATGCCCCAAAACACTTTGTGGACACATCAAAATTATCAATTCCAAATCTACCTATTTTTGCAAGGGGGTGGAAGGGGCACCTGCGTTTGTGGTCCTAGGCTCAGCAGCTATCTAGGGAAACCTACCAAACCCAGACATTTCTGAACACTAGACACCTGAGGGAGTCCAGGAAGGTATGACATGCGTTGATCCCCCAGTATTTTCTCACACAGAATCCTCAGCAAACCTCAAAGTTAGCTTAAAAAAAAATAATCAAATTTTTCCCACATTTCTGTGTGGGATCACCGCACCAGCACAAATTTCCTACCACCCAACGTTCCCCTCAGTCTCCCGATACAAATGATACCTCACTTGTGTAGGTGGGCCAAGTGCCTGTGACAGGGAAGAGCCAAAAACATGTTGAAATTGTGGGGGAACCAAAGTGGGTCCATAAGAGCAGTTTGAAAAAAAATAGTTTTTAGGTTGACAAGTGGGGCAGAATTTTTATCGGTATGGATGAGACAATGCTAGGCGGTAGGAATATTGTGGATTCCTGCAGATTCCAGATGGTTCCATCACAAAAACGTGGGGAAAATGTGTGATTTCAAACAAAGTTGGAGGTTTGCAGGGCATCGTGGGTAAGAAAATGGTGTGGGTGCATGTGAAGCACACCACCCTGGACTCACCCAGATGTTTAGTTTTCAGATGTGTCTAGGTCTTGTAGATATTTCTACATGGCAACGTCCCAAAGTCAAAAAAGTGCAGCCCTCCCCATTCCAAGTAGGACAATTTTGATAGTTAGTCAAGCTCTCACGGCCCAAATGTAAAACCAAAACCCCAAATAATCAAACGTTCTATTGCTTTCGGTTGGGATAAGATCTTTTAGTGTGTGGGGGGAGAGCTGAAAGACTGTTACCCCCTTCAGTTTGGGTGGGGGCATAACCATGCCCAAACTGGTTGGTAGCCACCAGCCCACTATTTTTTTTATTTTTTATTCCCTGGCCTCTAGTAAGCTTTCTGCCCTCTCCTGCCCCGCCCCCCTGGAGTGGATTGGGGGTAATTGCCCCATCTGCCCACTGGTGGACGAACAACTTTGCCCCCATCTTCCGATAAAGATGGTACCTCACTTGTGTGGTTAGGCCTAGTGCTTGCGACAGGAAATGCCCCAAAACACTTTGTGGACACATCAAAATTATCAATTCCAAAACTACCTATTTTTGAAAGGGGGGGAAGGGGCACCTGCGTTTTTGGACCTAGGCTCAGCAGCTATCTAGGGAAACCTACCAAACCCAGACATTTCTGAAAACTAGACACCTGAGGGAGTCCAGGAAGGTATGACATGCGTTGATCCCCCAGTGTTTTCTCACACAGAATCCTCAGCAAACCTCAAAGTTAGCTTAAAAAACAAAAAAAACAAATTTTTCCCACATTTCTGTGTGGGATCACCGCACCGGCACAAATTTCCTACCACCCAACATTCCCCTCAGTCTCCTGATACAAATGATACCTCACTTGTGTAGGTGGGCCAAGTACCTGTGACAGGGAAGAGCCAAAAACATGTTGAAATTGTGGGGGAACCAAAGCGTGTCCAAAAGGGCAGTTTGAAAAAAAAAAAAAAAGGTTTTAGGTTGACAAGTGGGGCAGAATTTTTATTGGTATAGATGAAACAATGCTAGGCGGTAGGAATTTTGTGGATTCCTGCAGATTCCAGAAGGTTCCATCACAAAAACGTGGGGAAAATGTGTGATTTCAAGCAAAGTTGGAGGTTTGCAGGGCATTGTGGGTAAGAAAATGGTGTGGGTGCATGTGAAGCACACTACCCTGGACTCACCCAGATGTTTAGTTTTCAGATGTGTCTAGGTCTCGTAGATTTTTCTACATGGCAACGTCCCAAAGTCGAAAAAGTGCAGCCCTCACCATTCCAAGTGGGACGATTTTGAGAGTTAGTCAAGCTCTCACGGCCCAAATGTAAAACCAAAACCCCAAATAATCAAACGTTCTATGGCTTTCGGTTGGGATAAGATCTTTTAGTGTGTGGGGGGAGAGCTGAAAGACTCTTACCCCCTTCAGTTGGGGTGGGGGCATAACCATGCCCAAACTGGTTGGTAGCCACCACCCCACTATTTTTTTAATTGTTTTTTATTCGCTGGCCTCTAGTAGGCTTTCTGCCATGACCTGCCCCCCCTGGAGTGGATCGGGGGTAATTGCCCCACCTGCCCACTGGTGGACGAACAACTTTGCCCCTATTTATTTGGGGTGGGTTATGGCCATACCATCACCCTCTTCCTTTAAAAAAAATTCTTCCCTGGTGTCTAGTGGGCTTTTTTGCCCCCTTGAGGGCAGATGGGCCTTACAAAAATAAGCTGATCTGAATGTGACGCCATGGTGAGCAACCCTTGCCCAAGGGGCTGCCCTCCCAAACAAAACACACGCACACCAATACCTGGTGCCGAAGAGGTTTCTGAGCCTATTAAAATAGGCCAATCTGCCCCCAAAGGGGGCAGAAATGGCCTAAAATAAAATTGTCCCCCAGGGGTGCGACTCTTGCCTAAGGGGTCTCTCCCCATCTGTAAAAAAATTGTAATAAAAAAAATCCCTGGTGTCTAGTAGTGTCTGCCCCCCCCCTTGGGTGCAGATTGGCCTAATAAAATTAGGCCAATCAACCGCCAAGGGGGGCAGAAACAGACGAAAATAAAATTGGCCCTCCAGGGGAGTGACCTGTGCCTAAGGGGTCACTCTCCTTGCGTGAAATTGGCGTAAAAAAAAAAATCAATACTGTCTAGTGGTTTCTGCCCCCCTTGGGGGCAGATTGGCCTAATAAAAATAGGCCTATCTGCCCTCATGGGGGGCAGAAATGGCCTAAAATAAAATTGCTCCCCTGGAGAGTGACCCTTGCCTAAGGGGCCACTCCCCTTGCGTGAAATTGTTGTGAAAAAAAAAATCCCTGGTGTCCAGTTGTTTCTGCCCCCTTTGGAGGCAGATTGGCCTAATAAAAATAGGCGGATGGGCAGAATTGGCCTAATAAATTTGCACTCCCCCCAACCAGGAAACGATCCTTGCCTAAGGGGTCACTCCCCACCTGTATAGAAAAAAAAAATGCTGGTGCCTAGAGGTTTCTGCCCCCCTTGTGGGCAGATGGGACTAATTAACATAGGCCGATCTGCCCCCAAGGGGGACAGAAATGGCCTAGAAATAAATTGCCCCCCTTGGAGAGTGACCCTGGCCCAAGGGGGCACTCCCCTAATGTGTAAACAAAAAACAAAACAAAAAAACACTCCCTGGTGTCTAGCGGGCATTCCTGCAGCACAACGGCTATGCGATCGTACTGCAGGAATGCTCAGAGAAACATGAAAAGGAAAGGAAAAGCCATTCCTTTCCTTTTCATGCCTCCCTGACCTCCCTGACCCCGTACCGAGGAGAAAGTAATCAGTTTCTCCTCGGATCTTCCAGTGCGATGGAGGAGACCTCTGATGATGTCAGCTTGCTTCGGGGGGAGGTGGGCGGAAGGGGAAGCGATTGCCCTTCCATCACCGCCCAGGGGAGGGGGGGGGGGGGCGGGAGCGCAAGCGCTCACCCCGTGGGCGGGGTGCTGGACGCAACTGTTACGTCTTCAGCACCCGAGGACGTAACCGTTATGTCATTGGCACCCAAGGGGTTAAGAACCATTTTCTTTTAGAGTACAGAGGAGGCCCTCGTTTACGTACTTTGCACTACAGTGGTAGTGCGGTGGACATCAAAGAGTCATCCTTGTCACTGAAGAGTTCAAATACAAACATTCTTAACGAAGGCGGTTATTGTATTTGGAAACTAAAAAAAATATGAATTCACTCAGTGCACAGTCTTGTTTATTAGCCAGAGTATGAACCAACGTGGCTAACTTATGTTCATTAGAGATTGTTCATGGGTGTTGAAAAGGAGAAAGGTTTATTTGCTGTTAAGACACTATCTTACAGTTATTTTACAGATTTGAAATAGGACCTCATTTTAATTTAAACTTTGCATGCACATACAAAATGTATTGTTGTGTCTAGAATCTAATCACAGGATCTTTAATTTACAAACACAATCATTTGAAACTGCTGAGCTTGCTAATATAAAACAAGGCAATCAAAACGTATCCTTTGAAGGCATTGGTCTGGAACCAGATCACTCAGGATTCATGCGTACACAAATAAATAAAATAGGATTATCCATGTAGTTGCAGCAAAATTAACCTCATTTACGAAATGGCTATGAAACAGTGGTTTTGCAGGCTACCATTAGCTACAGTCATCAATGACATTTCAATTGCAAGTTTACATAGCTAGCAAAACAATCATCTTAAAAGAACACCATTCACTCAGTACACACTTTGCGTAACTGATACATATCCTGCTGATGTCTATTTACGCGGGCGACGTGTAAATGTCCTTTGCTTAACCATGAATCATGCTATATCTTTTTGGGAAAAGATGACACCACATGGACTTAATTTTGTACAACAGTACAAAAACATACTCCTGAAGATCTCTGCTGAAGTTCCGCACCTACACAGGTTAAAATGTGTTAAGATTTAAATAGAGAGGTGTATTAAGGATGGAGACAGTCAAGCCTCCTAATGACTACACAGAAGAATGTAGTTGTACCGAAATCTAAAGGAACAAACAGCCACTTCACCGTCAGTGGAGTCGAAAACTGTTGTACCATAAGTTAAGAATTTAATGAAATATGAAATGAAAGTCTAGTAAGGATCCTGTTATTTTGAAAAACTGAAGGTGTGATACTTTTATGACACATGGTGAAGGGATAAGGAATATCACCTGAGGTCACAATATTTTGAAAACAGTTGAAACATAATATTCTGCTGAACACTGAGTGATGAAGTTAAGTATGTACAATGTCTTATAGATAATATTTGAGGTATGAATTTGAGTTAGACAATACTAGAATCAAGACTTTCTTCCTCAAAAACATGCAGCCCGATTCATGGTTGAACAAAGTATATCTACCAGTGCACTAATTAGTGGCCCCATCTTCGCTAACCTTAAAGCACCAAACATCTTATGAGATGAGAATATTAATGTGCAAACGTTTGATAACGGTTCCTGATCAATATGTACAGTACAAGGGAAAAATAGAAAGTGCACCAGTGCGAACATGTACTTCTGACATCTGCTTATAGGTGAACATCTGGTTACCATTCCAATTTAAGTACAAAAAGAAAACAGTGCATTTCTAGCAAAATGCAGATTCACACAAGTATAGAAAGGCAAAGTACCATCGTTCAGGATGACTGCTACTACAAATAAACAATGACTGTCTTGTGGGCTGATCCAAAATGTGATATGGTAACACTTCAGACAATCAATGGCTGAAGGGGGTTGATCTGCAGCCTATCTTTGTGTCTTATTTCTTTCTACTGAGGTGTGCTGTGTGATACAGTTAAAGCCTTCTTAGCCAGACCATAAAAAGAGACGGAAACAGCACAAAATGAGAAGGAAAAGCACAAACATACAAGTCGGATCACACCAGATGAAAATGATGCTGAAGCAAACATCGTTTTTTTTTTTTTTTTTACACAAAGTGAATACAAATATTTTGTATGGTTACCACATCTATCAAAATAGTTAATCGGATGGGAAAAATAATAATTGCAATATGAGTGGAAGCAAAGCGAGTGATACCGTAGACAAATAACTGAAAGTTCTTACTGTGACAGATTCCAGAATGAAATGTACTAATTCTTCAGCTGAAACGTCAAAGAGCTGATGAGGTCTGTCTCGTTATTTAGGTATATACCGAATGCGCCGCATTCTTAACAAACTACACTAACTGATTAAGCAGTTTAATGTCGGCATCTTCGTTCAAAGCAATTGTGCAATGTGCACTTCATTGCTATGGACGATAAAATTAATAAATCACAAATACAATCAGAAGGTTCTACTGCGTTTTCATTTACCGACCTAGTGCATACAATCGGGAACTGTGATAGGAACATATTTAATCTATTTTATTTGGTTATCATCTGCATTTCTACCATTCATACTGAGAAATGTGTCGGGGTCGAGGCACAACTCAGTTTGAGCACTAATCTACAATATTGCAAAGAACAAAAATGCAATCTAAATAAACCAACTAATTGTTCTAATGGACATGACAAAAACTGATGTGGAAAATAATTAAAATATTTACAGAATGATCCACTTTTTCTCCATTGCCATCCACCTTCCAAAAGACAGCATTGATAAAACAGATTCAACACCATAGGCTTTGGTGGTTATGTACCAAGTGTATAGGCCTGGTTTGCCAATGCAGCTGCCTTCAAGCTGTAGTGTTTCAAAATTCTTTAAAACGTATAGAATGTTTCTCTCACCTCATGCTATTGGTTGTTTGGTATATGATTCCAAATCCAATAGTGTGCTTACATTCAAATGCACGTAGGGCTGCTTTACAACTCAGAATTACTCTGAATCATCATGGATGTATTTATTTTTTGAATCTCGTAGATGCACTTTATGCAAAAAGTAAGGTATTTTAGTTTTGATTTTTTTCACTGCTTTGGGCGTTTTTTCAGTCAGAAGTGCAGAACTTTTGGCTTTGCCAATGCTTGTTATATGTTGCTCTTGCTGATTAAAACCTCTTCTAAAGGAGTGTCTTTACATGAAGCACTGCACTCACTAATTACGCACAGAATAGAAGAGGAACATGAAGTAGCAACTAGATTATTTGTGAATGGTAACCTTAAATGCACACCTCATGGGTTACTACTGAAAGTTCCAACCAGACCACTAAAAGGATTCAAAGCACAATTTAACAAAATGGGTAATTTTGAGTAGGGACACTCATTTCACTGAGAACTGTATCCATAGTAAAACAGACTAACAAAGAAAATAATCAGCAATCATCCTAAAAAAACATAAGGTCAAGTTATGTCCAAGGCAATTATTTTAAACAATAATTGTCTCGAATCATTCACCAAATAATATTCCTTCAACAGTTTGGAGTTCATTTTCAAGTGGCCATCACCTTTACTGCCTAAAACTGACAAGACATCAATTTGAATTCAGCCAGGACAAGGTCGTAATCCCTTATAATGTGAACGTGACTTGAGACGGGTTTTTGTCAGAGGTGAGGGGGGCTATTTTCCAGCAGGCTGTCTGTGATGTAGCAACTCTGGAGCACGGTCTCGTAGTAAACTTTCTCCGCAAAGTTATTAACTGTCCACCCAACAACTTCGACTCCTCTGGACGTCCAATGTTTGACATAGGTTCTGCAAAAAGAGCAAAGACAATAAAAGCTAAAATGAAACAGCGTGCGTTTTAACAAATAACGACATTTACACCAACAATGAGCTGCATCCGGGGTAGTTCAATGGACAATATCAAGTCACTGTCTTTTTTTTATTTTTTTATAGAACTTTGACAGTATTCATGCCCCCTAGAAACCTACATCCTACTGAGATTAAAGTGAAAGGCCACAAGATACATAATATACATTGCCCGTGATTTACGAACATCTGCGTAGGGAAACACAACCAAAATGTGTTGCATTGCATTTACTTCATAGGGTTGTGCAATGCCAAACATACAAAGCGCTGCATGGTTGTGATGCAAAATAAAACACACGTGCTAAATCATTACACTGGATGATAGCGCACGCTCCAACCTTTTTCACAAAAAGCAACAGGACTTTGGAGAAATGTACGTGTAGATTCCGACCAATTGAGGCCCAAACATGTCGCAGGCTCAGGGGTAGGAATCAGAAGGAAGTGATGCCAGAAAGCGAAAACTCCTTCATATGTGAAGT
The DNA here is from genome assembly GCF_031143425.1 of Pleurodeles waltl. Classification (NCBI taxonomy): domain Eukaryota; kingdom Metazoa; phylum Chordata; class Amphibia; order Caudata; family Salamandridae; genus Pleurodeles; species Pleurodeles waltl. The sequence continues at coordinate 231,805,431 of NC_090449.1, forward strand.
GGAAATCCTCACTGCAGAGTTCAACATACACAAAACACTAGCAAAATAGAACTTCTTTGTGGAACGGCATCCTTGCAAGGGAGAAAGTTGTTGTAGGCAAGAGGTGGTGAGCTATCCAGACAGGAAGATCTCCGTGTCATGTAGGAGCAGGCTGCAGAGACAACTACAGCTGAAATAATAACGGCAACTGAAGGGCCAGATAAGGCTGACATGGAGGAGTACCACACATACGCTTCCTGGTTCAATGCACGAGAGCCTTGTCCGGTCCATGCTGTGCTTTGCATTATTTTGCAACTGCATTTACAGCACTTCATATCCCCTTCCACTTCGTACCAGTTAGGCATCGGAGCACTTTCAGTGGACCAGTAGCACAATACTTAATGAGAGATCATGTAATGACTTTGGATTTCGCTTTCTCAGTAGTACCCAGAAGGCAGAAGAAATAAATAATAGCATGAACATTTTTAGGGTCAAGCCTGCGTCGCATGCGTTTCGCTTGCGAGGCGCTTTAGGAGATAGAAAAGGGCTCGGAGTCCCGTCCACGTCACGTCAGTGTCTTTCATTGGTTCGTGGGATTGCCTGTTAAAATCTGCTTGCTTTCATTAGTGGAAGGAACACATATTTCATGCCTTTTCCGGTGGTTAGCCCTCCTCGAGCGCAGCGACCAAGTACTGAAAACATGCGAGGCTCGCTGTTTCCCGTCAGGTTTGTGGATTACTTTTGATCTTTTGTTCGCAGCGCGATCTCACTTGGCAGAAGTCGAGCGCTTTGCATAACATCGACCCTGTTACATAGTTAATTGCACTTTTGCCGGTTACGTAGATAATTGTACTTTTGCCGATAGGTTTCATTACGAGTGAACTGTAGCAGCGCTATTGCGCTGTTTTTATCTTTTAATGTTTTTAACTTGCATTTCTTCCCAATTTCTCCGCTGCTCAGGCAGGGCTGCCTCTCCGAGCTCCTTACCTGCACTTCTAGGAGGGTAAGGAGGAGCTCCTTGGGCACTGTGGGGGAAGCTACTGGGTACCCAGGGATCGAGGCGAGCATATGTGCAGGGTGGATCATGGTAATCAAACCGGAGCTCAGGCGGAGGGCTACAGGCCCGTGCCTGACTCGGGAAGCTTCGGGGGTGTCAGCACCCTCAGGTGTTCTGAAGAGGTGGGGGCGAGCGTGGCAGGCACACTGGGGATCAGTGGAGGAAGCATTCACTTTCCTCCACCAGTGCACCTCCGTGGGCAGGGAGAGGTGGTGCAGGCATTATTGTACAGGCACTTCCTGCTAAGCGGGCGAATGGATACACCTTTCAGCTTGCTTAGCAATGAGATTTGTGTGGTTTGCCTAGTGACTTTCCGACAGCCCCTTCTCGTCTTAACCACAGGAGGTGCTACTGTGACGCTACAATGTTCAGGCAAAGCCTAAAAATGTAACTGATTGAAATTACCCTATTCACAAACTCAGTTTCGCTTTTGAAAAAAAAAAGGAATCGCATGCCTGTCCTCAATATGTAAATTACATAAATAGAAAAGATTACAGTTATGGATAGTTCTCCTTTCACAAGAGCCAGGTTTGGTTCACTCTGGGAGATCTACACGATTCTTTGGGTTCTGGTCTTAAAGCATTTAAGTGCTGCTATTACCTATGCTTCGATTCCCAGCATTATTGCTCTGCACAGGAGCGCTGCTTATCTGACGTTTTGGTACGTATCTGGGCCTTTAACCACGCCCACTGTACGCCCACCACACTCACTCGTTCATGGGTTTGCCTTCCAAAAAATCCTTTATTTTCGTCTGTAAATGCTTCACGTTTGTTCCTCATTGGGGTGGTTTAGTTACTGCCTTGGACATGGCTACTTTGACTTTTGACGATACGTTTGACTGCGAGCGAACTTGTTTTTCCTTTTGTGTTCTCCTTCATGCTGATGCCGTGGCGCTTTCAATCCGCTCGCTTATCTGAAACTGTATTACTTATCATTTTCAATTTGCGTGACAGGAAAAGTCCGGTTAGGAGTTTACAACGCTAATAGCTCTAACTCGAGCAAATGCGAGACCCATTGCATTGCAAATGCTTGTTTGAAGTGTCATCAGTTCAAGATGAAAACCAAGTTTCTGCTCAGAGATTTACGTTTGAGGGACAATGGGTTAGTGAAACTAAGTTCGAAGGTTACCTACCAGCCACAATCTTGAAATTTGGGTTCATTCCCTTTGGACTTTCTTTAACCCTGTAGGATCTTATGAAAAACATGAAAACCTATAAAACCTGGCTGAGGGGTATAAGCCATCATATAAGGCGTCATGCTAATGTCTCAGGGCAAGTTCCATCCTGCAATGGAACAAGGAAATATGGTATCTATTGAGAGATTTAGAGTTTTAGATCACTTTGACCAAACTGATTTTCTTCATTTCTAGGCCCTTCCAATGTCTTCCTCCATGAAGCTCCTCATGAAAACGGTGAAGCATATAAAGAAAGAGCCAGGAACCTTCTCTTTCCCATATCTTCTCTTGAACATCTCCAGGTAAGGATCTTGCCCTTTTATTATCAGTTTTTCCCAGCTCACTTCACTTCTGTCACCTTACAGAATTATTACAAGAAAGTTGTTAGGAGGGCTCATCCTCTGTCACCCAACCAAACTGAACTCAGATGCCAGGGAAGAAAAAAGGGTGTTTGTAATTTGTGTACCTCATCAGAAGTAAGCACTAGACACAAGCCACTAAGATGGAGGAAGTCTTAGGGCTAGGCAGAATGTCAACAAACAACCACTAGACCTAGACCTAGACTTCTTAACTGACTGTAGTAGCAAGTACGTTTGTACCTCGATGGGAGGGCAGAATAGACTTCTTATTGACTAAAGGTAGAGTAGGTAGGTTTATACATCAACTGGTTGGAATGTTTAGGATAAAGTGCCTCTCAGCTGGAAGATTAATTATGAATCTTTTCCATCAACTACGAGATACAAGTTGAGGCAGTATACATTCCTTAAGTGCCTGATGAGACAGTAGACTAGCATTTCAGAGAGACAGCTACACCTGGTATCTACATATACTGACATATTCAAATTCAGACCCCGAAAGAGTATGTGCACAATGTATCGCTTTACAGAGAAACTTAACACCTACATCTCAAAGACTGACAGTGGAAGACCAGATGCAAAAGAGGCAGCAAGGGATACTAATGCTTCGGATTAGAGACAGGTTTGTTTGCGCAATGGTCTTGCTCCTCGTCACTCTGCTGCCAAGAACTATTTGCAAATGGTCCATAGAAGACGTCAGTGCTGGTGATAGTAGAGGTTGCACCAAACTACTTCTGGTTTCTTCTTCTAGTTATTTTGCAGAAATGTAGTGCTCTCTTGCCTCTAGGTCTTCTAACTCACTGGCTAAAGAAAAATGATTGCATCCACTCAATGCAAAGGGCGCTTGCCCTTGCGACATGGCCAACTGCAAAAATGCCTGGAGACTCCCTGAATTTCCATATGGTCTGGGCTAAGTGGGCAAAGCAAAGACGTGAAAGCTACCTTGAACAGTGTCTAGCCCCTTATAAAAATTAAAGATAAGTATGGAAATGCTCCCAAAAGATTAATATTTATTAATTAGAAATCTCTTCGGACTCTTAGGAAATGGGGAATTACTTTGCATGACAGCAATAAATTATTTTTCCACTTTTTAAAACCACTAAAAATTGGCTAGGCTGCCAAACCCCTACAATCCTTCTTCTAGGAGGAAGATCCTGAAGAAAGCAAGAGCAGCATTCCCAAAGGACTGCAACACAGACGTGTGAGCAAGAAACCATGAGGCCACATCATATAAAGTCACTTTACATCAAATACTCAAAGCCTCATTACCGAAACAGTTGGTGGGGATGGAATCCCTGCTGGTTTATACAAACGTTGGAGGCGTCCTAGATATTGTCTTGCTAAAAGTTGTTCTGCATGCTTTAGAGACCTCTAGTGTACAAAATTATATGAAAATTATAGTCTATAATAACACTAATTTCTCAAACACACAAACATTCTAAGCTCTGTGCATCAAAAATGACCAATCTCTTGTGTAAATGGAAAATTGTAGGCTGAAATTCTGGTTAAGTGAGTCAATATTTTTCTACTTAAGTCGGTCGCCTGCCAAACAGCATGGATTCTGTACTGGCAGAAATACAACCAAACATAGCATGGTTCATTCATGTACCACAAATACAAAATAATCAATGGTCTAGGTTACTTGCTGCGGAAAAGGCAAAATAGCCGGGGCTTCTAGAGCCTATGGGAGGTTCTATGGATTTTTAAATTCCCCATAGTGGTGATTTTTGTAATTAGGACTTTCTATAAGCATACTGTTGCAGCACTATGTTTTGACTAGACCCTTTATGTCACGTTTGAGATAAAGGCCCTCATTATGAAATTGTCAGTCTCTCCCGACCGCAGTGCTGGGGGCCGCCAAAAGACCGCAGTTGAGGAGTAATCCACCTGCCCAACTACGACACACAAAAACACAATCGGCAGAATACAGCCACAAATCTGACATCGCCAGGCTGAACGACGGTGGCAGAGAGGTGGTCCCACCACCCACACCGCCACGCCAGAAAAAGTGTGGTGGTAATCCACTGGCGGTCCGGACTGCGGGGGCCGAAATAGAACCTCCACTACAACACAACACCACATTGGCCAATTCAAATCCCCCCCACACCTAAAACACATACATATACCACATTCTCCCTCCCACTATAAAACACACACACACACACACACAACCCACAATCCTTTGCTATGACAAACTACCACCATACATTGCATGACCACGCTGAAGACCGCATCGCACACAAATATCACAGACACTTGCACACATCTCACGCATCACATTTCACTTAAAATTTTCAATCACACACACACACACGTCACACTCACCATGTCCCGACAAAAGCACCCCCGTTTCACCGATGATGAATTAAGGACCATGGTGGACAAACTCATCAGGGTAGAGCCACAGCTGTTCGAGGCACAAGTCCAGTGAACGTCCATGCCAAAGAAGATGGAGTTATAGCGTAGGATCATCGACAACGTGAACTCAGTGGTAAGCCACCCAGCACAAGGGCGGACATACGGAAAAGGTGGAACAACCTGAGGGCGAAGGTCCGGTTCATGGTGTCCAGACACCAAATCGCCCTCATGAAGACTGGCCAAATCTTAGACATATTTGGGGGGAAACCTGAGGCTGCAAAGGGAGTACCACCAGGAGGTCATGCAGGAGTGGCATGACCTCAATGCCACCATGGCCTCCATGAAAGGCTTGATGCAGGAGCTCATCACAGTCCTGCGTGAGTCCTCCACCCACCACCAGGCCCCTTCCACTAGCCAACCTACTGACCAGCCCTCTGCACCTGCTGCAGCTAGTGGGATGGTGGCCATTCCTGAGGACTCACAAGCCACTACTGAGCCACCCCCTGTAGCTGAGGAACCCCCACACAAACGTGGTACAAGAGCCAGACATCCTGCAGGGACTGAAGCCAAGACCAACCCCACTGCCAGGAAAAGAGCCTCTCCAGAACGGTCTCCTTTGTGTGCCACTGAAACACCTTGTTGACTCTCTACTGCCATAGCCCCCTTTTCCAATGCCACATGGATACTGGACCTGTGCTACCAAATGCTTGGCCTAACAGAATGATGTTTTTGAATACCATGGTCCCAATTCTTTGCACCCTATCCACCATTTGGTATTCACAATAAATAAACATACACACAAGTTATGGGGTGTTGTGTTTACTCATTGTAATAGTGCAACAAAAGTGTGACATGTTACAGAAATAGAGTATTAATACAGTGTAAATGTGAATGTATCATCCTGACACCCAGTTCCCTGCTGCAAAGTCAGTGTCCACATATCCCCTGGGTCCTCAGGTAGCAGAGAGGGAAGAGTAGTCATACATCATCCACAGCACTTCTGCAACTGATAGCATAGAAGGTACATCACATATAAATTGCATAGTTGGCAACAGTATGTACCTGCACGTCATCATGGTTAAACAAATCACAATGTAGGTTTACACATTGCTAGACAATCCAATGCTATTGCACACATGACCACATCCCTGTTCAGGTACTATGAGACAACATATTCGTTGCATCTAATAGTAATGACCTGGGTAATACATACTCACTGTAGTTGAACTACACAGCTCACACCCTTGGATGCCAAGTATTCACATCATTTGAAGTCACAATAAGCAGCAACCTATGTATATAAATGTATGATATCAGAATATAGTAGGCACAAATGTGTTAAGAAGTAGATAGGATGTCTGAAGTATATGCAACACAGACAGATGAACTAGATGACATCACAGTGGGAATGTTGACCTACTTGTCAGACCTCTCTTGTATACACTCATCTGATACCCAAATGAAATCAAAATCTATTCTATCAGAAATGGATAACGAAGTACACCCAACCTGTAGTCCAACATGAGACATGGTAACTGTAGAGATGTACCTACCAGAATGTTAGCTGAAGTACTGCTGGATGAGCTGTGTCCTTGTGCCTAGACCTTCCTCATCCCCATCTTCGTCACTCATATTTACTCCCTCCTCTGCCACAGGATTGTTCCTAACTCCATCCTCCTCCAGCAATTGGATATTCCTCCTTAGTGCCAGATTGTGGAGCATGCAGCAGGCCAACACAATCTGGCACACCTTCTGGGGTGAGTACTGCAGGTAACCCCCCCCAGAGAGGTTCAGACATCTGAACCTTGCCTTCAACAGACTGAATGTCCTTTCGGTCACCCTTCTTGTCCTCCCATGAGCCTCATTGTACTGTTCTTCAGCCATGGTCCTTGGATTCCTCACCGGTGTCAGTAGCCAGTAGAGATTGGAATTACCTGAAACACCTGTGAATAGGGTAAACTAACATTTACAATCTACTATGTCACATACAGACTGAGGAGGAAGGCTGGGGTAACAGTAATTACATATACACTCATCATATTCACAGATGAGGTAGGTCCTCACTTTTTGTAGAAGCGCCATCAACCGTGGGAGACTGCTATTCCTGTGGATGTACGTACGAATCATGTACACACCCTGGAATCTTTGTAGTCACTTGGGAGATGTACGGGTCTGCTAAGCAGACCATCTGCACATTAATAGAGTGAAAGCTCTTACAGTTTCTGTACACTTACTCATCAGCCCTATGTGGTATTAATGCAATGTGGGTGTGTAGGAAAGTAGCCTCTTTCTAGCTTGGTTACCCCCACGTTAGGCCTGTTTGTCAGTGTGTTTGACTGTGTTCACTGGGATCCTGCTAACCAGGACCCCAGTGACTGTGCTCTCTCCTCTAAATTTGGTTGCTGGTAACTTTTAATTCCCACAATTGGCATACTGGTGCCCCCATGTAAGTCCCTAGTATATGGTACCTAGGTCCCGAGGGCATTGGAGTTCCAGGGGATCCCTATGGACTGCAGCAGTTTTTCTGCCACCCATAAGGAGCCCAAGCAAAGGGTTCTGCAGCCTGTCAATGCAGTCTGCGTGAACTGGGTGAACGTACCCAGTTTCACTAAAGGTCACTGCACCAGGTCACTGTAAGTCACCCCTATGGTAGGCCCTTCTCAGCCCAGGGTGTAGGTACCTGTGTGTGAGGGCACGCTGCACCAGCAGAGATGCCCCCATGAACTCCAGCCCCATTATACTAGACTTCGTGAGTGTGGGGATGCCATTTTATGTGTGTACCAGACGTAGGTCTCTACCTGATAAATCCGAACCTGGGCATGTTTAGTATCAAACATGTCAGAATCATACCCCAATACTGTTGCAATTATTGGAAGCATTATCCCAAGCACTCTGAGGGCTCCTTAGAGGACCCCTAGCATTGATACCACCAGTCTTACAGGGATTTCCCAGGCAGCCCAGCTGCTGCCACTCCTCAGACAGGTTTCTGCCCTTCTGCTGCTTGATCTGATCATGCCCAGGAAGGCAGAACAAAGGATTTCCCTTGGAAGAGTAGTTAACATCATCTCCCTTTGGAAATAGGTGTGACTGGCCTGGGAGGGGTAGCTTCCCCAAGCCACTGGTTTTGATTTGAAGGGCACATTTGGTGCCCTCCGTGCATAAACCAGTCCACACCGGTTCAGGGACCCTGAGTCCCTGCTCTGGCACGAAACTGGACAATGGAAAGGAGAGTGACCACTCTCCTGTCCATCACCACCCCAGGGGTGGTGACCAGTGCTCCTCGAGAGGGTCCCAGGGTTCCGCCATCTTGATTCCAAGGTTGGTAGGGAATTCTGGGAGCATCTGAGTGGACAGGCCAGGCAGGTGGTGTCAGAGGCACCCTCTGATAGGTAGTTATCTAGTTAGGTGACCAAGCCCCCTCTTTGGGAAATATATAGGGTCTTCCTCTGGGGTGGGTCCTCAGATTCGGCTTACAAGAAGCCAGCAAGACTCCTCTGCAACCTCTGCTTAAACTTCTGGCCTCCAGAACCGCGACTGGACCGCGAGCTGCAGATCCACGAGGAAGACTCTTCTGCAACATTGTATCCAGAATTCCTGCCAGCTTTGCAACATTTCCCCGGTTGTGCATCCTCAGAAGACAGCAACTCTTCAGCCAGCACAAGAAGAAAAAGGAATCTCCCTTGGGGTGAAGCCATTACTCCCCTGTAACTACAGGTACCTGGCTGCAACGACAACCGGCTGCGTGGATCTCCCCTCATCCCGAGTGGCATGGGCCCTGCATCATGGATGGTGCTCCGGAGAATCACCCTTGGTCCTCTCTACCAGCTGTCGCAATTTGGTGGTGGTAAGTCCTTTCCACCCCACGCAAGACAGTACCCCTGTGCACTGCGTCCTTTGCAGCTGCAAGGCTTGTTTGATTCACCTCCAAGGGGAACTTCAGGTGTAGTGTATCTCCAGCCCCCAGCACTCCCTCCTGCAACTCCTGGGCCTCTGCCTTCACACTGGTCAAATCTACAGTATGTGGAAATAGAATGTAGCTTTCCATATGTTTTACTAAGGCAGACAAGACATTCCTCAACACATTGCTGAACATTGGTTGAGACATGCCTGTTGCTATTCCCACTATTCCCCTGCAAAGAGCCTGTGGCCAAGAAGTGGCGGACGGAAAGCACCTACACAGTTGGGGGAATGGCTGTAGGTTGTCGAATGGCTGGCAGGAGATCACACTCCAAATAGGTACACAACTCCCTGATCGTAGCATGGTTCAGTCGATAGTTGGAGATGATATGGTGTTCTTCCATTGTTGCCAAGTCAAAGAGGGGCCGGTACACAGGTGCATGCCGCTGCATCCACAGTGGACGGTATCTACACATGGCATACAACATTAGAGTGTCAACGATTACACTTCATGCATCCTACTACATGGTCACAAATGGAGAACCATCATCACATCTGCTACCACTTTTTGAATGAAAGCAGACTTCAAAGTGCTGAGCTGTTGAAATACTCATGTTATGTGCACATACATCTGGGTTTTGCAAAGGATTACATCAGAAAGATGGTTGTCTGTCACTGCCAGTGTAGTCACCATCAATAGGTAGTTTTGTCCCAATCTGTCATGATGTAATTTTCTGTATCTGTATACTGCCTGATTGTATTGTACACAGTCCCAGACCGTAACTTATCAAATGTCCATGATGGAAATGTCTAGTGATGCTTTTAAAGTATGTTTCGTAACAGTAACCATGCAAAATAGCTGATGCCTGTCCTGCATGCAAGGTCCAGATGTCAGAGAGCTCATTCTGCCGGCGTACGCCGTCATGGCGGTAGGTGGTCGGAACCACTGCGCAACTCCTCACTGGTTAACACTGATATCTATGGCATACAGGGCCAATGACGATTACCGCCGGCGGTGAAGGTGCAGACCGCTGCGGCCGTGACCGCCATTTTCTATAGTTTATCTCACTTGAATCCTGACACTCCAGCCATTAAGACCTCCACTGAGTGTGCTGCTGTGTCGTGTTCCTGGAAGCCACGATGGCGCGTGTTAGAGGGGAAAGGGCCCCCTCCTTCACAACGGAAGAACGCAAGAAACTTGTGGATGAGGTCCTACCCCTGTACTCAAAGCTGTATGGGGCTCCAGAACAGCAGGTAGGCCGCATTATGGTATTTTTGTTGCTACATGGGTATGTAAGTGTGTTAATATGTGTATGCAGGATATTCCAGTGGAGGGTGTAGCTTAGGATATGACTGCTAGGAATATTGTGGAAGTATGAAGTCGTGTAAGATGCTGATATGTGTAAGGTTAGTAGACCTATGAATGTCATAGGTTGTTGGGTCTACATTAATGTGCCCTTCCTTCTGTGTCTCCCATGCAGGTCAGTGCCCATCAAAAGAAAGGTTTGTGGAAAGCCATTGCCAAGGAAGTGCAAAACCTCGGGGTCCATATCTGGCAGAGCACCCACTGCAAAAAAGCGGTGGAAGGACCAGATCCGCTGGGCCCGGAAGATCGCAGAGACCCAGTTGGGGACAGCCTACCAAGGGGTGCCCGTCGGACGCTGACCCTCCTAATGGCCCCATACTGGCGGTGGCCTACCTGGAGTTGGATGAGTCCTTGAGGGCAACACAACAACCACAAGGGGGTGAGTTACAGAGTACATTTCCTGTACTGTTTGCTTTAGAATGGAAAGGGTGAATTAGCCATAGGATAAAAAATATCTAGTGTAGCTTTGACGTTTAATGTAGGTAGGATACAGTTGTGCTGTGAATATTAGTTGCTGTGATAGGTGAGTATCTGTGCAACAGGTTACCATGGCATTTGTACTGTGCCAAATTGTAAGATATGACATGGACATACAGGATCTTAAGTTGGTTCCAATACCTAACTATTCATGTCCATTATGGGTGAAACAGGTATGTATGACAATGTACAAATGTCACTCAGGGACTGAATTCTCACAGTAATGATCCTCTATACGAGAGCCATGTCAGTGTAGAGTAGTACCTGAGTGTTATTGTAGAGGTTTCATGATTGAGTATGCACATCAGAGTGTATGCACAGTAGGTGTGGAGATATGTCTATTGACGTTGTAGAGAGTGCATTCAGGAATTTCCAAAGAGTCATGTTGTTGAATTGTACAAATGTGCAAAGGGTATTTGTATTGACCCTATGTTCCCATCTTTTTCACCTCTCCCCTCCTTTTTGTACTATCTTATTCTTGTGTGTATTAGCATCAGCAGGCGAAGGAGTAGGGGCACCGACAAGTGGAGAGGCTCTAGCCCAAAGACCCAGTAGGCAGAGACCACCGAAGCTGAGGAGACCAGTGGGTTGGAGGGTGAGGGGAGCACCACGGGGAGACTGAAGCAGACACCACTGATACTGATTCCTCCTCCGATGGAAGCTCCCTGGCGGTGGTGGAACCTTCTGGGTCCATCCCAGCACCATCCTCGTCTGCCAGCCCCTTACCAGCACCGCCGTCCGAGCAGCTCCCTACCCAGTGGCGAGTCCATACTGCCCTCAATGCTGAGGCTATTGACCTCCTGAGGTCCATCTCTGTAGGGCAGTCAACCATTGTGAATGGCATCCAGAGCCTGTCAATCCAAATGCAGCAGAGTAATGCCTACCTGGAGGGCATTCACAGTGCCTTGACCGGTCTACAGGGATCATTTAAGGCTCCGGCCTCTTCACTGACGGCAGCCAGAGTCTCTAGTACTTCCGTCCTCCCTCCTGCTACCTGTGCCCCATCCCAGAGCCCTCTCCCAGCCAAGCCACACATACAGACAAGCACTCACCCAAATCAACAGACAAGGTACGCAAAGACAAACGCAGGCACCACACATCAAATCACAAGCATGCATACACTCAACACACAAAAGCAGACACAACATCAGCCACTACCTCCCAGTCTCCCCTAGCACCTCTTCCCTTACAGTCACATCACCACTCACACCTGCCAGCACTGCATCCTCATTCCCAGTTTCTGTCACCACTTCTGAGTTGCCCTCAGTCACCACAACATCAGATACTCATACATGCACCACATCCGCAATCACTGACACATACAGCACATCCACCTTACATTCAGACACCACCCCAACATACATCCACACAACCTGTCTGTCCTCTCCTGGCCTCTCTTCCCCCCCCCTCCCAGAACACAAACGCCAGCACTCAGACACTCAACATTCCTCTACCTCACACAAACATACTCTGCATACATCTGCACCCATATCCAGCACACCTACATGTCCTACAATCACTCCCTCTACCTCCATCCCACACCTGTTTCCAAATCCATCCCCCATGTTCCTAGGAAGCTTTTCTTTGCCCACCTTGACCTGTTCCCTGCGCCTGTCTGACCCCGTGTTGCCCCTCGCCGTCATGGTTCCCTCCCCAGGCCAAGTCCCTCCACCTCCAAGTCCTCCCATGACACCCCTTCTACCTCTGCTGCCCCTCCACCCGCCAAAAAGCCTCCCCCTGTGCCCAAAAAAACACCTGCCCCAAAACATAGGTCCAAAGTCCCTGCCCCTCTGTCCAAAACAAAGGTGAAACTCCCCACCCCCTCCCAGACCAAAACCAAAGCAACCCCCCCTCCCAAGCCAAGGCCCAAGGGCCCCCCTCCCAAACCACCACCACCACCCCCACCCAAAGACCCTTCATGTGCCTGCCTGCCCCATTGATGCCCCTACCTTGTGAAGACCATTAGGTTGTCAGGAGTCAAGTTGGGGCCTTTACCAGGCACACTAAAGACTTTTGGACATTGGACTGGCCTAAGGGCCTTGGTGTTTTTGTTGCACACTTGCATTCAATTTAAATTAATATAATTTTAGACAACAGGATTACTATTGGTTTACTTACTATACATTTGCCGAGTCTTTTTGTTTACAGGTAAGTTTCCATACATCTATCATGTGCTGTACAATGTGCATTTCTAGGCATTTTGGTTTTATTCTAGTTCACTGTTCTTTCTTGTATTTGGCCATTATATGTAATGTGTATTTGTATTGGTTTGTGTGTCTCTGCTTGTCAGTGATATTGGTGTGGTTGTGTAGTTTTGATCAGGGGTGTGTGTATGTGATGTGTGTGTTTGACATGGCTGTGTTTTGTGTGTGTGCGTTTGGCGTGGCCGTGTTTTGTGTGTGTGTGTGTTTGGTGTGGCTGTGTTTTATGTGTGTGTGTGTGTGTGTGTGTGTGTGTGTGTGTGTGTGTGTGTGTGTGCACGCGCGCTGGAGTCCATACATGATGCGTATGTTGTGTGTGGGTGTGTAACGCTCCCCTTTCCCCCTTGTGTGCTCTGCAGGTGTCCTCACCAATGGCGGTATTTGTGGTCATAGAGGAGGAAGGCGAGGAAGAGCGCGGGAAAGACTTCAAGGTGGCGTTCCATGGCTTCCGCAGAGTTGTCTGTGTCCGTGGAGGTGAGTGGGTCCTCTTATACTTGCTGTTTCCGCCAGGCTTTGGGTGGCGGTCAGACTACCCCAGAAATCATGGTGGTCTGCAGAGTAGTAATAAGGTGGGTGGTGCAGTGGCTACTGCTGGGTTGGGGATGGCAACTGCCGGCAGCAGCGGTCAGACCGCATTGGCAGTAGTGTCAGCAAACTGGTTATGTTTCAGTGGGTTGACCGCCACGGTCGTAATATGGCGGTCTGCCACGCCGGCCTGGCAGCGGTCCAACCACCATCGCAGGCGTGGTGGAACCGTGAATGCCAATGTCATAATGAGGGCCAAAACGGGGAATCTAACATGGCCACCCATTTTCAGCAATGTTGTTTACACTTTATTAAACCTCCGACTTCAAATATCAAGGTGCTGCTTAAAATAAATCCATTCAGTATTCTGGGAACACCTTACACTGTCCTCGCTTATACTGAGAACAAACACTGTGAATAACACCAGAAAGAGCTATTTCAGCGCCTGAAATTTGTGTGAACAAATTTGACTCATTTTCTGGGCATAAACTGAACGAGTGAATCCAGGGTTATTTTTCCTATCTCCCAAGTCTGATAGAGAAATATAATCAAATACCTCAATTTAATATTAAGAAGTTAGTATTAGACAGTAGGACAGCCCAAGCAATAAATTCTGAATAGGCTAGTCAGCCTTACACCATGATTGCTCTTTCTGAATAACTGTAATCAAAGACATGATTGCTGAAATTCAATCCAAACAAATTCTTGAAGCAGGTCATAAAATGAAAACCTTTTTTTTTAGTTAATTTTGAATTTGGAAAGTTTTCTAATATTTGTGTAGGATACCAGCTATATCACAACAAAACACCCTTTGGGAAAATGACCAATTCTTCGTGAATATTGATGATAAACAGGCACTGCCCGAGCGTAAACAAGATTTTGAACCTACTGGCTCACTAACACAGCTTAGCCGTCGTCTGACACTTCAAGAATGTTGGTATTCATTTGGCCTTTCAAGCATAGCCATTTCAAAATATGCACATTAGAAAATAAATATTGCAGTTCACTCCGATAGGCCAATCATGCTAGAATCTGATTCACTTATTCTGGCTATTCTAAAACAACTCTCCATTTCTGTATGCTATTGTGGAAGCAAATTCCACAATTAATAACTCTGCATATCTAATTAACACTAAAGAGTTGCAAATGCAATGCTTCTACTGTGTTTAATAAAACGAGAAAGTTGATCTTGACGTGTAAGGTTTTAGGCCTATGCATGCTTTTAGTTTGCGCATGTTTAATGACTGTGGCTTTTAGATCGAGCCTGCAGCGGCATGCACGTGCCTTCACTTTGTGACCTATTTATTGTGTAAAAAGAAAACAGAAAAAAAAAACCTCTAAAAATGGGCTTTTTAGCCTGCCCATTACTTACAATTCGTTGGCATCATCACTTCTTTGCTGCCCTCTAATTCGGAAGTGCATGCAAGGCGTCACCTTTTTCTTTCTTTGGCGCAAGGACCAAGTATAGATTAAGTTATCTTAATTAGTGTCCATCCGTTGCTCACGCTGCGATTGAGGTACTATTTCTTCTTTTTTTGGCATTTTTATATAGCGCTAACTCAACCTGAGGGTACTGCACTTTACATAAGCACCAGTTACATTACTCAAGTTCACATTCACTTTTTCTGACATGCGACCAGAAAGTAATGTAGCGTTTCACATGAACACCACTTACAATACACAATCCTGTTTTTTTGATACGGAGAGATGAAGTGATTACCCAGATTCATTGGATGTTGGGCTAGTGCCATCCCTGATTGTTTTCAAACAAATGACGGCCACTTCCCTACCACCTCGGCAGAACTGATGTAACACTTACATTCTGAATGTGGCATTGATTTCTGTGTAAGGCATAGTACATAATGTGTTTGCTGTTTAGTTCAATGTTAGTTTCTCTGTCAGACCACAAAGACTACACAACTTCTCTGACCAAAAAGGTATAAAAACGTTTCATTTGGCCCTCTTACAGAACAGACTGCGTGCTAGTATATGTATCATTCACCACTTGGAATAATTCTGAGGTTGTCTCCTGCCCTTCTTAGCAGTCCTTATGAGAAATACTCTTGTTTCTCATTTGCATTGCGTTCAACAGTATTCAGTGCTGAATATTAATCAGATTAGGGCTTCCGCAACCCATTTTTACATTTTCTTGCATGTCGATATGATTTGATTTGACTAACCAATGCCTATTGCTTTCTGCATCGATTCTTAACTTTTAATAAACCTTCATGGTTTATACTTTGAATCGTGTCTCGTGTGGATTTCCTGAGTGGATCTTTTTGTCTTTTGGGAAATGTTATGTTAAATGTAAAGCACTTGTCAGGAACGACCTCACACAGCCCCAATCCATCAATTGACCCTTTTGATGAAAAAAAGTGCAGACATTTATGCTTACCAGGAAAATACCAATGCTGATTTGCGAAGTATCACTGACAAGTCGTGAGAAGAAATTAACATTTTATGCTCCTTGGACATGCTACTAGAGCTTTCAGCAATATTTTGCAATTTATTAGACTTGCTAACCTGTTCCAACAAACATACCAAATGCTTATCAGGATAGACTGTAATCCATAATAGTCACTTTGATGTGGTTTGAAGGGCACATCTGCATGTCTCAGGTGTAGTTTCTGGACACTAACCTTCCTCATGTTCATAGTGAGCATTTATTCAGAATTTTTAGGAGTTGCTATTTCAAAAGATCAATTCGATCTGGAAAATGAACCTCATCTGTTCGCCACACTTATTTAATGTTTGGGTTGAAAATAGAATTTTCCTGTGTATGGTTGGTAATTCTGGTATCAAGTATGTACCTCCACCCCAGGGTACCATTTTGCTTGGAAATGCAAAAAAAGTATACTAACTTAAGTTATAAAGGAAGCTGCAATACTGGCTAGGTCAAAATAACCACTGAAGAAATTAGCGTACTGAACTAAAGATCAAATTTGCCACGAAGAATCAGAAAAGTATCATACAACTTAAAATTGATTCATACAAATTTATCAGAAAGAAAAGAAAAAAAAAATCTCTTAAAACAAATTAGGAAACAACAACAGATCAGCTATATCTATGCAATTGTGAGATTTTTTTTAAATACATTTATTGATCTTGGTGGCTCTCAAGACAATTTAGTCAGTATTAAATCTTTTGATGCCACTGCATGCAGACCTCAAGTAAACAGAAGAAAGTGGTTTGAATTTTAAATTAAAGCACACAAAGGTTATCAGAGTTATGCTTTCAATAATTCTAACCAGTGGAACTCACTCGAGGTACCATTCCAACCTATCACAAGTTTTCCTTCTATAACACATTAGTTTGGATCTAGCCATATGTTAGGCCCAAACTGCCAGACGATGAACGAGAACATAAGCAACACAAGACCGCATTAGCCCAGATTGGTGATTATCAGCCAGGTCTAGCTTAGCTCAAGTGGCGCACCTGTGCTTGCGGTGCCACTGGAACCAAGCTACACCTGACTGTTGAGCCCAAGTCGGGGCAAAACAAGTCTTGGGTTGCCTGTATTCCGGTTGAGGATTGTGCTGATTGTTTTGGCTCGGCTGGAGCCTTGCATGCTACTAGATCCGAGTTGCTGGCTGGCTAGCACTGAAAGAAGCAACAACAACTGTAAAGCATACCAGCGTTTATTGAAATCATGCCTTTCACTCACAATAGTTCTGACTTAGCTGATTATGATGAAGAATGAAAAGTGAGCCTCTGCTTTTTTTTCTACTATAAATGGGCTATGAAGCCTCTGACATTCTGGTGATGGTGCTTTGTGTAGTAATTTGACTATCTATAAGTTTGAGAGTATTGGTGTGTTGGAAATGGCCTTCTTTGTAGGGGCATCCCCAAACATTTTGCCTTTTTTCCCTCCACTTTTTGTTGAACTCATTTTTGTTGGCCTCAGGACTATTTGCACTTTAGCATTGCTGACCAGTGCTAAAGTGCTTGTGCTCTCTTCCTAAACATGGTTTTGATTTGTGTACTCCCCTTTTATGACACATAAGTCACCCCTAAGGTAGGCCCTAGGTAGCCCACGGAAGAGGGTGCTGTGCAATTAAAAGGTAGGACGTGTACTTTTACCTTTTACATATCCTGGTAGTAAAAAACTCTCAAATTTGTTTTTCACTACTGTGAGACCTACCCCTCCCATGTTTAGCACCTTTGGAACTGTAATAATAAATCTTCTTTAATGGTAAAGTCAGATTTATTTTTACAATTTTGAAAATGCCACTTTTAGAAAGTTAGCATTTTCCTCCTCTTAGCCCTGATTGAGTGCAGCCTGTCTCCAATATACGTCTGGGGTGGGTGACAGCTGGGCTTTGCGCATTGTCTCTAGAGAGCTACACACAAAGGGTGACTTGATAGGCAATTCACATCCTGATGGGCCATCTTGGGCAGGATGGGAGGGAGGAGCTGGGCACAGCATTACACTTACACCTGAATAGGCTGTGTCCTATCCCCACACAAAGGGCTCTACTACCCCCTGTAGAGAGTCTGGAGCCAGGGAAGGTCCTATGTGCACTTCAAAGCCCTGTCTTTGAAGACTCCACCACTATAAAGGCCAAACTGTTGATAGGTACGGGGCCTCTGACACCAACAACTCAGTACACTTCTGGACCCATAGATACTCTACCAGGAATGAGGATTGCTGTGCGGCTGAAGGACTGCCATTCTACAGGACTTCTGCTCTGATAGAACTGTTTTCTTGCTATGCTGAGCTTCTGCCTGCTGCCACTCTAGCCTCTGGGAAAAGGACAGGACCCACAACCCAGAGTGTCTCCAAGAGCCAGCTGACTGGTCGCCTGTTTTCTGAAGTCTTAGGGACATAAAAGACTTCCATCCCATCTACATCTACATCTGGACTCTGGCATCTGTGAGCCTGTCCTGCTAAGTGGTGCTACCCCAGTCCTGGACCCTTGGAAGGTGGCTTAAGGTGTTGGCTGCAGCTGAAATGGTACATCACCGCTGTTTGGTGGATCGGAACTGGCACATTGAACCCACTGTGTGGATCGGAGATGACACATCGACTCTTCAGCGCGGATCAACCTTGATGCATCACTTTGGAACTGCTGCATCTTGGACTTGATGCATTGCCGCTATTGCGTGGTGAAAATCGACCCATCTTCGGTAGTACGCGCAAAAGAGCATCAACTCCACTGCAAGGATCAACAAAGACGCATCACTTCAGCCTGCTCCTCGCATCTTCAACGTTGACACAACCAGGATTAAGGTACTTTTGTTCAGCGGGCCTCAGTGGGTCCCTGTAGCCGGTCCCAGTGGGTCCCTGTAGCCGGCCCACGCTCCCTCCCGGTCAGCCTGAACTTTTGACTCTGTCTGGTCCAGCGTGACCACGTAGCATCAGTTGGCAGTTCTTGCTTCTAAGCACTTTTCTACAGTTCATTCTTTAGAAATTAGTATCTCAAGTTCTACTTATTGGATCTTTGTAATTTTGGTCTTCTTTATTTATTAAATCAAGTTCCATTTTCCTAACCAGCTGTGGTACCTTTTTATGTGGTGTTTTTACTGTCTGAAGTGTTGCACAAATACTTTACACACTGTCTCTTAAGTTAAGCCGAACTGCTCTGTGTCAAGCTACTAGGGCGTAAGCACAGGTTAATTTAGAGTGTGTTTGTGACTTACTGTCACAAGGACTGTGGTTCTTGCTTGATGAGGGTGCATAGCTTTGGCAACCAGAAACCCAAATTCTACTATGGTGGCTTTATGCTTTTTCATCTTTTGGTATGAATGTTATCTGTCCTTGGAATAGGCATGCTTTTCAGAAGCTTCAGGCATAGTCTTTTACAGGAACTATATGTGAAAAAGTTTCTTCTGATGGCAATAAGCTAGAAACAGCTTCACCTCCATATCCCTTATAGATTTAGGGTGCCTCAAGGTGTGGCTGTCACACAAAACACAGTCACCCTGAAGGAAAAACTTGGGGTCAGACATCGGCATCTGCCTTTTTCACCTTTCAAACAGCTTAAAATTCTGTTTCTTAGGGGTAAAAACAATTATGATGCGGAGAAGGGAGAAAAAATACAAATTACTGAGAAACACTATAAATGAATGTGTGGGTCTTCCAGATACACTAGTCTGTGGTGCTCGGGAAAGAAAACTGGAGCCCCTGCCACAAGTAGTGCCTTTACAGTATCATGCCATGATACACCCTGGTTGCAAACAGACTTAAAAAGAGGGCCGATGAGGAATCTATTTTAAGACAAATCAAGTAGAAAATATATTCCAAGAGTATCTTTAAAAGGTGTGAATACACATTAATAATATTTAATCAGACTAAATACTTTGTTTTGTCGTAGCTACTCCTATTTTCATACAATCCTGAAAGGAGGATTTTGATGACAGATAATCAAACTCTTGACATTAAGCTTGAAATGTTCATAAGTAAGTTTACCATATTTCTCTGCAGGTTAATGTCTTCAAATTTCATAAGAAGTTGCTTGATGGGGAAGTTTGGAACTAACCTCGTTCCAGAATCTGGGCTTTCTAAAGTAAGGTCCTTCTATGAAAAGTAACAGCCATCTCTATTAACCTACTTTTTAAAAAGATGCTGTTAGAAATTGGGTCTATGGTTGGCAACGGGATGCACCCTGTCGAAGTAGGGACCATAATTCTAGCCAGGGTGAGTCACAACACAACCTACATTATCCTATGCTCACCCTCTGGTAGCTTGGTACAAAGCAGGCAGGCTTAACTTAGAATGCAATGTGTAAAGCAGTTGTGCAATAACTCATACAGTAGTAGTAGTAGAACACTTTATTCAGCCATGGGCCAGTAAAGTAACAAAATGACAGTTGGAAAACAGTACACTGAATCCATAAGACAATACAACAATTTACATTAAGATATTCATAAAGTGTTCACTTTTGGCTTGGTTACACAAAGATGATCCACAAATGCAAACATAAGACAAAAACCTGAATGGTCTGTCATGCCTAAACTAGAAATCATACAACACATAACATAAGTATTCTTCTAAACTAAATGCAATCACAGATCAAGTTGTACAATTATCAAAAAATATGCAAATGAAGTTCATTAACAGGCTCAAGGACTACAAGGATAAAATTCAATGAGCTTCGATTTGACTACCTACATATGGAATGGGCTAACTGATGATGGCAGTAGCCCACGTGCCACAGTACTAGTGCACATATAAACCAGACAGACCTGTAGGGCAACCAAAAGACAGGGTGCAAGTGCTCTGTTACATATGGGAAAGGCTGAATTATGGCCTGATCCCTCCACAATCCAGAACACCTGGAGTGCAGAGCACAAGCATTACAGTGGAAGGCCAAGTCACTTCCTAGTCACATTCACTGCCAGTAAAAATCTACTAACACAGAAAAGAGTTAATCTGTTTGTGTCAGAGCTCAAAATCCAAAAACTCTCACAATAGGGTTTAAAACACTTTATCTGCGCTGAAGAATATAGTGGGCAGCAGAAAAGAATACTTGACATATGGACAATGAACCCCTGTTACTCGTCTCAGGGCTCGTCTTGTTCCATGTGTGTGTGTATAACTGTTAACTGCTAAAATGCCAACCCTAAACTTGATGTAAACCATATTTGCCCCTTGCGGAACAACCTCATCAAGATAGGGTTCAAATTGAGGGGAAGGTTTAAAAGTAAAAAATCTCCCAGTAAGACTATCACAGCCAGCTTTTGCCATAAACTCACTTTTTGTATACTCCCAGAGGGCCTTCTTTGAAGAGTTGATAGTGGAGGGATTGATCCACAGAGCTTCCAAACCAAACCTAAAGAACCATTTTTTAATATGGGCTAGCCAGTGTACAGTCAAGTTCTTATCCAAAAGAATACGTTTGCGAAGGCCCTGCCTTTACGATTCAAGCTCAGGGCATGACCATGCCCTAACTAGTAAACCAAGGGTCGCAGGGCTACTAAGTCACCAATCCTCTATAGAGCCAAGTCATAATACAGACGAGCAAGTGGCATGGACTGGGGAGGGATAATACAGACCTTATAAAATGATTTTCTCTAAACGTAAGGGTATCCATATGGCCTATACCCCAAACCTCAGCTCCACATAGTGCAGCAGACTGAATCACAACCTTATAAAACTATACCACTGGGGAAATTGCTCTCTGTGCGGACTCCCTGTGCATTCTACTGATGGCAGCTGAATTGTGTAGTACAATTTACCTAGACTTCTCAATATGTCATGACCAAGACATAGAGCTGCAAAACCTTATACCAAGGTAATCAAGGTATTTAACTTTCACAAGTGCCTCAGATCCCAACATTAGATTTCTGCGAAAGGTCCTGTGCGGCCTTATAGTAAAAAATGTAGTTTTCTTGGCATTAATCTAGAGGCCTCTGTTACTACAGAACTCAATGAATCTATTTGGTAGGTTCTGAATCCCCACGGGTGTGCTAGAGATCAGTAGCATATCATCAGCGAATAGCAGACCAGGGACGGGGACACCATCAGGTTTTGGGGCATCGTTAATACAACTGTGAAGATAGTTAAATGCGTCATTAATATAAAGGGAAAACAGCATGGGGGCAAGGACGCCATGCCTCACGCACCTCCAAGTGATGCTTATCCTCTCTGTTAGTGCCCCCAATGAACTTGGGCAAAGTTATTCTCATGTATCCTCTCTAGGATCCCTACCAGGGTTGGAGGTGCTCCCATTAAGCTGAGAGTGTTCCACAGACTAGCTCTGGGAACCAGATCAAATGCTGCTCTCAGATCAATGAAGGCAATGTATAAATGGTCCTTTAAGATCTTAATATACTTCCAAAGTATTAACGAAAATCGAAATATTTGATCCACAGTTCAAACCTTGGGTCTGAGCCCGACCTGAAATGGTGAGAGGACATAAAAGTTGGTAACCCACATCTGAAGTTTGGACAAAACCTGTCGGCAGAACACCTCCTGTAGGATGTCAATAAGGCTAATCGGCCTATAAGTATTTGTGTTGAATCTGGCAGACTTCTTAAAGATTGGAAAAATAACCACTCCTCTCTATTTAATCAGGGAGAAGGGCACCTGACATAACGGAATTTGACAGGATGTTGATGTTGGTGGCCCAGACCTCATTCTCAGAGCAGTACAAGTCACCAGAAATAAGATATAATCCTGGCACTTTTCCCAGTTTTAGAGACAGAATCGCTTCCTTAATATCATCTAGGGAAAAAGTAATAATCATATCGGACAACAATGGTTCTGCATTGGCCTCAGGGTACAGAACAGGGCCAGGAGGCAACTGTGATGGGGAGGGCAAAGAATAGAGATTGCTAAAATGTTGGACCCAGATCTGCGGTTGGATATAATGCATAATTGGAGTACGGATGTCCAAACTGCCATGGGCAATTATATGAAAAAAAGGAGGAAGCATCCTTCCTCTTGGAAGCTTCTAGCAAAATCCCCCCCTTTATTTCTCGTCCCAACTCTTTTTACTATCCTCTAGCACCTTTTTATACAAGTTCCTTGCCTTGCGTATCTGCTGGGGGCATAAAGATCTAATGACAGACAGAGACAGGATTTAACCTGTCTACCGCTTTCAGAAAACTCAGGGGCAGATTCTGAAGAGGATTTCTTATTATTGCTGGGACCTACCTCTACTTCAAAAAGGGCAGATTAGGGAAGAAAAGTAATGACCATGAATAGTAGTAATGGGAATGTCGCCAATATTAACTTCCTCTAATGGGAACAAAACTAAATCATAAAGATTATATAGACAGAAGCAAATAGCAATGGGCGAGAATTACATTTTGGCCACTTAAGAGCCCTTCTAGAATTCCCAAAAAGTACATCCCAGGCAATATGGGCTGTTCCAAAGTCTCGTACAGACCCTCCTTTTGAGTTAAGTGGAGAGGATTAGGATCACTCTCTGACCTAGTAGAGACACAAAAGGCAACCAACCATTCCCATAAGTCAAGCGATACCATTTTGTAGTCAATCCTGGTTTTTGTTATTCGACTGGTAAACATGAATGACCTAATGTTCTGCTTTGCTTCAAACTTCGAGGTAATGGTGCCAAGCCATGCAGCACTCTTAGTTTGAGTAATACATTTATTAAGGCACTTCCCAGATATCAAGTAAAAGCACACAAAAATATGAACATGAGCATTTAACTTGAATGCAGTAAAACATGTGTCAATGCTAAAATACTCACAACAGTTAAAAAGTGCAATACATCAACAATGAATCTAAGGGGGGGGGGGTGGCACGCACACACACACACACACACACACACACACACACACACACACACACGATATTTAAGAATTAAAATGCATCACCATGGGGGTTGAACTATTCACCCTTGCCAGCATTATCATGCCGAGGAACCCTGGATGGCTGAGACAGGAGTTTCGTGAACCCTCCGTCCATGTTCAGGAGAGCTACTTCTACCTCAGTGCCAAGCTTCCCCACCTTATATACCTTAATCTGTTCAGTGCGGGCATCGGCCACTGGCCGACGCCCACACTACCTCCCTGGTGCGGGTCATGACCAGAGGCCGACACCAGCTTTTTTTCTTTATTTAAATACCCGTGGGAGACACGGAAGAGCTTCTGTGTCTCCCACCGCTCCCCCGCCCACCCCTTTGTGACGTCAGTGCGCCTGTTTTCCCCACAGGAGCAGGAAGTGGAGGTAAGGCCGCTTCCTGCTCTGGTAGGGAAAACAGGTCCAAATGGGCCTCCCCAGTGTTCGGGAAGGCCTCATTTGAAAGGGGATATTCTCCCCTTTCAAACAAGGTCTTCTATTAAATGGTTTCCTGGCCCTCAATTGCAGCGCAGCTGCGATGGAGGGCCAGGAAACCCCACTACACACCAGGGATTTCACTTATATATATATATATATATACACACACACACACACAGATATAAATATATATATATATATATATAGAGAGAGATCACTTTTGTCAATGTGTGTGTGGTTTCCCTGGGGGCTGCAATCGGCCCACAGGAAAACCACACCCACATATAACAGTAATATCTCTCTCGCTCTATCTATATATGGAAAATGTCACTTACCCAGTGTACATCTGTTTGTGGCATGTGGTGCTGCAGTCATATACTGTGCATATATTGCCATCTAGTGTTGGGCTCTGAGTGTTACGAGTTGTTTTTCTTCGAAGAAGTCTTTTTTTGAGTCACAGGATCGAGTGACTCCTCCTCTCGGTGACAGCGTGCATGAGCATCAACTCTTTTGTTAGATTGTTTTCCTGCAAGAGGGTGAAGAAAGGAGTGATGCATTGTGTATGTACAAAAATATATAGAAAGTAAAGATGATGTCCATGCACTGTATTTACATATTTACTTGATTAATTACTACCACGACTACAGGCTTCCGGGGAGGTGGGGAGTTCACATGTGAATCTGCAACACCACATGCCACAAACAGACGTACGCTGGCTAAGTGACATTTTCCGTTTGATGGCATTTGTAGCTGCAGATACACATGCTGTGCACAAACTGAAAAGCAGTTCTCCTCCCAAGTAAGCGGTGGTTAGCCTGTAGGAGTTGAAGTAGTGTTTTTAGTACTGCTTGACCGACATTCGCTTGTTGTCGAGATAACACACCCACACAGTAGTCTTTAGTGGATGTGTGTGGTATGGACCATGTGGTTGCTTTGCACATGTCTGCCACTGGTATGTTTCCTAAGAATGCCATTGAGGCACCCTTTTTTTCTAGGGGAATGTGTTTTTGGGGGCACTAATAAATGCCTTTTTGCCTTGAGATAGCATGCTGGAATACATTTTACAATCCATCTAGCTAATCCTTGTTTTTAAATAGGATTACCTCTATGAGGTTGATGGAAAGCAACAAAAAGTTGTTCAGTTTTTCTAAAGTCTATCGTTCTGTCTACGTAACACATTAGAGATCTTTTGAGATCAAGAGTGTGGCAAGCTCTTTCAGCAGCAGAATCTGGCTGTGGAAAGAAGACTGGCAATTCGACTGACTGATTAATATAAAAAGGTAAACTACTTTTGGTTAAAACAAAGTTTGGATTTGTTCTAAGTAGTACTTTGTGTTTGTGTACTTGGAAGAAAGGTTCTTCTAAAGTAAAGGCTTGAATTTCACTTACTCTTCTTAAGGAAGTGATTGCTCTCAAGAAAATAACCTTCCATGAGAGAAATTGAATAGCACAAGAGTGCATGGGTTCAAATGGGGGACCCATAAGTCTTGTGAGAACAATATTAAGATTCCAAGCAGAAGCTGGTGGTATTCTAGGTGGAATAATTTGTTTAAGCCCTTCCAAAAATGGTTTTATAACAGGAACTCTAAACAGAGAGGTAAGTTGACTGTTTTGTAGGCAGACTGATAATACTGTTAAATGAATTTTAACCGGTTCAAAGCCATGGACGTAATGGTTACGTCCATGGCTGCGCCCGTGTGGCCCCATGGACGTAATCATTACGTCCTGGGACCGGCCTTCGGGGGAAGCGCTAGTGCTCCCCCCGAGGGCCACCCCCCAGGCCAGGGCTGAAAGGGGAATCCCTTCCCCTTCCACCCCCGCCCCCCCCCCATGACGTCAGCGCGCGAAGGGTGAAAGACGCGCTGGAAGCCATTTGCTTCCAGCACGTCTAAGAAGAAGGTGAGTTTTCACCTCCGGGCGGGGGGGGGATGCCTCTGAAAGAGGCATCAAGGGAAAGGAAAGGGTTTTCCTTTCCCTCGATGCCTCTTTGAGCATTCCTGCTGGATCGGGCAGCAGGAGTGCCCACTAGACACCAGAGATTTGTGTATGTGTGTTTGTTTTTAGTGTGGGGGAGCGACCCCTTGGGGGGGGGGGGGGAGGGGGGGAGGGGCAGAAACCATGAAGATGCCAGGGATTTTTTTTTTTCCTTTTGTTTTTTTTGTGTTTGGGGGGGGGTGCACCCTTGGGCAAGGGTCACCCCCAAGGGCCAAAAAGCACTATTGGGCCGTTCTGCCCCCCCTTGGGGGCAGATCGGCCTATTTTTTTTTTTTTTTTTTAGGCCCATCTGAATCCACTTAGCGCCAGGGATCATGTGTGTGCTTTGTGTGGGGGGGGGGGCAATATATTCTATGGCATTTCTGCCCTCTTTGGGGGCAGATTGGGCTATTTGTTTGAGGCCCATCTTCCCCCAAGCAGAGAACACTAGACACAAGGGAAAATAAAAAAAATGGTTGGTGCCGGGGTGTTTGTCAACTGACGAAGTATTTGCTTTTATGATAATAACAGTTTTTCTCCTTTTTGTTCTAGTTCAAAGCTTTTGCTGACTTTGCTGTGGCTTGTTGCAGTTTTGGCAGTAGTTGTCCTGCGGTTTGCGTAGTTGCATGTTTTAGGTAAGTAAATAAATTTACTCCAAGTGAGTATTGTTGCCAGGCATGAATGACATGTTTGTAGGTGGTGTACTGAATGCAGGATTGTGTGTGAAATTGTCCTTAGATTTATGCACAATGATTATTGTGTTGTCTTATGTCTAATTTGTTTTGTTTATTTTTCTCTTTTTAGTGGGATATCATTGGTGATTTCTGTGGCTGTGCAGAGTAGTTGCTGGTGAGTCAAGCTTATTCAGGCAAGTGAGCAGTATAGTTTTTGAGTTTATAACTCTTAGTGATAAAGCTACACTTTGTTACTTATCTTACACAGTGCTGGTTGTTGGTGGTGTATTTGTCCAGTTAATTTTTGTAGGAAGGATCATGGCTAGCCGTAGGATGACCGCTCAGCAGGTTGTTAGTGTGCTTTTTGAGTCATCTTCTGACCATGATTATGAGACTGACTCTGCATCTGAGGCAGAGGACGAAGTGCAAGATTCTGGGAGTGAATTTTCTGTCAGAGACGAATCATCTGATGATGAAGCCACTCTCAGTGCTGATGAAGGGCCTGTTTTAGAGGAGGACACTGATGTGCCGATGGTGCAGGAGCCAGTGGCTGAAAGGCTTCCCATTGGAAGACCTGACACTTGGGTTGCACCAAACATGGAGCAGCCACAGTTGCCTGCGTTTACTGGTTTTCCAGGGTGTCGAGTTAATACGGAAAACATTTTGCCCGTCAACTTTTTTGAGTTGTTTATGGACAATATATTTTTGGAAGAGATTGTTGAGCAGACTAATTTGTATGCAGAGCAGTTTTGAGGGACAACGCTGCCAGTCTTAGGCCACACTCTAGAGCTAGCCGGTGGATTTCATGTATGAAAGGTGTGTGAATGGACTGTAAAGCGGTTGGTGCCTTGCCGTGGCTTTACTGCTCACGAGCTGTGAGTCATTGGTTCAGTTTTTTGGCCTTTCAGTTATTAACAGTGCATTTCACTTTTGTGAAATCTCTTGTTAATAAAATTTTATCTGCTGAACCATCACTCACCCTCGTGCCTAATCCAACCAGTATGTGTGGTTAAAAATGACAAAACCTGCTCTGCTGTAATCAGGCGTCGCAGCACACTTGTGACAAGCTAGGTGTCTCAGGTGGGACCCCAATGATGAAGCATGCCACCAACTTGATTGGTGGGTGATGGGTCTTTTTCACATAACCTAAGTGCGTTTCTTTTCACAATTTTAGTGTTTGGCACATCACAGACTTATGTGGACACATCAAAATGATATATTACAAAACTACCTGTGTTTGGGGGAGAGGGGGCACCTATGTTTTTGGTCCTGGGTGCAGCCATCATGTAGGGAAACCTACCAAACTCAGACATTTTTTTAAACTAGACACCCCAAGGAGTCCAGGGAGGTATGGCTTGTGTGGCTCCCCCATCATTTCTTACCCAGACTCCTCTGCAAACCTCAAAATTTGCTTAAAAAAAGCATATTTTCCTGACTTTTCTTTGTACGATCACTGCTCCAGCACAATATTCCTACTCCCCAGCGTTCCCCTCAGTCTCCCAAGTAAAATGACACCTCACTTGTGTGGGTCCCCAAAGCAGAGTCAGCCTAAAGATGTATAAAAGAAGAATATGTGCTTATCAACTCGCTGTGCTATCCCCTCAATCTCTACAAGTTTTTGGCCTTTTTCTGTTACAGGCACCTGGCCCACCCACACAAGTGAGGTATCATTTTTATCGGGAGACTTGGGGGAACGCTCGGTGGAAGGAAATTTGTGGCTCCTCTCAGTTTCCAGAACTTTCTGTCACCGAAATGTGAGGAAAAAGTGTTTTTTTAGCCAAAGTTTGAGGTTTGCAAAGGATTCTGGGTAACAGAACCTGGTGAGAGCCCCACAAGGCACCCTATCTTGGATTCCCCAAGGTCTCTAGTTTTAAAAAATGCGCAGGTTTGGTAGGTTTCCCCAGGTGCCGGCTGAGCTAGAGGCCAAAATCCACAGGTAGGCACTTTGTAAAAAACATCTCTGTTTACTTTCTGAAAATGTGATGTGTCCACATCGTGTTTTGGGGCATATCCTGTCGCGGGCGCTAGGCCTACCTACACAAGTGAGGTACCATTTTTATCAGGAGACTTGGGGGAACGCTGGGTGAAAGGAAATTTGTGGCTACTCTCAGATTCCAGAACTTTCTGTCTCCGAAATGACAGGAAAAAGTGTTTTTTTGGCCAAATGTTGACGTTTGCAAAGGATTCTGGGTAACAGAACCTGGCCCGAGCCCCACAAGTCACCCCATCTTGGATTCCCCTAGGTGTCTAGTATTTAAAAATGCGCAGGTTTGCTAGGTTTCCCCAGGTGCCGGCTGAGCTAGAGGCCAAAATCCACAGCTAGGCACTTTGTAAAAAACAGCTCTGTTTTCTTTCTAAAAATGTGATGTGTCCACGTCTTGTTTTGGGGCATATCCTGTTGCGGGCGCTAGGCCTACCCACACAAGCCTCATACCATTTTTATCGGGAGACTTGGGGGAACGCTGGGTGGAAGGAAATTTGTCGCCCCTCTCAGATTCCAGAACTTTCTGTCACCGAAATGATAGGAAAGTGTTTTTTTGGCCAAATTTTGAGGTTTGCAAAGGATTGTGGGTAACAGAACCTGGCCCGAGCCCCACAAGTCACCCCATCTTGGATTCCCCTAGGTGTCTAGTTTTTAAAAATGCGCAGGTTTGCTAGGTTTCCCCAGGTGCCGGCTGAGCTAGAGGCCAAAATCCACAGCTAGGCACTCCTTCAGGGGAACCCACAAAGTCTGGGTACCTCTAGAATCCCTAGGATGTTGGAAAAAAAGGACGCAAATTTGGCGTCGGTAGCTTATGTGGACAAAAAGTTATGAGGGCCTAAGCGCAAACTGCCCCAAATAGCCAAAAAAAGGCTTGCCACCTGAGGGGGAAAAGGCCTGGCAGCGAAGGGGTTAATAGACGAATAGGCAAGATTTGCTTTTGCAAATACAGCAAATAACACACAATAACCTGTACTGATGCTATCAATATTTTTAGGTTGGCAGTAATATACGAAACGTTTCCATTTATTTGCGTAGTATTGCCTGGTTGTCGGTCTACATGCTATTTTTTAGAATGTCCATACATTCTAATGCAAGCTGTAGGTATCCAAATTCTATGACCTCAGGAGCCAAATCGCCAAGTTGAGCACACTGGGATTGGGATGCCTGATTTGACAACTGGTCTGAGTTAACAGGTCTTGTCTGTTTGGAAGCTTGGGCGGTGGTACTAATGACAGATCCAACAGTGTTGTGTACCAGTGTTGACGGGCCCAAGTGGGAGCTATGAGTATCATAGCGAGTGAAGTGTGACGCATTTTGTTGACCAGAAATGGATTTAACGGGAGAGGGGAAAAAGCGTAAGAAAATATCCCTGACCAGTTGATCCATAGAGAATTGCCCTTGGATTGAGGGTGTGGGTATCTTGATGCGAAGTTTTGGCATTTTGCGTTTTTGCTTGAGCGAAAAGGTCTATGTTTGGTGTTCCCCACATTTGAAAGTAATACTGAATTACTTGTGGGTGAATCTCCCATTCGTGTATTTGTTGCTGCGTCATGCTTGGACGGTCCGCTAGCTGGTTGTGTATCCCTGGGATGTATTCCGTAGCAGGTGAATGTGATTGTGAATTGCCCATTTCCATATTGTTTGTGCTATAAGGGACAATAGGGATGAGTGTGCCCCCCCTCTTTTTTCAGATAATACACTGTTGTCATGTTGTCTGTCCTTATTAAGACTATTTTGTGTCTGATCTGTGGTTGGAATGCTTTGATTGTTAAGAGCACTGCTAGTAATTCCAATTGGTTTATGTGTTAAGTTTGCTGGATTAAGTCCCATTCCCCTTGTATTGTAAGATTGTTGAGATGGGCTACCCAAACTGTCATTGACGCATATGTTGTGATTATGGTCTGTGGCACAGGGTCCTGAAATTGGAGCTGTTTTGCTAAGTTGTTGCGATTCCACCATTTCAGAGATTTGTAAATTTGGCAGTCTAAAAACACTAGATCCTGTAGCTGACTGTGTGCCTGAGACCATTGTCGCGAGGGACACTGTTGCAGTAGTCTCATGTTTAGGCGTGCATTTGGCACTATTGCGATGCATGATGCCATAATTCCCAATAGTTTCATGCCAAATCTTACTGTGTAAGTTTGATTGACTTGTAATTGGGATATGAGGGAGTAACACGCTTGTATCCATTGTGGGTTTGGGCAGGCTAATGCTGACTGAGTATTCAGAATTGCTCCTAGATAAGGTTGAATTTGTGCTGGCTGAAGGTGAGATTTCTGGTAACTGACTGTGAACCCTAATTTGTGTAGGGTATCTATTGTGTGTTGTGTGTGTTGTTGGCAGTTTGGCCAGTTGCTGTAGAAAGTTTAGGAAGTCATTGTTTTGTAGCTGTTGAAGCACCCTTTGAGGCTGGAAATTTACCTCTGGCCCTAAAGTTCTGTTGCCTGTAAGTGCCTCTGAATGCCCTTCTTGGGTAATACTGCTGGCCTTGCTTTGAATGTAAGGTAGAAGCCTCTGTAGTTTGTGTTTTAAAACCTCCCCTAAATTGTGGTTTTCGAAAGGAACCCCAAAATGGTGTGGTATAAAGAGCTCCCATGGCTTTTGCTGTGTCAATCTTTTTTTAGTTTTTCTATGGTTGTGTCCACCTCTGGTCCAAAACGCTGCTGTTTGTTAAACGGCATACTAAGGACTGCCTGCTGTATCCCTGGTTTGAAACCTGAGGACCTCAACCATGCATGTCGTCTAATAGTGATGCTGGTATTAATTCCTCTAGCTGCAGTGTCAGCTGCATCCAGAGCAGACCTAGTTTGGTTATTTGTGATGGCCTGACCTTCTACAATTTGTTGAGCCCTCTTCTGGTGTTCTTTGGGTAGGTACTGGAAGAATTCTTGCACCTCATCCCAGTGTGCCCTGTAGTATCGTACTAACAAGGCCTGGGAATTGGCAATATGCCATTGGTTGGCTGCTTGTATCACCACCCTTTTCCCCACCACATCAAATTTACGGCTTTCCTTGTCAACTGGGGGTATCCCCAGAAGACTGACTATTGGCGCGCTTCCTGGCTGCACTGATCACAACAGAATCTGGTGGTAATTGTTGTGTGATGTAAATTGGGTCTGTTGGTGCAGGCTTATATTTTTTGTCAATCCTTCGAGTTAGAACCCTAGCTGGTTCTTTGACTATTTCATCTGCATGCTTAAGCATTCCATGAAGCATTGGTAGACAATGGTATTGCTTGTGAGTTGAGGACAGGGTATTAAAAAGGAAATATCCTCTAAAGGTTCTGCATGCAACTGTACTCCATGGTAAGCAGCTGCTCTGGATATGACTTGGTTATATACTATACTATCCTCTGGTGGAGATGGTCTGTTAGGATACAGATCCGGATCGTTAGATGGGATAGGATCCGAATCATACATATCTCATCGGGCTATATTGTAAATGGAATCACCCCTTTCTTCTTCTTGCGAGGAAGTGTGAGAGCGTGATGGTGAAGGTGGTGGAGTCAGAGGTTGTGATGAAAAGGAAAGTTTCGGTGAATGTGGTGAAGAGAACTCAAGAGGTGTGGGCTTTTCCTTCTGCTTGTACATTTTTGCAGGTGGTGGGGCAGTATCCAGGGTCTCCTGAAATGCCAACTTCCATTTAGTCTGTGGAGGCAGAGAAGTAATAATTTTTCCTGTCTCTTTCTGGATTTGGATTCTCCTTTGTTTGCTGTCCATAACCTCCAAAATGGGATGAATGCCTGATTCCTCCATTTGATGTTCAGAAGCATGTTTTGTGCTTTTAGAGGAATGTTTGCTAAGTATTTTGGGCACATGCCTCATTCTAGTCGAAAGCCCTGTTTCCTCTGTATACAAGGTTTTTTTTGACTCAGAAGTTGAACCAAGATGTTTCGGGTCCGAAACTGTTAGCCAATGTTTCGGCTCTGAAGCAGAGCATACTTTTTTCGACTCGAACAATGTTGGGCGTCGACTCGGTTCGGAGGTGGAGGCTTGTATTTTTCGGCTCGACCCAGACACCAAAACAGGCGTGGTAACCTGTTGAGGATGTGCTCTGGCCTGGGATCGAAACTGC
This sequence comes from Pleurodeles waltl, assembly GCF_031143425.1. Lineage (NCBI taxonomy): Eukaryota > Metazoa > Chordata > Amphibia > Caudata > Salamandridae > Pleurodeles > Pleurodeles waltl. The sequence continues at coordinate 231,838,214 of NC_090449.1, forward strand.
TGTTTGTGCCTGCTCCTCTTCAAGGGCTTCAGTGGTAGACTCTGTGTGTTTGGACAGTATTTCCAGCCTTCTTGCCCTTTCATCGCGTAACATTTTCTTTGACTGAAAAAAACCGACACGCTTCACACCTTTATTCTCGAAGTTCTGGAGAAAGGCAGAGATTACACACCAAGTGCTGGTCAGTGTATGGAAATTTGGCGTGGCACAGAGGAAAGAATCGGAATGCAGTCCGATCCATTAGCCTATGATGCAGTAGGGCCAACCAGCACCCGAAAGGGCGTTTAGTTGACCTGGACTGTACTATCGGATCGAATGCAGAAAGAAACCACGTTCAAAACAATATCGACGGTATGAGAAAAGTTTGAAAGATTAAAGAATTTCTGAACCGAAAATCCAGGAGCGAGAGGGAACGCGTCCGAACCCGATGGCAGAAAGAAAACAATCTAATAAAGGAGTCGATACCCATGCGCACTATCACCGAAACGAGGAGTCACTCGATTGTGTGACTCAAAAAAAGACTTCTTCGAAGAAAAACAACTTGTATCACTCCGAGCCCAAACCTAGATGCGATATATGCACAGCATGTGTATCTGCAGCTTCACATGCCATCAAACATATATACACACCTATATATATATATATGGAAAATGTCACTTACCCAGTGTACATCTGTTCGTGGCATTAGTCGCTGCAGATTCACATGCTGTGCACAGTCTGCCATCTGGTGTTGGGCTCGGAGTGTTACAAGTTGTTTTTCTTCGAAGAAGTCTTTTCGAGTCACGAGACCGAGGGACTCCTCCCATTTCGACTCCATTGCGCATGGGCGTCGACTCCATCTTAGATTGTTTTGCCCGCAGAGGGTGAGGTAGGAGTTGTGTATGCTAGTAATAGTGCCCATGCAATGGAGTGAATGCGTATGTACATAATAAAGTTTTAAGTAATATATTTACAAATGTACAAATGTTTAAGATCTACTTCTAAACGGCTACAGGCTCCCGGGGAGGCGGGTGGGCGCATGTGAATCTGCAGCGACTAATGCCACGAACAGATGTACACTGGGTAAGTGACATTTTCCGTTCAATGGCATGTGTAGCTGCAGATACACATGCTGTGCATAGACTAGTAAGCAGTTATCTCCCCAAAAGCGGTGGTTCAGCCTGTAGGAGTTGAAGTAGTTTGAAATAATGTTCTTAATACAGCTTGACCTACTGTTGCTTGTTGTGCAGTTAGCACATCTACACAGTAGTGCTTGGTAAATGTATGAGGCGTAGACCATGTTGCTGCCTTACATATTTTGTTCATTGGAATATTTCCTAGAAAGGCCATGGTAGCACCTTTCTTTCTGGTTGAGTGTGCCTTTGGTGTAATAGGCAGTTCTCTTTTAGCTTTAAGATAGCAGGTTTGAATGCACTTAACTATCCATCTAGCAATGCCTTGTTTTGAAATTGGATTTCCTGCATGAGGTTTTTGAAAGGCAATAAATAATTGTTTTGTCTTTCGAATTAGTTTTGTTCTGTCAATGTAGTACATTAGTGCTCTTTTGATGTCTAATGTATGTAGTGCTCTTTCGGCTACCGAATCTGACTGTGGGAAGAACACTGGTAATTCTACCGTTTGATTTAGGTGGAACGGTGAGATTACTTTTGGTAAAAATTTAGGATTGGTCCGTAGAACAACTTTATTTTTGTGTATTTGAATAAATGGTTCTTGAATGGTAAATGCTTGAATCTCACTCACTCTTCTTAGAGATGTGATGGCAATTAAAAATGCAACTTTCCACGTTAAGTATTGCATTTCACAAGAGTGCATGGGCTCAAAAGGTGGACCCATGAGTCGTGTTAGGACAATGTTGAGGTTCCATGAAGGAACTGGTGGTGTTCTTGGTGGTATAATTCTCTTTAGGCCTTCCATAAACGCCTTTATGACTGGTATCCTAAACAATGAAATTGAGTGCGTAATTTGTGGGTAAGCAGAAATTGCCGTAAGATGTATTTTAATGGAAGAGAAAGCTAGGTTAGATTTTTGCAAATGTAGTAAGTATCCTACTATTTCTTTTGCAGATGCGTGTAAAGGTTGAATTTGATTATTATGGCAGTAATAAACAAATCTTTTCCACTTATTTGCATAGCAGTGTCTAGTGGAAGGTTTTCTAGCTTGTTTTATGACCTCCATACATTCCTGTGTGAGGTCTAAGTGCCCAAATTCTAGGATTTCAGGAGCCAAATTGCTAGATTCAACGATGCTGGATTTGGATGTCGGATCTGTTGTTTGTGTTGTGTTAACAGATCTGGTCTGTTGGGTAGTTTGACATGAGGTACTACTGAAAGGTCTAGTAGTGTTGTGTACCAAGGTTGCCTTGCCCATGTTGGTGCTATTAGTATGAGTTTGAGTTTGTTTTGACTCAACCTGTTTACTAGATCTGGAAGGAGAGGGAGAGGGGGGAAAAGCGTACGCAAATATCCCTGACCAGTTCATCCATAGAGCATTGCCTTGGGATTGATCTTGTGGGTACCTGGATGCGAAGTTTTGGTATTTTGAGTTTTCTTTTGTTGCAAATAGATCTATTTGAGGTGTTCCCCAAATTTGAAAGTAATTGTTTAGTATTTGGGGGTGAATTTCCCACTCGTGGGTTTGTTGGTGATCTCGAGAGAGATTGTCTGCCAACTGGTTCTGAATCCCTGGAATAAATTGTGTTATTAGGCGAATGTGGTTGTGAATCGCCCAATGCCATATTTTTTGTGTTAGGAGGCACAACTGTGTCGAGTGTGTCCCTCCTTGTTTGTTTAGATAATACATTGTTGTCATGTTGTCTGTTTTGACAAGAATGTATTTTTGGGTTATTATGGGTTGAAATGCTTTCAGCGCTAGAAATACTGCTAACAGTTCTAAGTGATTTATGTGAAACTGCCTCTGATGTATGTCCCATTGTCCTTGGATGCTGTGTTGATTGAGGTGTGCTCCCCACCCTGTCATGGAAGCATCCGTCGTTATGACGTATTGTGGCACTGGGTCTTGGAAAGGCCGCCCTCGGTTTAAATTTGTACTGTTCCACCATAGAAGCGAGAGGTATGTTTGGCGGTCTATCAACACCAGATCTAGAAGTTGACCCTGTGCTTGTGACCATTGTGATGCTCGGCACTGTTGTAAGGGCCGCATGTGCAATCTTGCGTTTGGGACAATGGCTATGCATGAAGACATCATGCCTAGGAGTTTCATTACCATTTTGACTTGTATCTTTTGTGTTGGATACATGGCCTGTATTACCTTGTGAAATCTTTGAACCCTTTGTGGACTTGGAGTGGCAATCCCTTTTGCTGTGTTGATTGTCGTTTCTAAGTATTGCTGTGTTTGACACGGCAAAAGGTGTGACTTCGCGTAGTTGATCGAGAAACCTAGCCTGTGAAGGGTTTGTATGACGTAGTTTGTGTGCTGTGAACATTGTCTTAGCGTGTTGGTTTTGATTAACCAGTCGTCTAAGTACGGGAACACATGTATTTGCTGCCTTCTGATATGTGCAGCTACTACTGCCAGGCATTTTGTATAAACTCTTGGCGCAGTTGTTATTCCGAATGGCAACACTTTGAATTGGTAATGTATTCCTTGGAATACGAACCTTAGGTATTTCCTGTGTGAAGGATGTATTGGTATATGGAAATACACATCTTTTAGGTCTAATGTTGTCATGTAATCTTGCTGTTTGAGCAGCGGGATTATGTCTTGTAACGTGACCATGTGAAAGTGGTCTGATTTGATGTAGGTATTTAGTGTTCTGAGATCTAGTATTGGTCTCAGAGTTTTGTCCTTTTTGGGTATTAGAAAGTACAGTGAGTAAACTCCTGTGTTCTTTTGTAGATTTGGCACTAATTCTATTACGTCCTTTTGTAGCAATGCTTGAACTTCTAGTCCTAGAAGATCTATATGTTGTTTTGACATATTGTGTGTTTTCGGTGGGACGTTTGGAGGGAATTGGTGAAATTCTATGCAATAACCATGTTGGATAATTGCTAAGACCCAGGTGTCTGTTGTTATTTCCTCCCAAAGTTTGTAAAATTGGCTTAGTCTTCCCCCCACAGGTGTTATGTGATGGGGTTGTGTGACTTGTGAGTCACTGTTTATTTTGAGGAGTTTTGGGGCCTTGGAATTTTCCTCGATTTCTTGGGAACTGGCCCCCTCTATATTGCCCCCGAAAACCTCCCCTCTGATATTGACCCTGGTAAGTAGGCCTTGTTTGTGAGGTTGTGGTTTCTGTGGGTTGACCTCGAAACCCTCCCCTAAAAGGTGTTTTTCGAAATGTGCCTCTGCTCTGCGGGGAGTAGAGTGCGCCCATGGCTTTGGCTGTATCAGTGTCTTTTTTGAGTTTCTCAATGGCAGTGTCTACCTCTGGCCCAAACAATTGCTGTTCATTAAATGGCATATTGAGCACAGCTTGTTGGATTTCCGGCTTGAACCCTGAAGTGCGCAGCCATGCGTGCCTTCGTATCGTGATTGCAGTGTTTGTCCTTGCAGCTGTATCTGCTGCATCCATGGAAGACCGTATCTGATTATTTGAGATACTTTGTCCTTCTTCTACCACCTGTTGTGCTCTTTTTTGGAACTCCTTGGGTAAGTGTTCGATGAAATGTTGCATTTCATCCCAATGAGCTCTGTCGTATCTTGCCAAAAGTGCTTGTGAATTGGCAATACGCCATTGATTTGCTGCTTGTGCTGCAACCCTTTTTCCCGCCGCATCAAATTTGCGGCTCTCTTTGTCTGGAGGTGGTGCGTCTCCTGAGGTATGAGAGTTGGCTCTCTTACGAGCTGCCCCGACAACTACTGAATCTGGTGTTAGTTGTGTTGTAATATAGATTGGATCTGTTGGCGGTGGCTTGTACTTTTTCTCCACCCTTGGAGTTATGGCTCTGCCTTTAACTGGATCCTGAAATATTTGTTTTGAATGTCTTAGCATTCCTGGTAGCATGGGAAGGCTTTGGTACTGGCTATGGGTGGAGGATAGGGTGTTAAACAGAAAGTCATCCTCAATTGGTTCAGAATGTAAGGTGACGTTGTGAAATTCGGCTGCCCTTGCGACCACCTGTGTGTAGGATGTACTGTCCTCAGCTGGTGACGGTTTTGTGGGGTAGGAGTCTGGGCTGTTGTCAGACACTGGAGCATCGTAAAGGTCCCATGCATCGGGATCATCCTGACTCATTGTAGTATGAGCTGGTGAGTGCATCAGTGGTGGAGTTGTTGCTAGTGATGCATGTGTTGATGGTGGTGGAGACGGTGGCGGGGTTGTTTTCCTTGCCACTTTTGCCTGTGGTTGCTTGTCCTTTTGTTGAAAGGCAAGTTTCCTTTTTATTTTGATTGGGGGAAGAGTGGTTATCTTCCCTGTGTCCTCATGAATATGCAGCCTTCTTTGCGTGTAGTCTGGCTCTACAGCTTGAAGCTCCTCTCCAAATCTATGTAATTGGGAGGTTAATCCTTGTTCCTCTGTATAGGAACTAGTTTTCGGCTCCGAGGCTGGATGTTTCGGAACCGAAACCTTTTCGGAAGTCTTTTTAGGCTCCGAAGAAACCTTCTTTGTTTTCGGCGTGGTGTCTCGGTGCTGAAATTCTTCGGTGCCGCTGTCTCTGTGCCGAAGTTTCTCGGAGCCGCTGTCTCGGCTCCGAGGTTGCTGTGTGGCGGTATCTCGACCGGAGTCGGATGACTTCGACACCAGCATGCCCTTTTTTGGTGCCTTGGATCGGTCACCTAGTTTTCGGGTTAAGCCATGGCCTGTTGGCGGTGGCGTCCCCTGGGCTTTTGTGGACTTCTCGTGAGTCTTGATTTTCGACGTCTTACTCACGGTTTGGTGTGTTTCTTCGGCGTCGGGTTCTTCAGAATCCGACTCGCGGATGGAGAAAGCTTCTTCTTCCTCCTCGAAACGTTCTTGACCTGTCGGCGTGAACGCCATTTGTAGTCTCCTGGCTCTTCGGTCTCTCAGCGTCTTCCTCGACCGAAACGCTCGACAGGCTTCACAAGTATCCTCCTTGTGCTCGGGGGACAAGCACAGGTTACAGACCAGATGCTGATCCGTATACGGATACTTGTTATGGCATTATGGGCAGAAGCGGAATGGGGTCTGTTCCATCAGCCTTGAAGTCGCACGTGGCCGGGCCGACCAGGCCCCGACGGGGGATCGAAAAAACCCCGAAGGGCCACCGGAGCTCTTCAAAATTCGGTGTCGATTTGTTCTAACTAACCCGATACCGAACGCAAACAATACCGATGATTTTTTCCGAGATTCTAACTAACTTTCCGACCCGAAACACGGAGCGAAAAGGAACACGTCCGAACCCGATGGCGGAAAAAAAACAATCTAAGATGGAGTCGACGCCCATGCGCAATGGAGTCGAAATGGGAGGAGTCCCTCGGTCTTGTGACTCGAAGAGACTTCTTCGAAGAAAAACAACTTGTAACACTCCGAGCCCAACACCAGATGGCGGACTATGCACAGCATGTGTATCTGCAGCTACACATGCCATCGAACATATATATATATATATATATATATATATATATATATATATATATATATATATATATATATATATATATAATTTGCAGCTTGTGTCTTCAAAGCAATGCACATACTTCAACTAACGCGTTTCAACTGTAGCTTTTAGGCAACAATAAAAAAGTCAAGTAACTCTTGTGATTATGTTTCTGCCACAAAAAGATCTGACTTTTGTCTAGTGGCAGTTTTGATGCTACAATGTAGCGCAGAAGGTTTATATGCCTCTGCAAAAATCAAATCTGTATTTTATGTAAATAGCTGAGTGAATTAGTAAAGCCAGCCATTACCTGCGCTATAATGCAAATGAAATGTATGTGTGAGGGGTGCTATGGAGAGATGAAGGGCACTTTTGCTGGGTGGTAGTGAGGGAATCCGAGGAGGAGGGCATAGGAGTAGGAGCACCAATAATGACTGCTAGACTGGGCGCCCAAGGGCGCTAAAGACTGTGATAATTGGTATGTGACAAGGTGAAATAATAGTGTGTCTTTTTAGTTTTTTGAGTTTCTTGAGAGAAAGCGCTGATTGAGGGAAGAAGCAGAGGTAAAGTGACAGACCTTCACTGTTGCACGCATCACACACACAGCCACTAGCAATTTTGTGACTGTCTACGTAGGCTAGTGTTTTAGAGCAAGAGTTTAGCAAGTAGCAGAGATGGCGTCTTGTTGGATGACTGCTGCTCAAGCCCTAACTCGGGTTACAGAGGACAGCTCTGATGTAGGATGAGAGACTGAGACAGCAGATACTGAGATAGTATCTGAGGGACAGGACAATGGCGCAGACTCTGGGAGTGATTTTTCTGACAACTCCTCTACCAGTGATTCTGGGGGAGGTGATGAGGACAGTCCTGCTGTCCCTTCGCAAGCACAGTCTGTGCAGCGGGACAATAGCAGGTTAGCCCAGCCCATAGAGCAGGTGCTTGTGGCGGCAAGCACAGAGAGAGTGCTCTCTTGGGATCTCCCCAATTTAGTTCAGCACCGAATTCCACCACCCAAATTGTATTGTGGAGACATCAAAATTATCTATCATAAAACAACCTGGTTTTGTAAGACAGGCACATGCGTTTTTGGTCCTGGGCTTGGCAGCTGGACATTTCTGGAACCTAGACACCCGGGGAGTCCACTGAGGTGTGACTTGTGTGGATTCCCCAAAGTTTTCTTACCCAGAATACCCTGCAAAGGTGACATGTTGAATAAAAACTTAAATTGTTCTTGCATTTCTGTCACACAAACTACAGGAATATGCTGGGATCCACAAAATTACCACCATCCAGTGTTTCCCCACCTGTCCTGATAAAAACGCTTCCCCACTTGAGTGCCTGTACCTAGTGCTTGCGTCAGGAATGGATCACCCCAGGGTCAACATTTGCCCTCATATAAGGACTAACATCAATGAATTAAATAATTTCTTAAGCACACTACCTGTTAGGGTCTCAAGGCGCGGGGGGTTGTTTTACAGGTTACTGCTCAAAAAGCCATGTTTTAAGGTGTTTTCTGAAGCTTAGGAGGTCCTGGGTCTTGCGTAGGTTGGTGCGGCGGGAGTTCCAGGTCTTGGCGGCGAGGTGGGAGAAGGATCTGCCGCCGGAGGTGGTGCGTTGGATGCGCGGGACTGTAGCGAGGGCGAGGTCGGCGGAGCGGAGCTGTCGAGTTGGTATGTGGAAGTTTACTCGTTCGTTGAGGTAGGCCGGTCCAGTGTCGTTGAGGGCTTTGTAAGCGTGGACGAGGACTTTGAGAATGATCCTTTTGTTGATGGGCAGCCAGTGTAGGGATCTGAGGTGGGTGGATATGTGTTTGTGGCGAGGAAGGTTGAGGATGAGACGTGCGGCTGCGTTTTGAATTCGCTGGAGTTTTCTTCGAAGCTTGGCTGTGGTCCCTGCGTAGAGGGCGTTGCCTAGTCCAGTCTGCTATTGAGGAGGGCGTGGGTGACCGTTCTTCTTGTTTCTAAAGGAATCCATTTGAAAGTCTTGCATAGCATGCAAAGGGTGTTGAAGCAGGAGGATGATATGGTGTTGATTTGCTGGGCTATGGAGAGAGATGAGTCTGGAACAATGCCAAGTTTGCGTAAATGGGCGGTAGGTGTTGTGGGTGGTCCGAGGGTGGTGGGCCACCAGGAGTCGTTCCATGCCATCTTGTTGGGGCCGAAGATGATGATTTCTGTTTTGTTTGAGTTTAGTTTGAGGTGGCTTGCTGTCATTCATTTGGGGATGTCGAGGAGTCCGTCGTGCAGGTTTATCTTGGAGGTGGCTGGATTCCTGGTGAGGGAGATGATGAGCTGGGTGTCGTCTGCGTATGAGATGATGGTGATTCCGTGGGGGCAGAGGATGTTGGCGAGAGGGGGCCACGTAGATGTTTAAGAGGGTGGGGCTGAGGGAGGATCCTTGGGGGACCCCGCAGATGATCTTGGTGGCTGGAGACCAGAAGGGAGGGAGGCGAACTCTTTGGGTTCTTTTGCGAGGAAGGAGGTGAGCCAGTCCAAGGACTTGTGTCGAATTCCGGCGTCAAAAAGGCGTGCGCGGAGGGTATGGTGCCATACAGTGTTGAATGCTGCGGAGAGGTCTAGGAGGATGAGGGCGACGGTCTCGCCCTTGTCCACTCTGGTCCTGATGTCGTCTGTGCAGGCGATGAGGGCGGTCTAAGTGCTGTGGTTCTTGCAGAATCCAGACTGGGAGGCATCGAGTATGTTGTTTTCTTCTAAGAAGTGAGACAGTTGGGCGTTGACTGTCTTCTCAGCGACCTTTGTGGGGAAGGGGAGAAGAGAGATGAGACGGCAGTTCATGAGGTCTTCTGGGTCTGCTTTGGGTTTTTTGAGGAGAGCGTTGACTTCGGCATCCTTTCAAACATCTGGGAAGGTAGCAGTGTCGAAGGAACTGTTGATGACGGCGTGGAGCTGGGGAGCGATGATTTGGCTGGCCTTGTTGAAAATGTGGTGGGGACAGGGGTCTGTATGGGAGCCTGAGTGGATGGAGTTCATGGTTTTGCCGATTTCTTCGTCGTTGGTGGGGTCCAGGTGTGTAGTTGGTTGGTGTGGGAGGGTGTTGTGTTGTTGGTTGTGTTGGTGATGGTGGGTGCTGATGCTGTGAAGCTGTTGTGTATGTCTGCGATTTTGAGGTGAAAGTAGTTGGAGAGGGAGTTGCAGAGGTTTTGGGAGTGTGGAAGGTAGATGGTGCTGGATTTGGGTTTGATGAGTTCTTTGACGATGGCAAAGAGTTCCTTGCTGTTGTCTGTGCCTATGCGTTCTTTGTAGAAGGACCATTTTGTGGTCTGGATGAGTTGGTGGTGTTTGCGCATGGCTGTTTTGAGGGCGGAGAAGTTGCCCATTGAGGGTTCTTGGCACCAGGCTTTCTCAATTTTACGGCATTCTCGTTTGGAGTTCTGTGGTGAAACAGGGGGCGGTCTTGACAGTGTTGATCCATTCCTGACACAGGCACTAGGCCTACCCACACAAGTGAGGTACCATTTTTATCAGGAGACTTGGGGGAATGCTGGGTGGGAGGACATTTGTGGCTCCTCTCAGATTCCAGAACTTTCTGTCACCGAAATGTGAGGAAAAGGTGTTTTTTTGGTCAAATGTTGAGGTTTGCAAAGGATTCTGGGTAACAGAACCTTGTGAGAGAGCCACAAGTTACCCCATCCTGGGTTCCCCTAAGTGTCTATGTTTCAAAAATGCACAGGTTTGGTAGGATTCCTAGGTAACGGCTGAGCTAGTGACCAAAATCCACAGCTAGACACTTTCCCAAAAATACGTCAGTTTTCAATGTAAAAATTTGATGTGTCTATGTTGCGTTTTGATGCGTTTCCTGTAGCGGGCACTAGGCCTACCAACACAAGTGAGATACCATTTATATCGGGAGACTTGGGGGGAATGCTGGGTGAAAGGAAATTTGTGGCTTCTCTCAGATTCCAGAACTTTCTATCACCGAAATGTGAGGAAAAAGGTTTTTTTGGCCACATTTTGAGGTTTGCAAAGGATTCTGGGTACCAGAACCTGGTGAGAGCCCCACAAGTCACCCCAATCTGAATTTCCCTAGATGTCTAGTTTTCAAAAATGTATAGGTTTGCTAGGTTTCCCTGGGTGCCGGCTGAGAAAGTGGCCAAAATCCACATGCAAGGCATTTTGCAAAAAACAGGTCAGTTTTCTTTGGGAAAATGTGATGTGTCCACATTGTGTTTTGGGGCATTTCCTGTCGGGCACTAGGCCTACCCCCACAAGTGAGGTACCATTTTTATCGGGAGACTTGGAGAAATGCTGGGTCGAAGGACGTTTGTGGCTGCTCTTAGATTCCAGGTCTTTGCAGCACCAAAATCTGAGGAGAAAGTGTTTTTTTTGCAAAATGTTGAGGTTTGCAAAGGATTCTGGGTAACAGAACCTGGTGAGATCCCCACAGTTCACCCCATCCTGGATTTCCCTGGGTGTCTAGATTTACAAAATGCACAGGTTTGGTAGGTTTCAGTAGGTGCCGGCTGAGCTAGAGACCAAAATGCACAGCAGCTAGGCACTTTCCAAAAAACACATCAGATTTCAATGTAAAAACGTGATGTGTCCATGTTGCGTTTCCTGTCACGGCGTTAGGCCTACCCACACAAGTGAGGTACCATTTTTATCAGGAGACTTGGGGGAACACAAAATAGCAGAACAAGTGTTACTGCCCCTTGTCTTTCGCTACATTTTTTCCTTCCAAATGTAAGAGAGTGTATAAAAAACAAGTCTATTTAAGAAATGCCCTGTAATTCACATGCTAGTATGGGAACCCCGGAATTCAGAGATGTGCAAATAACCACTGCTTATCAACACCTTATCTTGTGCCCGTTTTGGAAGTACAAAGGTTTCTTTGATACATATTTTTGACTCTTTATATTTCACCAAATGAATTGCTGTATACCCGGTATACAATAAAAACCCATTGCAAGGTGCAGCTCATTTATTGGCTCTGGGTACCTAGGGTTTTTGATGAACCTACAAGCCCTATATATCCCCACAACCAGAAGAGTCCTGCAGATGTAACAATATATTGCTTTTAAAAATCTGCCATAGCTGGAAAAAGGTACAGAAGAAAACGTGGACAGAAATGGCTCTTTTTTCACCTCAATTAAAAAAATATATATATTTTAGCGGTTACTTTCTGTAGGAAAACCTTGAAGGATCTACACAAATAACCCCTTGCTGAATTCAGAATTTTGTCTACTTTTCAGAAATGATTAGCTGTCCAGGATCCAGCAATGGTTTTACACCCATTTCTGGCACTAACTGGAAGGAGGCTGAAAGCATAAAAAATAGTAAGAATGGGGTATGTCCCAGTAAAAACCCAAAATTGTGTTGAAAAATGTGTTTTTCTGATTCAAGTCTGCCTGTTCCTGAAAGTTGGGAAGATGGTGATTTTAGCACCGCAAACCCTTTGTTGATGTCATTTGCAGGGGAAAAAAACACATGCGTTCATCTGCAGCCCCCTTTTCAATTTTTTGGGGAAAAAATAGCTATATTTTGGCTAATTTTTGGTCTCCTCCAGGGGAACCCACAAACTCTGGGTACTTTAGAATCCCTAGGATGCTGGGAAAAAAAGGATGCAAATTTGGCATGGATAGCCCATGTGGACAAAAAATTATGAAGGAAGCGCAAACTACCCCAGATAGCCAAAAAAGGGCTCAGCTGCTAAGGCGTTTAATTCAGGGGTGCCGAAGGTCGTGTCCACAGGTTTAGCTATCACTGATATGTAGTCCAGTGGCTCCAAGGGAGTATTGTAATTGTCCCCAATAACAAGCTTTGGTTTGTACAACAGGGACTCCAAGTAGGCGTTGAGAATGGACAATATAGGAGAGAGACAGCTGGAACCCACACAAAGGTTATAAATATTATCTTGATGCCCATTACAAGCCCTTACAGACAGCACTAACACATCAGGCAATTCTATTGGAAGTTCTATGTTCCAATTAAGGGGGATTTTAACCCAAATAAGGAGACCCCCAAAAGGGTGGGCAGTCAAAGAAGGGAGCGCGCCTATGGAAAAGGTTACTAAGCCAGACCTACGAAGGTGCTCTATGGCCCAAGTGTCCTGAAAAAGGCAGATATGGAAGTAATCAATATAATCGGCCCAGAGTGGATTACCTAGCTTGCTACATAAGCCAGTCAGGTTCATGGAGAGGATCTGCAATTGTCCCAGGGGACTCAAAACATCCAATTCAGTGCCCCAGGAACCGTCCCTAATCTCAGGAGTCAAGAACGCTTGTGTTACCACTGGAGACAACAAGTCTTCGGGGACAATCAAGGAAGTCACCACAGAGGGAGAACCTTGGGTGGTTACAGATTGCAGTCAGTCAACATCACTCACCAATTGTTCACTTCTGGTGGCACCCTCCATAGGACATGAAAAATCAACTCTCCTACTGGTACCACCGAAAGAAAGCCTGATCCCAGTGTCTGTGGTGTGAATGTCACAAGCCTTGGTTGCCAGCAACCCGTCTAGGCTCTCCTGGAAACCACCAAAACACTGATGGTGTCACGTGACTCAAACTCAAGGGAGCATCTACAAACATTCAGAATGTCCTGCATCACAAAAGATCTAAACTGATGATGGCCCCTTAATCAATGCAAGACCTTACTGTGCAGAGACACCTTGTCCTTAAAACTACCTCTCCTCAGTTTTGGTACATTAACTAACTTGAATGTATAGTGACCTTTGCTAAATCTATGCTGAATTTGTTCCCCCCTACCATGTAAAGCCACAGGTGTCGCTAAACAGAAACCTGGCCTGGCCCCCTCATACAGTAACACATTGGAAAAGTCACAAAAAAACTCCCCACCAAGTTAGAAAAACAGATTATGATTTTATAAATAAAACAAGACTAAAATGTCAAAAATCCAATAGTGCATAGAAGCGCAAAGCGCCAAGTGTTTTATCTGTTCGCGCTGAACAGGGACAAATTCACAAGTCCTGGCCAACCACAATGGTGAGTGGGCCAGCTATAGGGACCCACCGAACACAGTACCTCAAAACCTGGTGCGCGGTGTGATCTGTGCAGCAGTGCTTTGCAAGGCTTCAGGTCATCCAGCGTCGGTTCTGGGAAGCTGTGGGGTGAGACTTTGGGGGCTTGGCCTTGCTTTGCGTTGATCCCAGGGAGCTGTGCGGCAAGGTTTTGCAGGGCTTAGCGTTGCTTGCGGCAATCCTGGGGAACTGTGTGGCAAGATTTTGCAGAGCTTGCCATTGCTGTGCATCTGTTCCAATGGGCTGCAACCTGCGCAGTGAGGCTTTGCACCGCCTCGTGTTGAGTCCAGTGAGACTGGCAGCTGTGAGGCAAGGCTTTGTGAGACTTTGCGTTGCTTTGCAGCAGCTACAATGAACACCACAGAAGGTAGAGCACCTCAGGCCCATTTCCAAGAAACGGCTGACTCACAGCATTTAGAGTCCAGGTGCATATGGTCAAGTCTTTGATGTTGCTGAGACTTGGGAACAGGAGGCAAGCTAACAAACCCTTAGAGATCACTTGCGGTGGGAAGGCAGAGTCTTTCCAGCAGAGTTAGGGAGCAGCAGGCAGCAAGGCAACAAGCAGAAAATCAGTCCTTCCAGAAAAACAGTCCAGTTGAGACCTTTCAGCAGCACAGCAGTCCTTGTAACAAGGGTTCAGTTGTAGGTCCAGAAGTGTCTGATTTCATGGGGTCAGAGACCCAGTCCTTTAAATGTGCCTTTGAAGCAGAGGAGATTTCAAAGAGTGGTTTTGAAGTGCACCAGTCCCCTTTCAACCCAGTCCTGTCTGCCAGGAGATTTGTGGGGGATTATCAGTCTCTTTAAGAGTAAATGAGAATCCCTCGGCCCTTCCTGCCCATGGAGACCCATCAGCATGCAGATGAATGCAGATGCAGTTGAGTGCCCTGTGTTTATGGCTGTCTGGATGGAATGTACAAGGGGAGCAGTCACCCAGCACAGACCACATCTGGATTGGAGACCGGCTGTAAGAGCAAAGAAATGCCTACTTTCTAAAACTGGCATTTCTAAAATAGTAATGTTAAATCCAACTTTACCAGAAAGCAGGATTTCTCACTACCATTCCAAACATACCAAACATGGCAACACCACTCCTTTCACTTCAGAAATGACCACTTAATAGTATATAAGGGAATTCCCAATGCTAACCTACGAGTAGCAGCCCTCACAGTAGTGAAAAATGAAATACGCTGTTTGACACTACCAGAACCTGTAAAACTTAAAAGTACATGTCCTATATTTTAAATACATAGCACCCTGCCCTATGTGCTACCTACGGCCTACCTTAGGGGTGACCTAAATGGAATAAAAAGGGAGTTTAAGGCTTGGTAAGTATTTTTAAATGCCAAGTCTATGTCGCAGTGAAACTGCACACACGGAATCCTCCAAGGCAGGCCTGAGACATGATTAAGGGGCTACTTACATGGGTGGCATAATCAGTGCTGCAGGCCTACTAGTAGTTTTTAAGTTACAGGCCCTGGGCATATTGTGTGCACTTTACTAGGGACTTACAAGTAAATTAAATATGCGAATTGGGTATGAGTCAATGTTACTATGTTTTAGGGAGAGAGCACAAGCACTGGTTAACAGTGGTAAAGTGCCCAGAGTCCTACAGCCAACAAAAACGAGGTCAGATAAAGAGGAGGAAGGCAAAAAGTTTGCCAATAGATGCAGTTGCACAGGTTACTGCAATGGTACTAACTCTGAAAGGTATTTAAGATGCTCTGACATAACAGCAGGGATGTTAATGATTTGCCACATTTCTGAATTGCTGCAATAACGCCCCCGTCTCCAGGCACATAGATTTCAAACATATCTTTTCCAGATTTAAACTGAATTTAAAATTACAATTGGACAAACATCTGTAGTCTGACAATTGCCTGTGGTGATTTCTTCTAAGAATTGCACATCTAAATGAATGTGGGAAAATGAGTAGGGGTGATTGTCTGTGATGTGAGTTAGTGGGGCGTGTTGCGCAATCGGCTGTTACACCCCAATTACAGATAAAGCAGTTTCACATGACACAAATTGATATCCTGGCATAGGGGTACAGGAGATAAAAGGAAACCACATAAAATGGGAACAGGAGAGAGCATATGCCGGTCAAAATTACAAAGTGCACACCTTAGTCACTTGCTCCTAGTCTGTCTTCAGTTTTTTGTTTTTTTTAATAACCTGGATTATGTCAGTCTGATGATATCCACAGAGTTTTAGTAATGCTGAGAGACCAAGGGCACCAGATGTTCTTGCTGGGTCAGGCAGGACAATATATGAAGAAGAAAACATGTGCTCTCCTCCCCCACTTAGAATAGGTCCAAAAGTACAAGTTACTTACCTTTAGTAACTATATACCTGCTACAGACATATTCTAGTTGCATATCCCTTACCTTAGAATTTTTCCCCCAGACGTCTGACTGGATCCGGAGATTTTTTCTTCGAGCAATACCCTTGCGCGTCGTTAGATGGGGTCGGTCGACTCCGCAGGTGTCATTGGCATCGTAGTCGCCGCGATGATGTCAGGAGTAGTACACAGACGCTGCCTAAGCGCAGTGACGTCAGTTTTTTTTCACGACTTTCCATGCCAATGTGCAGAGCTGCGAAGAACACTGAAATTGGTGCGCCAGAGCTAAGGCCCTGAATGGGGAAGCCCTGTCCACAGAAATCAGTTTGCAAGCGGGGAGGATGGGAGGGGGGGGTCGGTAAGGAATCTGCAACGAGTATATGTGTCTACCAGATATATCGTTACCAAAGGTAAGTAATTTGTACATCTGATAGAGACTTCTAGTTGCAGGTTCCTTACCTTAGAATAGATTCCAAGCAATGCCATCCTTGGAGGTGGGCTGCAAACCAAGATCATGATAGAAAGTCCTGCAGGACCGAATGACCAATGTAGCCGCCGCTAAGGACCTAACTGTCCAGGCAGTAATTTTAGTAAACATGTGCAAGGATGCCCACGTAGCTGCCTGGCAGATATCCAGGACAGGAACTCCGCGTGCTAACGCAGTGGAGGCAGCAGTTCTTCTGGTGGAATGAGCGCGCAAGCCCTCAGGGGGTTGCTTCTTTGCCAAAGCGTAGCACATTTTGATGCAGAAAAGTACCCATCGTGAGATGGGACGTTTCTGCACCACCTTCCCTTTCTTCATACCAAAATATCCAACAAAGAGTTCATCTTCGACCCGGATATCATTAGTACGATTGAGATAGAACGCCAACGCTTTTTATGGTTCCAGGCGGTGGAGTCTCTCATGAGAAGGATGTGGGGGTGCGTAAAGTAGGCATAGTGATAGACTGGCCTACATGAAAAAGTGTAACGACTTTGGGAAGGAAGGAAGCCTAGTGCGTAACACCACTTTGTAATGGTGCACAGACAAAAATGGGGGCTTAGAAGATAAAGCCTGAAGCTCACTCACTCTGCGAGCAGAAGGGATGGCAATAAGAAAAACAGTTTTAAAAGTAAGGAGCTGTAAGGGACAATTGTGCATCGGCTCAAAAGGAGCACACATCAAGTAAGTAAGAACAAGATTGAGGTCTGACTGAGGCATGATAAATGGAGTGGGAGGAAACAAACGGGTGAGGCTCTTACAGAATCTACTAACAATAGGAGACTTAACCGGTTCTGTGCCGAGGACGTAATGGTTACGTCCTGTGGCACAGTGCTGCTGTGCCCAGGACGTAACCATTACGTCCTGGGCACCCAGCCCAGAGGGAGCGCTAGCGCTCCCTCTGTGGGGTTCCCCCCCACACCCCCAAGTCAGGGATGGAAGGGGAAGCCCTTCCCCTTCCACCCCCGATCCCCCCCCCCCCCTGTGACGTCAGCGCGCGAGCGCGTGCTGATTGTCACAATGCCTCCTCCTTCGCGCTGGAAGCTCAGCTTCCAGCGCGATGATCGGAAGAGAAATGCAAAGCACGTGGAGGAGGCAGAGAGGCTTCAAAGGGAAGGAAATGTATTTCCTTCCCTTTGAAGTCTCTCTCTGCGTTTGGCAGCCGGATTGTAAAGCAATCCGGCTATCAAAACGCCCACTAGACACCAGGGATGTCTTTTTGCAAAATGAAACTGGCAAAAGGGAGCGACCCCTTGGGCAAGGGTCGCTCCCAGGGGGGGGGCATTTTTTTTTAAGGCCTTTTCTGCCCCCATGGATATATATATATATATTTTTGTTTTTTTTGTTTAGTTTTTGTTGTTTGAGGTGGGGAGCGACCCCTTAGGCAAGGGTCGCTCCCCTAGGGGGGAAATTATATTTAGGCCATTTCTGCCCCCCTTGGGGGCTGATTGGCCTATTTTTATGAGGCCAATCTGCTCCAAGGGGGGCAGAAACCACTAGACACCAGGGAGGTTTTTTTTTGTTAGTTTTTCACGTAAGTGGAGCGACCCCTTAGGCAAGGGTCGTTCCCCTGGGGGGCAAATTTATTTTAGGCCATTTCTGCCTATTATAATTAGGCTGATCTGCCACCAAGGGGGGCAGAAACCACTAGGCACCGGGGATTTTTGTTGTTGTTTTACAGAAGGGGAGCATCCCCTTAGGCAAGGGTCGCTCCCCTGGAGGGGCAAATTGTATTTAGGTCATTTCTGCCTGCTTTGGGGGAAGATCAGCCGATTTTAGGTCAATCTGCCCCCAAGGGGGGCAGAAACCACTAGGCACCAGGGATCTTTATTTTGCGCTGTCACGCAAGGGGAGTGACCTTGTAGGCAAGGGTTGCTCCCTGGGGGGGGATGGCACAATTATTTTAAGCCATTTCTGCCCCCTCTGGGGGCAGATCGGCCTATTGTTATTAGGCCGATCTGCCCCCAGGGGGCCAGAAACCTCTAGGCGCCAGGGCAATTATTATTATTTTTTTTGGTTTATTTATTTTAGCCCATTTCTTCCCCCCCTGGGGCCGGCTGAGCTAGAGGCCAAAATCCACAGGTAGGCACTTTGCAAAAAACACCTCTGTTTTCTGTGAAAAAATGTGATGGGTCCACGTTGTGTTTTGGGCCCTTTCCTTTCGTGGGCGCTAGGCCCACCCACACAAGTGAGGTACCATTTTTATCGGGAGACTTGGGGGAACGCTGGGTGGAAGGACATTTGTGGCTCCTCTCGGATTCCAGAACTTTCTTTCACCGAAATGAGAGGAAAAAGTGTTTTTTTGGCCAAATTGTAAGGTTTGCAAAGGATTCTGGGTAACAGAACCTGGTCAGAGCCCCACAAATCACCCCATCTTGGATTCCCCTAGGTGTCTAGTTTTCAGAAATGTGCTGGTTTGCTAGGTTTCCCCAGGTGCTGGCTGAGCTAGAGGCCAAAATCCACAGGTAGGCACTCTTTTCTGTGAAAAAATGTGATGTGTCCATGTTGTGTTTTGGGCCATTTCCTTTTGTGGGCGCTAGGCCTACCCGCACAAGTGAGGTAGCATTTTTATCGGGAGACTTGGGGGAACGCTGGGTGGAAGGAAATTTGTGGTTCCTCTCAGATTCCAGAACTTTCTGTCACCGAAATGTGAGGAAAATTTGTTTTTTTAGCCACATTTTGAGGTTTGCAAAGGATTCTGGGTAACAGAACCTGGTCAGAGCCCCACAAGTCACCCCATCTTGGATTCCCCTAGGTCTGTAGTTTTGTAGTTTTCAAAAATGCACAGGTTTGGTAGGTTTCCCTAGGTGCCGGCTGAGCTAGGGGCCAAAATCTACAGGTAGGCACTTGGCAAAAAACACCTCTGTTTTCTTTCAAAAAATGTGATGTGTCCACGTTGCGTTTTGGGGCATTTCCTGTCGTGGGTGCTAGGCCTACCCACACAAGTGAGGTATCATTTTTATCGAGAAACTTGGGGGAACGCTGGGTGGAAGGAAATCTGTGGCTCCTCTCTGATTCTAGAACTTTCTGTCACCAAAATGTGAGGAATTTTTTTTTTTTAGCCAAATTTTGAGGTTTGCAAAGGATTCTGGGTAACAGAACCTGGTCAGAGCCCCACAAGTCACCCCATCTTGGATTCCCCTAGGTCTCTAGTTTTCAAAAATGCACAGATTTGGTAGGTTTCCCTAGGTGCCGGCTGAGCTAGGGGTCAAAATCTACAGGTAGGCACTTGGCAAAAAACACCTCTGTTTTCTGTCAAAAAATGGGATGAGTCCACGTTGTGTTTTCGGCCATTTCCTGTCGCGGGCGCTAGGCCTACCCACACAAGTGAGGTATCATTTGTATCGGGAGACTTGGGGGAACATAGAATAGCAAAACAAGTGTTATTGCCCCTTGTCTTTCTCTACATTTGTTCCTTCCAAATATAAGAGAGTGTGTAAAAAAGACGTCTATTTGAGAAATGCCCTGCAATTCACATGCTAGTATGGGCACCCCGGAATTCAGAGATGTGGAAATAACCACTGCTCCTCAACACCTTATCTTGTGCCCATTTTGGAAATACAAAGGTTTTCTTGATAGCTATTTTTTACTCTTTATATTTCAGCAAATTAATTGCTGTATACCCGGTATAGAATGAAAACCCACTGCAGGGTGCAGGTCATTTATTGGCTCTGGGTACCTAGAGTTCTTGATGAACCTACAAGCCCTATATATCCCCGCAACCAGAAGAGTCCAGCAGACGTAACGCTGTATTGCTTTAAAGAATCTGACATTGCAGAAAAAAGTTACAGAGTAAAACGTAGAGAAAAATTGCAGATTTGTTCAGTTGTTATTTTCTGTAGGAAAACCCTTGTAGGATCTACACAAATTACCCCTTGCTGAATTCAGAATTTTGTCTACTTTCAGCATTGGTTTCATGCCCATTTCTGTCACTGACTGGAAGGAGGCTGAAAGCACAAAAAATCGTAAAAATGGGGTATGTCCCAGTAAAATGCCAAAATTGTGTTGAAAAATTGGGTTTTCTGAGTCAAGTCTGCCTGTTCCTGAAAGCTGGGAAGCTGGTGATTTTAGCACCGAAAACCCTTTGTTGATGCCATTTTCAGGGAAAAAAACACAAGCCTTCTTCTGCGGCCCCTTTTTCCAATTGTTTTGAAAAAAACGAAATTTTCACTGTATTTTGGCTAATTTCTTGGCCTCCTTCTGGGGAACCCACAAAGTCTGGGTACCTCTAGAATCCCTAGGATGTTGGAAAAAAAGGACGCAAATTTGGCGTGGGTAGCTTATGTGAACAAAAAGTTATGAGGGCCTAAGCGCGAACTGCCCCAAAGAGCCAAAAAAAGGCTCGCACAGGAGGGGGAAAAGGCCTGGCAGCGAAGGGGTTATAGAGTAAAGGCTGATCAGGCAACCTAAGAAAGGCTGAAATAGCTGATAAATAGCCCTTAAGGGTGCCCAAAGCAGCATCCTGCTGGGCCAAAGAAAGAATGAACAAAAAAACCTCAGAAAGAGATGCAGAGAGGGGATCAACAGATTTGTTGGTAAACCATGCCACAAATTTATGCCAACGACAGGTGTATACCCTTTTGGTGGAGGAACGCCTGACTGTCAAGATTACATCACAGACTCCAGGTGAAAGGTCAAAAGTCGTCACCTGTCGCCGCTCAATCTCCACGCATGAAGGTGGAGATTAGACAGGTTCGGGTGTGAGAAACATCCACTGTTGCTGCGACAGATGATCCTCCTGAAGAAGCAGTCTGAGTGGAGGATCGGTGGCATGCTCAATAGCCATGGATATCATACTCTGCGAGCCACCAAGATTACTTGCGCCTGGTCGTTCTTGAGAACTCTGGACAGAAGTGATAAAGGCGTAAAGGAGGCCGGAGTTCCACTAGAAACTAAAAGCGTCTCCCAGCGAATGCTGTCTTGGAAACTCCAACGTGCAAAACAGCTGACATTGTGCGCTCTCTGCAGAGATGAAAAGATCTAACTAAGGCTCTCCCCATTGCTGAAAGAGACCTTGCGCCACCTCCAGATGGAGATGCCATTCATGATCGGCTATGCATGGAAGGCTGAGTTCATCTGCTCTGGCGTTCAGAGAGCCTGTCATAGGTTGAACTACCAGGGTTATGTCCTGATGTGCCAGCCATGTCCAGAGGCCCAGCGCCTCCTGACAAAGGGTCCAGGACCCCAATCCGCAATGTTTGTTGCAGTACCACATGGTGGTAGTGTTGTCCGTGATCTCATGCACTACTTTCCCTTTGAGAGAGGGAAGAAATGCTTTCAACGCAAGCCTGATCGCCCGGAGCTTCAGAAGATTGATATGGAGCCAGACTCCGCTGGAGACCAGAGGCCTCTGATCTCCGCCACTCTCATGTGGCTGCCCCATCCCAGAAGTGATGCATCCGTCACTGGATAGATCTGGATGGGGAAGGGACAGGGATCTGCTGCTGACCCAATGCCTATTCAAAAGCCACCACTGTAGGTCTTTCGCAGTCCCCTCCAAAATCTGGACCATGTCGGAGAGATTTCCCTGATGCTGCGCCCCACTGGAACATCAAGTCCCCACTGCAGTGCCCGCATATGCCATCTGGCATGTGTTCCTAGCAGGATGCAATAGGCCATGAAGCACAGCAGCCTCAGACTCAGTCTCACCGAAACCCAAGATAGAGGCTGAAAGATCGGAATCATAGCCTGAATATCTTGGACTCGACTTTCGGGAAGACTGGACTGTGTCCAGAACAGCTCCAAAAAAGGGAGCATCTGAGAGGGAGTCAGCACGTTTATAGTGAATCCCAGCGTGTGCAGGAGGTTCGCCGTAGTCTGAAGGTGGGAGATGACTTTCTGGGGTGATTCTGCCTTCAACAGCCAGGATGGAGGGTAAGACAAACTCCTAACCTGAGCAGATGAGCTGTAACCACCGTCATCACTTTCATGAACACCCGAGGGGCACTGGAAAGGCCGAAGGGGAGCACAGTAAATTGAAAGTGCTCGTGACCTATCGCGAATCGTAGGTTACATCTGTGGGCAGGCAGGATGGGAACATAGAAATAAGCGTCCTGCAAGTCAAACGCTACCATCCAGTCTCCTGGGCCCAAGGTAGACAGAACCTCAGCCAAGTGAGCATTTTGAATTTCTCCTTCTTGGGGAAGAGACTGAGGGCCCGAAGGTCTAGGATAGGATGTAAGCCTTTGCCCTTTTTGGGCACCATAAAGTAGTGGGAATAACAATCACGAACTACTTCTGGCGCAGGGACCCTCTCAATGGCTCCCTTGGCCAAGAGAGACGTGACTTCCTGGAGGAGAAGTGCCAAATGATCCTCCGGTATATGGCTGAATGATGGAGGCATAGTGGGGCAGACTCGAAGGGGAGTAGCCCTTCCAAATGATCTACGAAACCCACCTGTTCGTAGTGATGGATTTCCAGTGGGGCAGGTGATGGCGAATCCTGCCGCCAACTGGACCAGAGTGAGGGGATGGACTAGGGTGGTTTGGAGGCTGCAGCAGAGATGGACTGGGCAAACCTCTGGTTTCCTGTCCCCGGCCACGCAGCAGCTGAACAGCATGGGTGGCCCGGTGGCTGGGAAAGGGACGCAACATGGAGCCCCTTCCGTGGTCGCGAAAGGGGGACTGATGGGGGTGAGGGGCAGGGGAAAGGCTGAGGGACCGAGCGGTAGCCGAGGAGTCCTTGAACCTCTCCAGCGCCGAGTCCGCCTTGTCTCCAAAGAGACGGGACCCATCAATGGGTGTGTCCGTAAGGGTCTGTTGGACATCCCCTAAGAAACCAGATGTTCTTAACCAGGCATGGTGCCTCAAGGCCACGTCGTCACAACCAATCTGCCCAGAGAGTTGGTCGTGTCCAGCCCACATCGGATAGTGAACTTTGCTGCGTCTCTCCCATCGGTGACAGCTTGGGAGACGGTAGCACGGACCTTCTTTGGTATCTGCGGCAGAACTTGCATGACCGTATCCCACAGAGAGTCAGTATAACTGCCCAAAGGGCATGCGGTGTTCACTGACCGCAGGGCTAGACTGGAGGAAGAAAACATCTTCTTCCCAAATTGTTCCAGCCTTTTTGATTCCCTCTCCAGAGGTGCGGGAGGGAATGCGCAGGAGGATGAGGATGCCTGGATAACAAGACTCTCAGGCATGGGGTGTTGGGAAAGGAATTTAGGGTCGTTCGGGGTGGGCCGATGGCGTGCAATTGTCCTGTTCACAAGAGCCCCTGTGTTGGGTCTGGACCATGTACCCAAAAGGACATTGGTGAGTGCTTCATTGAATGGGAGAAGAGACTCAGAGGTGGAAGCCCCTAGATGAAACACCTCCGTGAGGAGATTAGTCCTGACCTGAACAGTAGGCAGCTCAAGGCCAAGGACCTCAGCCACCCTACTGATCACCATGGAATAGGTAGCTCCCTCCGCCATAGCCACGGTAGGAGGATGCAGCATGCCAGCATCTGGAAAAGTGTCCAGACAATGGCCTTGCCCAACTCCTGTGCCCAGTCCAGGTTAGGATTATCCTGGTAATTATAAGGGTCCAGGGACCCCTCCAAACCTTCCCCAATTTATACCCATAAGAATAAGGGTCAGAATCCAACCTGGGGTGGATAAGACC
Organism: Pleurodeles waltl; assembly: GCF_031143425.1. Lineage (NCBI taxonomy): Eukaryota > Metazoa > Chordata > Amphibia > Caudata > Salamandridae > Pleurodeles > Pleurodeles waltl. The sequence goes on from NC_090449.1 coordinate 231,862,148, forward strand.
CATCAAAGAAGGAGGCTGCGTCGGCCGATGCCATTCTGACTCCGAGTCGCTGGGGATCAGGATTGGGTCGGCGTCGATAGTGGGCACCACTGACATCGGGAGCGTCGACATTCGAACCAGCGCTGGGGAAGGACTCAATGGTACAATTGGCATCGGTACGGATCTGAGAGTGGATCCGGAGGGAACTTCGATGGCTGGAGCTGCCAGCGCGGAACCCGAAGGCTCTCCAATCGAACCCCCGAGGCCTGAAGGCACCATAGTGGGGTAGGACTGCCCAAAAATGAGGCGCATGGCCTCATAGAATTCCCTTAATTGGGCAGAGGTCTTCCCTGTTCCCGGAAACTCTGGGAGGCATGGCGCGGACCCAAAAGCAGGCTCCAGGCTCCGAGGACAGAGGTCATGATCGTTGACGCTCCTCCTGCGTCGCATCAGCCGAGCAATGGTGTGAAGTCGAAGGATGACAAGATTTCTTCTACTTCTTCTTACCTTGACCCGAAGACTTCGAGGAATACAAGTGGTGGTGGCTCTGCAACTGGTCTCGAGACCGTCCACGCAAGCGAGACCGGGACCTAGGCGGAGTCGGGAGCTGGCCCGGCATAAGCTTGAGCGACCGCTCCCTCAAGGCCTTCGGGTCCATGGCTCGGCACTCGGAGCACGACTTCGGGTCATGGTCATGCTCCGGGCACCACAAACAGACCCGATGTAGATCAATCACCAATGTCATGCGGTGACAGTCCCCGCAAGGTTTGAAGCCGGTCTTCGGGGACATCCTCGTCGTACCAAAAACGTCACCAAATCTCAACAAGAGTCAAAGATAGTTAAAAATTGACCTAGGGTAGCTCTCTCCGGATCGGCTCATGGTGCGGAAAACAAAGAACTGTCGTCACTGAGGTGGCGTCTATGTACTACTCCTGACATCATCAAGGTGACTACGATGCCAACAACGCCTGCGGAGTAGACCGACGCCACATAACAACGCGCAAGGGTATTGCTCGAAGAAAAACTCTGGGGGAAAATTCTAAGGTAAGGAATCTGCAACTAGAAGTCTCTATCAGATACCAGATGTCATTCACCGATACTAGGGCTATAGGAGCAGGGAAAGTAAAAAGAGCATCTCAGTTTGAAGACGAGTTTGGGCAAAGGAGGAATAGAAGGCAAAACAGAGACTGTATCATGACCATTCAATCATCCCTGTCACAAAACCCTCATTTTGCTTGCTTTGACTCTATGGTTTATCAACCTGGACTCGGGTCAAAATTTCCAGTCCACTTTTGCTTACATAACTCTAAAGCACCTAAGTAAAAACCCGACAAATTTAATACTGCAACCTCCTCTTCATCGTGGTCCAGTCAAATCCTGGAAAATCATGGGCACCCCAATCAGAGGGAACCAGTTGTCAAACTGCTAATGATTCACTGACGGGGCAGCACCAGCAGTACTCAAATATGCAATGGTTCAGTAACACCCCACAATTTCCACTAACCACACATTCATGTTATTCCTTCAAGAGATGCAAACATTTTCGGACACTGCAAAAGAGTAAAATGTGTGAGGGGAGAGGACCGCAAGTCCAAACACAGCAGTAAGGGAGTTTGACAGCAGGATGATTCTGAATAGCAGGGTTGCTTGGAACATGGAAGTGGGATAAAGAGGGGGAAGGACTGTTCAACCTTTCAACTGTTTCCCGCTTCACTCTCTCAAATACCGGCTTTTCTATCAAATATGTGAACAAATAAACCTAGTCAAAGCTAACCTTTGCTTTGGAATCTGCAGGTGGTGCAAAGAGGGTCGAATCTAAGACCAAGGTCCTTTAGTTTACTTGAAACCTTTGGTAGATCACTGAAGGCTAAACGGAAATACAAAAGTCTGAAATTGTGGTATGGGTTTATATAACATAGGCGAACACAAAAATAATTTTAAAAAGGCTAGAAAGAGGCTTATAAAGCACAATAAATACTATGGACATAAAGGTAAAGGAAGTCACTAAATTCAAGGAGCTAAAGAAAAGGACACAGGAAACTGGTTTAGTGGTCATGCACTACTATCAATGTAGGTAATTTAGGTATCAGGGTTCACAAGAACTTCTCTTCCTTGAGACTTTAATTTTTATACTGCTTGCATTCAAGACACCACAATGAAAACTAGAAGGAACTTCCTGCATAATGTTGACATGTTTTATGTGTCTCCTATTAGCTATACTCCTCCAGCCCCCCAAAATCCCACCACATGCACACATTAACCCACCACCAACATTATATTTGGTACAAGAGGTTGGTTAAATAAAGGAATGAAGACCAACATGTAAAATGAAATATATGCTAAACAGAACGGTACTATGAAGGACAGGCAACTGCTAGGTTCAAGCAGGGGCAATTCTAAGCTCTCTATGCATAACCCCAGACTTTAGAATGAGCAACCGTTGAACGTATAGCTTGTTCCCAGGCTTAGGACAATAGGAAAGGTAGGAAAATTGCTGCTGTTTCATTCTGCAGATTATCAATTCCACAGACTTAGCCCTTCAAACAATTTACTTTTCTGTTGTTCTGAGGGTGAAGGTGGTAATACATTAATTAAACACAAGCACCACTTTAAAATCTGATAATGAAAAAAATGAGAAAAGATTGAGGCTGAAGCACCCAATTAACAGAAGAAAAGTAGGGTTTAGTTGATGCTGCATAAACAGGAGTATAACTCATAAAAAATACAATTATCCAGAAATGAGTAAATTGAAAACATTCTCTGCATAACCACTTACTGTGAAATGTAGCTCTTCTGCATAAGGAAAGCAGAAACTCCACAGAAGTTCCACAGGATATTGTGCAAAGTCCAGTCAAACAAGATATCCAGAAGCATGCAGAAGTAATGTTTTGAGGCAGAACTGAATCGAGGCTTTCCATCACCAAAATGGCTTATGGACCAAGGTCGATGAGTCAGCGCCGTTACAACATTAACATCAGATTTTCTCATCTGAAAAAGTAATGTTAACACATCATTAATCCAAGTCAGTCACAAAGTACATATGCACAAGTGCTAGTTGTGAAGGAATGTAAGTAAACATATCTTTGATCTGTACTTTAGAGTCCAGTACAGTAAGTCCACACCCCAATTCATCAGAATGCGTCCTTACTAGGCATTTTTCCCTGCAAAGATTGTAAAAGTATGGACTACTTGTGTGACTATTGCTTTGAGTGTTGACACCACTTCACCATCCATTTCCATACATCTTAGCCGGTGTGTTCCTACTAAATTTCATGACTGCCTCTGCTACATAAAAAAGAAGACAATGCACACATTCACCCCAGGTGGGACCTGAAGAAAACTCGACACAGAGAAGGTTGAGGCACAGCAGTTGTGGCGTAATTGTAAACCATTTCTAAGGGTGCATACACACACTATTATATTCATACTTTCACTTTGCAGCACCATTTCTGGGTCATTTTGGACTGTGGCATAAGCAAAGGCAAGCATTTTCTTGGCCTTGAAACTTCTTGTACTCCACAGGCAGCCGCTTTTGCTTTCACTTGTGTTGGAAATGGCCCTTTTTGCAGGGTCATCCCTAAACCTTTTGCCTCCTTCCTCCCATTTTTTCTGACCTGCTTTTGTTGGCTTTAGGACTCTGGGCACTTTCCTACTGCTAATCAATGCTAAAGTGCATATGCTGTCTGTGTAAATTGTATTGTTGATTGGTTTATCCATGATTGGCACATTTGATTTACTAGTAAGTCCCTAGTAAAGTGCCCTGGAGGTGCCCTGGGCCTGTAAATCAAATGCTACTAGTGGGCCTGCAGCACTGGTTGTGCCACCCCCCTTAGTAGCACTGTAAACATGGCTCAGACCAGCCTCTGTAGTGTCTGTGTGAGCAGTCATGCACTACCAATTCGACTTGGCAAGTGTACCCACTTGGCAGGCCTAAACCTTCCTGTTTCATACATGTAAGGTAAGGTAGGCCCTAGGTAGCCCCATGGGCAGGGTGCGGTGTATGTTAAAGATGGGACATGTACCGATGTGTGCTACATGTCTTAACAGTGAATTACTGCTAAATTCAGTCTTTACTGTTGCAAGGCCTCTCTCTCTCATAGGTTAACATGGGGGCTGTCTTTAAATGTTATTAAAGTGCAGATTTCCTTTGAGAGTAGGTAGAAATATGGAGTTTTGGGTGTCTGAACTCACAATTTAAAAATACATCTTTTAGTAAAGTTGGTTTTTAGATTGTTAGTTTTAAAATGTCACTTTTAGAAATTAGGCATTTTCTTGCTTAAACCATTCTGTGACTGCCTGTTTGTGGTTTGCCTTTCTGGGTCAGTTTGACAGTTGGGCTCTTTGTGAATTCCCTCTACACAGTGAGACAAATGGAGCTGAGGTGTAGCCTGCATATCCTGATGGGCCATCTGTGTGGAGGGTGGAGAGGTCACTTACACCTGAATGGGCTGTGTCTGCCCTCGCACAATGCAGTCTCCAACCCCCTGGTGTGTGTCTGGGGCCTGGCCAGGGGAAGGTAGGATCCTGTAAACAACAGAAACTTCCCTAGAAGTATAAGTAGTGGACCCAAACCCCAGACTTTAGCTTTCTTCTGGATCACTTTTAGAACCAAGGGAAACCTCTGCCAAGGAGAAGAGCTGAAGAGCTGAGGAGAAGTGCTGCCCCTGCCTGTGACTGTGCTTTGTTGGGCTATCCTGCAGTTGCCGCTTCTGGACTTTGTTGTGCATTCCTGCTTGAGAAGAATCTTCAAGGGCACAAACTGAGCTTGTCTCCTATTTTGAAGTCTCGGGGCCATCAAAGACTTCCTCTGCCAGCACCTGGACTCTCTGCTGAGACTCCTGCCCTGCCAAGTGATGCCCTATCCAGTGCCTAGGCCCTTGAAAGGTGAAGCTGGCAGAACAAGAGCTGAAAATCCAAGCACAGAACACCGTGCTGGGACATTTTCGAAGCATCATCTGCAACGCAGCTGATAAATGACGCGCCACCAGCTTCACAGCTAAAATCAACACTCCACCAGCATCGCGGTTGGGAGATTGATGCATCGCAGCTGGAGAAACGACGTGCAACTCCTGCTTGTGGCTGCTAATGATGCAAACCCCACGCAGCGCCGTTTTGTAACATCGTGTGACTGGATTTTTCATGCATTGTCCCTGGGCGTCAAAGTCAACCCGGCTCTGCGTGGATCTGAGGTGCCCTGTCGGAAATCAACACATTGCTCTCTTGCGAGGGTGAAAAATGATTCATCATCGATCCTACCGGAGAAGAAATAATGCACGGCCTCCCTTGCGAGGAAGGAATCGACGCATTGACGACGTTTCTGACGCACGCTCACCCGTGCAGCTTTACTTTTGACGCAACCCAGGTACTTTGTATAAAATCAACGTTTCCATTGTTTTCTATGGTGTAAGACTCTTAGGGCCAGATGTATCATCCCGGTTTGCATTCCCTAAATAGCAATTTTTAAGAAATCGCTATTTAAGAAATGCAAAATGGGATGTAAGAAAATTGCGATTCAAGTCGCAATCGATATTACCTAATCGCAATTAGGGAATGGGACTCTATTCATCCCTATGGGCCTGTAGGTGTGAATGGTTTTGCATTACCTAATTTGCGAATTCCTGTTAGGAATTCGCAAATTAGGTAATGCAAAACCCTAGGGTGCTGGGGGCCTAAGGCCCCCTTTGATTCACCCCAAACAAATATTTGTGGACATGTAAAGTGCACACATGCCCAATGGGCATGTGTCGGCTACACGTAATTTTTAAAAATGCATTTGTAATGCATTTTTTAAAACTGCACATGCTTACCACCAAACTTGAATTTGTGGTAACTGCATTTCCTAAATGTCAAATTTGCATTTAGGAAATGCATGATATATGTGAGTATGTAATCGCAAATAGGTATTTCCTATCTGTGATTACCTATTTAGGGAATCACAAATTGCGATTCCCTAATCGGAGTCGCAATTTGAAGGAGTCACTATTTTTTCAGTTTCTTAAAATTGCACTGCGAATTCCTTTCATAAATCATGAAAGGCGATTTTGCATTCGCAAATGGTGGAATTTTGCGAATCGCAACTTTTGAGAATGCAAAATCCTTTGATACATCTGCCCGGTATTCCTTTAAAAATTCATACTTTGATTTGTGTGTGCTGGATTTTTGTCGTTTTGGTCTTGTTTGATTTAGATAAATATTGCCTATTTTTCTAAACTAGTGTGGTGTCCATTTTGTAGTGTTTTCACTGTATTACTGTGTGTGTTGGTAAAAATACTTTACACATTGCTTCTGAGTTAAACCTGCCTGCTCGTGCCAAGCTATTAAGGGGGTGAGTGGGGGTTAACCAGGTGTGTTTCTCCTTTGCCCTGACTAGAGTGAGGGTCCTTGCTTGTACAGGGGGTAACCTGACTGCCAACCAAAGACCCCATTTCTAAGAACTTGGTTATTCTGTTCCCTACACTTCTTTATTTTACTTCCCTATTGCCTTGGATCTCTGCCTGGTTTCCAGCTCCCTCTGTGCTTTATTGCAGACTCACCACCCCCTTCTCCAGGATCAAAGTGGTTCCTGGTCTATCTTGGCCTTATTATGTCATCTAAAGCAGAGCAAGTAGGTGGCGCATACTACGAACTAATTACGAAACCATCAGTACAGCAAATTTCTAATTTCTTATGTTGTTGCTTACGGTCCAGTTATTTTTAAATTTAGAGGTGCTGTTTGCACTGTGGATGAATTAACAAACAGATTCCTGAGATCATGGACAAATACATTGCACTTCAACTGTACCAAAGTTTTACTCTCTCTTTCATCTAATCCCTTCTGGGTTCAGGGGTAACACTGTCGATATCCAGTGTTGGCTCGGAGTTTAAGGAAAGACACAGATTGGCTGTTACTTCAGCAATATCCCTGAAAGTTGGTAAACAATTTTCATCACTATAATGCCTATGCAGTTTTGCCATGTGGAGGTTAAGATTAGCAATGTGTGAAAGGCAGCATAGCTTGCACTCAGTGGCATCTCTTTCCTAGCTTAGAATATTCCTGATCTATTGAACAAGGCAGTTTTAGTGGGGAGAGGACGAAAAAGGACATTTTAGGGAAAGATTTCAACGTAGAGAACAAACTACCAAACACCATTTCAGCAAATGAGCAGAAAAACAGAAATGAATTAAAACATTTAGGTACGTTTAGTTCCATCACATTGCGAGTTTTGGAAACTTACAGTTAGAACCTATGTTTCTTTAATTTGAAGATACACAATCATGCATACACACACACAGCTGATCCATCTGCATATATATTCTGGGCACCACTTCCCTGTCAGTTATATCAATTAATTTACACTGCAGCGAAGGTAGGAATGAACGGCGTCGGTTAATAATTTGCAGCACTAGCACTAAAAAACAGTAGGGGTGTTGGGATTAGAACTTGAGGTAACCACTTCTTGTTCAGCTACCCAAGAACAAACATTCCAAACCACTGTACCATGGAGGCACCTTAAGTCAATATCCGCCTTAAAGTGGACTGGTTTTGAAAAAAGAATGGTAAACGTGTGCCTCCACTCAGAGCTTGAATTTAAACACCGATACATTTTATATACATAGTGCCATAAGAGGCCATGCCTGTAGGAAGCCCCTTTCACTTGGTTAGCACGGGTAGAATGAAGACCAAATTCTCGTGAGAAATGAAAGAAAATTTAACAATTCTTTGGGGCCATAATCCCAAATGACAAAAAGTCTTAGGCACACAATGAACTATTAGCTCCAAATGGAAGAGATGATTGAACTTGGGTGCCCACGGTCTGCCCCCTACTGCTTCAGTGTGCGAACTATGCCCTGATTCTCAGTGAAGGTGTCATTTGGGTGCACTATGTCATTCGATGATGCTGTTCAGTCACTGACAGGTAACGCTGTTCATAGGTGTGCCAGCACTGAACTTGGAGGCTGGAATACTTTATACTGGTGTCTGAGACTGCTGTGATGGTAGCCGTCGGTGAATGGCTAAGTAACCCAGGCCGGGCATGGTCAATTTTACTCATGTCCACATGAGACAGCATATACCACAAGTTACTACTGCACACTGCCGAACACTTGTTAATCCTGCAAACAGCAATCGACTGAAAAGACCGTTAGATAAATTGAACATATATAATACAAGAAACTACTTTTGCAAACATTTTTAAAAAAACAAGATACTGAATTTTGAGAGGTTCAATAACAATTAGTTTAAATGGTGGCTTGATAATATGCCGGCAGAGGTGATGACAACTTACTGTTACTAAGCCATCAATATTTCTTGTTTCTTCTCATGGCAAGTAAAATAGAATAATTTAAAAAACAGAATTATAGCTAAGGGGTTGAGGCAATGTAATAAGAAATGTAGATGGTTAAATTATATGCTCCTGCGGACCACCGTTTCTGCAGAACTGGATGTATCAGTTGTTTATAAGGAATTGATGAAAAAAGGTTAAGACAGTTTTCTGGATGAACTGTCTCTGACTGCGAGATTTTACAGCACTGGAACTTAAAACAAATTATTGTTACATCTAGAATCCTTCATTGTACATAATTTGCAAGAATTATGGATTGATCCATCTATAATGAGGCATATATTAAAACAAAAAATAAAGCCGGCAGTAAGGGATATTAGTCACGAGCAGACACTGCGACCCTAAACAGATTAACCTTTTCACTGACAGGGTACATATAAACATTGCTATGAATGTCAAGACATTTCATACATTTTAAGGGCAGCGAAAGAGTTTTAAGAGCTCTAAAAAAACTACTTTATCACTATAAGATCCTGTGCCTTCAAATCACGAGGTCAGACACAATAAGATTTAGAATTATGTGATTCTGATTAGCTCAAATAGATATTTTGTAGCTTAGGCAGTGAACATTTAAATAAGTGTAAAACCTGTAGATCATGTACCTAACGAGAATGAAACATTAGTTAATTTAAAAGGAATCTGTTAGACATCGGTAATGGGGGGACCTTGAGGGACATCAGGATCAAGATAATAGAGGAAGCAGTTAGATTCTATGACGCCATATGAAGTAATCAGGCGAGGGCAAGCTTAATGCGTTTTGAAGTCTTGCCTGAGACAGCAAATACACTGCTGCGTGAGAATTTTTTTTGATTATGACTCATCTGCTTGCTTCCTGTTTGTTACTATGGGTGGGCTTCACTTCCTCTTCTTGTGTCCTGCCCTCCCTTGAAGCAAGGGCCAATTACTAATGTCCTTCCGGTGCTTCTGTTTTAGGAGCTACTTTTTTGTTTTGCTGAAGCACTCTATGAGAGTCATTGTGTTTGCAACCTGTCTCTTTCCTTTTCTTCATCCTCCACCTGATCTATGTTGCTATCCCTTATCTGTATGTGTTTGTCACCCACCCCAACTTTAGCCTGTGAGCGACTGTGCTTCTGTATCACTCTAAGCCCCACCCATGTTGACCTCTCTACCTCATGTGCTTTTGCACCCCCTCCCCCTCATGTTGCTTTCATTTGTCGATGCATGCTTCTGTACCACTTTTTCAACTCTCCTCCATGTTGCCACCCTCGCACCTCCAGCTGCAGTCCTTCCTGACCTGCTAATGCACCCCCATTACATAAAAAAGAATTGTGAGGCGGCTGTTGGGCTACATTACTTAGTAGGCACACATGCATGCGCATACAAAATGGCACTGACAACCAGCTGCGTCATCATGCTTATTTTTTGATTCCTTAAAAAAATGCTTTCCTCTATGTCCCAAAGGAAGACTCATTAGTTTTGCCAATGCTTGTTTACATCTGGAGGTTAAAAGACTGAATCAAAGGTAAACATCAGTCACACACACAGCAAAGTATGCTGTCTTAGGTATTTATTTTTTTATTTATCAATGTATGAACGCTCGGGCAGACAAGTGTTATTCTATGAATCCTTTTTTTGGATATTGTTCACAATATCAAATAATTTGGCTTGGTAAATAACATTTTAACTACTCTTCAAGATGAACAAGTTACTTACCTTCGGTAACACATTATCTGGTAAAGACTTTATCTAGCTGCAGATGCCTTACATTTGAATTTTCCCAGGTGTCAGACTGGATTAGGAAAATTTTGCTTTAACAATACCCCTGCTTGCGCCGTCGGGTGGCTCCGCTCGGTTCCGCGTGGCATTGTTGGCACTGTATGTGACGTTGTGGTCACCTATATAGGTGCCACCTAGGCTTGCAGATGTCAATTACGTTTCTCGCACTTCCCACACCAGGAACCCAGAGACATGAAATGAATTGGCCAATGTGTGTCCAATCTAGGGCCCTGAAAGGGGATCACCCCGACACTAGCAAATGGGTCTGCAGAGCAGGAAGGCCTTGGTGGGTGTAAGGAATCTGCAGCTAGATATAATCTCTACTAGATAATGCATTACCAAAGGTAAGTAACTTGTTCCTCTGATAGAGACTTCTAGCTGCAGATTCCTTACATTTGAATAGATACCCAAGCCATACCATCATGGGGAGTGGCTGCGAACATTTTCTACACTTGGAAGTCCTGCAGGACTGAATAGGTGAAATGGCTGTCTCCGCCATCTGACTTTCTAGGCAGTAGTGTGTCACAAATGTTTGCAATGAAGCCCACTTGCTACATGACAAATATCCAGGACTGGAACATGATGTGCTAACGCAGTGGTCGCAGCTTTATCCCTGGTGGAATGTGCCCTCAAGCCCTTTGGAGGCTGCTTTCTGGCCAGTGTGTGGCAGATTTGTGTACAGAGAACAACCCAGTGTGAAATGGTTCGTATCTGTACTGTCTGACCTTTTTTGCTCCCACATATCCCACAAAGAGTTGGCCATCCATCCGGAACTCTTTTATGAAAACAAGGGAGAACGTCAACGCTCTTTTTAGGTCCAGTTGGTGGAGTCGCTCCACTTCCTTAGAGGGACGTGGGGGAGAAAAGGGGGTGGGCAAAGTGACAGTCTGTCCCAAATGAAACTGGGTCACTACCTTTGGGAGGAAAGAAGCAAAGGTGCGAAGCACCAATTTATCAGGAAACACTGAGCGATATGGAGGATAGGATGACAAAGCCTGCAGCTCACTCACCATCTGGGCAGAAGCTATGGCCACGACAAAAGGCTGTTTTGAGGGTGAGCAGCCTAATAGGACAGTTATGAAGTGGGTCAAACGGAGAACACATCAGAAATTAAGAACCTAGTCCAGGTCCCACTGAGGCATAACAAAGGGTGAAGAAGGAAACATATGCACAAGCCCTTTTACAAACCTATTTACAATAGGGGACTTAAGTAAAGAGACTTAGTCAGTCAACTGCAGAAAAGTGGATAAAGCAGACAAATAGCCCTTAAGAGTGACCAGTGCAGAGTCCTGCTGGGCAATGTTCAGAATGAAAAGAAGAACATCAGAGAGAAACAGAAAGAGGATTTATAGACTTCTCTGTACAATAATTTACAAATGTTTGCTAATGGCAGGCGTATACCATTTTTGTGGAGGGACACCTGGCTGCCAGAATAACATTACAGACTTCAGGAGGAAGGCTGAAGGCTGTCAACTGTCGCCACTAAATCTCCAGCCATGAAGGTATAGAGGTGACAGGTCCGGGTGGAAAACCGTCCTCTGCTGCTGCAACAGGAGAGACTCCCGAAGGGGCAGCCTGATAGGAGGACCAATGCTCATTTTCAGGAGCTTGAGGTACCAGACTCTTCGTGCCCAGTCCGGAGCCACAAGAATTACTTGGACCCAGTTGTTCCTGATTTTCTTGACAACTCTGGGCAGAAGTGGTATGGGCAGAAAGGCATACAGGAGGCCTGAGCACCACTCGAGATGAAGAGCATCTTCGAGCGATCACCGCCTTGGAACCTCCAAAGCGCAATACTGCTGACATTGCTTGTTCTCTTCGGAGGCGAAAAGATCTAAACAAGGCAATCCCTACTGCTACATGAGCCCTCGCACCACCTCCAAATGAAGACGCCACTTGTGATCCGCTAGGCATTGACAGCTGAGTTTGTCTGCCATGGGGTTCAGAGAACCTGCCAAGTGTTGAACCACCAGGGTTATGCCCTGCTGTTCCAGCCATGTCCTGAGAAGCAGGGCCTCCTGACAAAGGGTCCTCAACCAGATCCGGCCCTGCTTGTTGCAGTACCACATGGCAGCGGTGTTGTCTGTGAACACCTGCACTGACGTCCCCAAAATGCTTTCAATGCTAGCCGGATTGCCCGGAGCTCCAGCAGGTTGAATTCCGAATGCCGCCAGAGACCAGAGACCTCTTATCTCCACCTCTCCCAGATGGCCACCCCATCACAGAAGTGATGCATCTGTCACTACTGTGAGGTCTGGTTGGGGAAGGGAGAGGAGTCTGCCTCTGACCTAATTGTGGTTCATAATCCGCCACTGTAAGTCTTTTGCAGTTCCCTCCAAGATCTGGACCATGTTGGAGAGATTTCCCTGATGCTGCACCCACTGGAACTTCAGGTCCCATTGCAGAGCCTGCAAATGGCATCTGGCATGATTTAACAGCAGGATGCAGGAGGCCATGAGGTCCAACAGTGTCAGAGTCATTCTCACCGAAACCCAGGATGGAGGCTAAAATATTGATTTCATAACCTGAATACCCTGGACTCGCTGCTCAGTAGGATAAGCCCGAAACTGCACTGTGTCCAGAACTGCTCCAATGAAAGAGAGCATTTGGGAGGGAGTCAGGTGTGACTTCGGCACCTTTATAGTGAACCCCAGCGAATGCAGGAGGTCCGCTGTAATCTGGAGGTGAAAGAGAAAAGCCGAGGCGGGCCCCCTTCAACCACCAGTCATCGAGGTAGGGAAAGACTGAAACCCCTAACCTGTGTGGATGAGCTGCGACCACTGCCATCACCTTGATGAACACCCAAGGGGTGCTGGTAAGGACAATGGGAGCACAGTGAACTGAAAGTGCTTGTGGCCAAGCTTGAACCGCAGGTAACGCCTGTGGGCAGGCAGGGTGGGAATGTGAAAATACGCATCCTATAAGTCCAACGCTCTCAACCAGTCTTCTTTGTCTGGGGCAGACAAGACCTGAGCCAAAGTGAGCATCTTGAACTCCTCCTTCTTGAGGAAGAGATTGACGGTCCGTAGGTCTAGAATAAGGTAAAGACCCTTGTTCTTTTTGGGTATCAGAAACTAGCAGGACCAACAACCACTGCCTACTTCTAATATTGGGACCCTTTCTGTAACTCCTTGGCCAAGAGAGCTGTAACGTCCTCTTGAAGAGCACAAATGATCCTCCGCCAGCTGTTCATATGTTGGCGGTATTGGTGGAGGAAGGTTTGGAAAGATAGGGCATGGCCCTTCTGAATGATTTGCAGAACCCAAGCGTCCGATTTAATGGACTGCCAGTGAAGGAGATGATGCTGAATTCTCCCTCCAACTTGACAAGCATGGTCCTGCAGAATCAAACTAGGACTAGGAGGGTGCAGCTGACAGGGGATGGGTGGCAGACGACTTCTGGCTTCCAGCCCCTCTAAGTCTCTTAAAACAACACACCCATGTCCTCGCATAGCTTGGGGAGCTTGTGCAAGACAGTGGCTGGCGCAGTGGTACACCCCTTCTGTGGCCAGGAAAGGTGTGGAAGGCAGACATGGATGAGAGATCGGCAAGAGGTCCAAGTACTTGGCCGTAGCCTGAGAGTCCTTAAAGTGCTCCAGCGCTGAGTGTGCCTTCTAGCCAAACAAGCAAGTCCAGTTGAAGGGCATGTCCATAAGGTTTGCCCAGACATCCCCCAAAAAGCATATTATTCTCAGCCAGGCGAGGCACCATATGGCCACATTCGAGGATATCACCCTGCCCAGCAAGTCAGTCGTATCCAGGCCATACCTAATGGTGAACTTTGCAGCATCTCTCCAGTCTTTCACACCTTGGGATAGGATGGCCCTGACCTCCTCCGGGACCTGTGGAAGTACAGGTGTGGTAGAAACGGCACAATAAGCATGAGGTGTTTATTGACCTCAATGCCAGGCTGGTGAAAGAAAACATCTTCTTCCCAAGCCGGTCCAGCCTCTTGGATTCCCTGTCCAGGTGAGCAGTAGGGAATGCGCCCTGGGAAGTTGAGGCTTGGACTACCAAGCTCTCAGGGCTGAGGATGGTATGAGTCAATCACCCTCGACATACTTTCAAAAATACTCAACAAAATGTTGAAAAAAGCCTGTAAAAAATGACAGTGGGGTAGCTCTCTCTGGATCTGCGCTAACTGGCGCAGAAAAAAAAGAACTAACATCTGCGTGCCTGGGTGGGGTCTATATAGGTGACACTGATGTCACATCTGGTGCCAAACGACACCACTTAGAACTGAACGGATCTACCCAAGGGTGCACGCATGGATATTGCTCAAACCAAAGTTTCCGGACCCATTCTGATGCCAGGGGTAATACAAAGGCATGGGATCTGCAGCTAACATTTAATTATTATTAATGTATTACCATCACGGTACCACTGGTCCTTATAAACAACTCTCAACACACAGAACTCACTGCATGGCTATATCTTTGCAAAAGATTTCTTACCCTTATTGTAATGGATGTCCTTTCAAAATGAAGGAGCATCTGACAAATCTTTAAAATGTTGTTCACTGAGCTTAATCGATTTATTTATTTTAGTACCAGGTCCGAGGTAATTCAAATTCAATCCTTACGTAATACCTAGAGGTATTATCATCAAAGCCAACATAACGTCAGCAACGTCAGTGTCAGTCAGTAACAGTTTCCTTCTCTAAAGATCAAGCGCAGCTAATTAACCTTTGAAGTATCATCAAGGCCATTTCTTTGTAGCCTCCTAAAATGACTTGGAAACGATAACACAAGGGTTACACCAGTCGAAAATGTACATATGCACAACTAGCGCATATTTATGTAGTCAACAGAGTGCAGATCGAGATGTAGTGAAAAAAATACAAATTCTCAGAATATGGCTCCATGGGTTAAGCAATTTTATAATTTCAAGGTCTCGCATAAAATTAACCCCTTTCGAGATAGACAACATAAGAATTAACATAGTGAATATGTTCCAACATGAACTCAAAGAAATAGGACTTACATGGTGTATTTTCTTGTATTATTTACAAAAAGGGGAAACATATGATAATAACTGCTTATGTTTCAAAAAACATTACTTTTACTTAAGAGATATTGCAAATAGGTGAATAAAAGATCGTGACCTGCGGCCGGCCCTCCTCCCCCTCACTGACGTATGACGTTCCAGAAGCACAACAATGACACCAGACGTGGCTCACAGACTGTGCAACTGCCACCTTCCATTCCATTCCATTGTAAATTATCCGAATTACAGATTGACAGGGCACAGATCAGTACTACTAGTAGTTATATCACATAACTATCTCTAATCACTCCTATTTAAGTTAATACAATGGAGAAGCCTAAAACGATTAGAAATGTAACTTGTTGAGCTCTTGAAAATTACCACCGCGTTTTTTTTCTCTCCAAAATGACTTATACATTACCTTCAAATTCCGAACTGGTAAGAAAAAAAATACAATCATGAAAATGGATACATTACCATATAAATAACTTGAGGTTCAAAGGAGCAGACAATACTCATGTTGTAGAGCCGAGGGAATTCCATATAAATCTTTCTCAGTGCAGCAGCAGCCTGGAAAAAAACGAGGAGCAGTTTACTTTAGACCTAATGCCATGTTCGGAAAACATAAAAACAACACCGAACACGCAGATTCGGGAAAAGGTTTTGTTAGAGACGTGAATGCCCCAAGGTTAAGTGACCAACTTTATAGGCGATGAGTAACAACTGTCCAGAGGCCATTTGGTTTATAGCCACTTAAGATTCAGGTGCGCTTATCCAATCATCGGAATGTCAAATATTCAATTAGACTATGGAGGTGGCTTAGTTTAGACTGGGATCTCTGCTTTTGGATTTCAAAGTGAACTAAAACAGCAACATGTTTTATCAAAGGTTACAGTAACAGCAGGTAAAGTTCTGATGACTAACTGGATGCCAGTGTCTGACATTATTCCATTGTATAAATGCTTCCGAGTTAGGGATACAGAGATAAAGTTGCCTGCACTGTAAAAAGTGTAATTTGAGTAATCAATTATCTCTTTTTAATTTTATTTCCATTAAAGCGCAGCGGTACATAAGCTACTGCTGTTTTTTCCTTGTGGCCCTCACTAATTCATAGATAAACAATTCCCTACAAATCATTTTTTTGGCCTGGCACATTGCCGAAGACTGGTCAGCAATCAAATGGTCTATTATTGCACCCACCTGCTGGTGAAATTGACAGGCTAGAAGAAAGTTGCAGATCAGGTCTTGTTGAATGGTGGCAGATAATTACAAAATGGACATATTCTGCTCCCTGTCCACTGGGCAATGCAGTGGAGCATGCAGGAGGCGGACACTATGACTGCAGATGCAGCACCCAATTCTTTGGACCGGGCTAGGGAAAACCCCACATCAGTCCAGGACGACCAGGTAATGGAAGGTCTTAGCCCTATTTTCTTTTAAGCAAAAGTTTTCCTTGTTACTGTTTTTGAGTGAGAAAAAGTGATAAGGGCTCAGGCTTCAATAGCTAGTGCACGCCAGCCACTCAGCTAGGCCAGTGTCCTTATCCTATTTAAGACCCTGGGCTTACCTTCTTCCCTTGTTCCCTAGTAAATAGGTCAAACCAACTCACAGGTGATTGAAAGTGTTTCCAAATCTTGTGTTAAAAAGGTACGCTGAAGTTTATATCACTTTCTTGTTTTGCCTGAGGATTTCAAAACAAAAAAAGGTGTTTGGCATACCTCACATCATTTTTTTGTTTGTTTTAACACAATAGTGGTATTTACACATTTCTGGTTTGAGGTGTGCTCAAGCTGCAGGAAAACAGCAGAGTGTTTGCATCCCCGGACACATTTCAGAACCAATGGAGATAGTTCATGATCCTGCAAACGACCAACAAGTCAAAACTGAACTATTCTTGGGAAATCAGAATGGATCTGCTCTTGCTTGTGTAATCACATTCAACGAATCTCAGTCAATCGAATTTCATAAGTGAAATAACGTGCTTTTGTTATTTTTAAACACAAACGGTTGAGCCATAAAGAAACATGGATTTGGGACTTGCCAGGCTAAAAGGATTTACGGATCTCAAACATCACTCACGTATGCAAACTCCAAAACAATTGTTCATTAAATTCATTACCGTTTGGACTGCGGCCTCTATCTCTTCACACTTAGTCAACTTAAAAATATATCTAAAAAAGAATGGCCTACAACTAACAACGAAAAAATGTCATATTTCATAGGTTGTTGCCTTTATCTTTCAACCATAAAAGTCCCTTTTAATGTTTTTCAGTAGTAGAGTTTGTATATGAGAGAGAGAGAGATGATTAGAAAGAAAGGGCGAGAGAAGCAAACGTAAATGTCCCCTCTAGTGACTCCATTCTTTAAACAGACAGAATTATAATACAGCTGCAAATTTGTAACACATTCCAAAGTCTCCAAACACTGGGATGACAATTTAGTCCCGTTGATATGGATTGGCCATTTTGAGGCAAGATGACTACTGTTTTGGCTGATCTTGCCATTGTCCTATTGTCGCCTTTGGTCTGCTGAGGTGATCCAACAGGTCCCTCTGAGGTCAGCACAAACTAGTGTCCTGGTACACCTACCTGTCATGAGCTCAGCCACCAGTGTTTGAAGATTGTTAGCAGCATCAATTTCTCTCAGAAAGGAACAATGAACGTGGAGTAAATTTTATTTTCCTTCAATTCAGCAACAAAATACTATGTCATTCTGTTGTTACTGTTGTTTAGCCATTTTAGCTATAGCTCCATGCACATTATTATAACACACTAGGCCAAGCCGCAGTGCACTCTAACCTACATATAATTTATTCGGCTTTATTTTATTATTGTTACAATAGCCACTTTTACGGTCTTGTTTTATTTTTTTATCTAGCTGTTTTGCCTAGGCCAGCACTTTGTTCTCAAACAAGACATTCTTGCTCACTCTGTGCTTTTTCCAAGCCTACAGCAAGGTACCAGGCTGGAGCCACAAGGATGAGTTGGACACGGTCATTCCTGATGTTCTTGCGAACTCTGGGCAGAAGAGGTATAGGCGAAAAGGTATACAGGAGGCCTGAGCTCCCCACAAGATGAAAAGCATCTCAGAGCGTGAACTGCTTTGAAATCTCCAGCGCAAAAGCTGTTGGCATTGCTCATTCTCAGCGGAGGTGAACAGATCTAAACATGTTCTCACTGCTGAAAGAGACCTTGCACCACCTCCGGTCGGAGATGCCATTTGTGATCTGCTAGGCATCGACAGTTGAGTTTGTCTGCTCTGGTGTTCAAGGAATCTGCAGATGCTGACCCACCAGGAATATGCCAGCTGTTTCAGCCATGTCCATAGATGCAGGGCCTCTTGGCATAGGATCTGCACGCCCACCCCATCCTGTTTGTTACAGTACCACATGGCGGTGGTGTTGTCCGTCAACACCTGCATCAGCCTTTCCTTGATGGAGGGTAGAAAGGCTTTCAATGACAGCCGGACCGCAAAGAGCTCCCATATGCCATCTGGCATGTGTCACCAGCAGACTGCATGAGGCCATGAGGTCTAGCAGCTTAAGAGTCAGTCTCACTAAAAACCAGGAGAGAGACAAACAATGGTATAATAGCCTGAATTTCTTGCACTCGCTGCTTGGGAGGATAAGCCCGAAACTGCCCGTGTCCGTAACAGCTCCAATGAAAGAGTGTCTAAGAGGGAATCAGGTGTGACTATGGCATGTTTATAGTGAACCCCAGTGAATGCAGGAGGTTCGCCGAAGCCTGTAGATGGAAGACGACAGCCTGGGGAGAGTCCGCCTTCAACAGGCAGTCGTCGAGATAGGGGAAGAATGGCACCCCTGATCTCTGCAGAAGAGCTGCAACCACCGCCATTACTTCAGTGGACACCCGAGCGGCGCTGGTAACGCCAAAGCGGAGTTTGGCGAACTGAAAATGCTCTTGGCCTAACGTTAGAAAGTGCTGATAGGCAGGCAGGACGGGGATCTGAAAATAGGCATCCTGCAAATCCAATGCTTCCATCCGGTCTCCTGGGCAGATGGAACCTGAGTCGAAGTGAGCATCTTGAATTCCTTCTTTTAAAGAAGAGGTTGAGGGTTCTTAGCTCTAGGATAGGGTGAAGACCCTTGTTCTTTTTGGGAATCAGAAAGTAGGGAGCATAGTAACCACTGTCCATTTCTGACACCAATACCTCTCTATGGCACCCTTGGCCTAGACAGCAGTGACTTCTTTACATAGCAAGGACAAAGGATCCTCGTCAGCTGGTCGTGGGATGGAGACATGGGAGGGAGGGTATATTCGAAGGAAAGGGCGTTGCCCCTCTGAATGAGCAGAACCCCCCCGTGCGATGTGATGGACTGCCAGTGGTGGAAATAATGGCAAATTCCTCCACCCACTGAACGCCCATTATCTAGTAAGGGAAGATTAGGAGGGTTTGGAGGCTGCAGCTGTTGGGAGTCATGGTGGTTGGAGCAGACCACTGGCCACTAGACCCACGGGGTGGGCAGGAACGTGCCCTCACCCATGTTGAGGCTGTGAAGCCTACATATGGCAGTGGCTGGGATTAAATTGGCATGGCTGGACGCCCCTTCCATGGCCATGAAAGGAGCAAAAGCCAGACAGGGGACGTGAGGCAGCAGAAAGGTACAAGGACTTGGCTGTAGCCCACAAGTTCTTAAAGCGCTGTAGCGCCGGGTCTGCCTTGTCTCCAAAGAGAGGGTTGCTATCTAAGGGCATGTCCACGAGGGAACTCTGGATTTCCCCTGAATAGCCACACGTTCTCAGCCTGGCATGGCATCTAATGGCCACCATCGGCGAGACCTATCTGCCCAGCGAGTTGGTTGTGCCCAAATCACATCTAATGGTGAACTTCGCTGCATCTCTCCCATCCTTTCCTGCTTAGGAGAAAATATCCCGGGTCTCCTCCAAGACCTGTAGCAGCACTTGCACAACTGTGTCCTACAATGTGTGGGATTTGCGGCCCAAAAAGCATGTGGCATTCACTGACCGCAATGCAATGCTGGCGGAAGGAAACATTTTCTTGCCAAAGGTTTCCAGCGTCTTGGATTCTCTGTCTGGGGGAGCAGCAAGGAACATGCCAGGGGAGGTGGAAGCTTGAACCACCAAGCTCTCCAGGGTATGGTATTGGGTGAGGATGTTGGGGTCTCCAGGTGCGCCCCGTCCTTTACACAGAGCCCCTGTCCTGGGTTTGGTCCATGAACCCAGTAGGACATCAGTGAGGGCTTCATTAAAGAGGAGCAGGGGTTCGAAGAAGCAGCTCATGGGGCAGCACTTCCGTCAAGTTGTTCATCATGACTGACTGCCTCTGAGGGCAACTCCAGGTCCATGATCTCAGTCACCCTCTTCACCACCATAGCATAAGTAGCTCCCTCCTCCATAGCCACAGAATGGAGAGAAAGCATTCCAGAATCTGGAGACGTGTCCAGTCCGCTGGCATCACCCAGTTCCTCACACAGTCCACGTTTTCTTGACCTTCTGACTGGCATTCTAAAGGGTCTAGGGACCCCTCCCATTCTTCTTTGAGGCCTACCCCTTCAGAATAAGGCTCAGGTGCCGACTTAGGACACATATGCCTTGACGGCACCACTCGACTCCTTTCGGCGCCGTGTTTTGATTTGGGGATCCAAATGGGGCTGGTGCTGGCAGTGCATCGACATGGGGACCGGTCCAGATCAATGATCGGATCAATGGGAGCCCACTGGAGTTGGGGCTGAAGCCGCCGGGACGGAACCAGATGGGGCCCCCTCTAACCCTGTGGTCCCCAAAGGCACTCCAGAGGGATCAGCCCACTCAAAAACGCAGAGCATGGCCTCATAAAACTCTTTATTCTGAGAAGGGGTTGCTCCAGTTCCCAGAAACACAGGGTAACACCTCGAACACTGATGTTCCTTTGTCATGTTGGCCAGCGGATGAGGAGAAGTCAAAGTATGCTTCTTACCTGAATGTCCTGATGACGTCGAATGGAAAGAAGAAAACTTGGAGTTTCTGGAGAGGTCCCGTGACCTTCCTCTCGTCTGGGACCGGGAGACCTCCGTGGAGTCGCTTGCCGGCTGCTAGCAGCTTTAGGGACCACTCCCTCAAATACTTCAGTGCTATGGCCTGGCAGTCCGAGCACGACTTGGAGTCGTGGTCACGCTCCAGACACCACAGACACACAAGGTGTGGGTCTGTAACCAACAATGACTGCCAACAGGAGCCACACAGCTTCCTCAAAGACATCCTCGACACACCAGGAGGAAAACACCCCAAAAAGCTCAACAAAATGTTGAAAAAATCCTGTCCAAAATCAACAGAGGGGCATCTCTTCTCCAGATCAGCGCTAAATTGCGCGGAAAGCAAAGAACTGACGGCAATGCGTTGAAGTAGTTTCTATATAGGTGATGCTGTTGCCACCTATTGGTGTGCAATGTTTAGGTTCACACAAAATCTTCCGGATCCAGTATGACGAATGGGAAATTCAAAGGTAAGGAATCTGCAGCTAGAAGTCTCTATCAGATAATGTATTTTTATTCCTAGTTGAAAATTCAATGACTAGGCACTTTAGAGCTACAATATCAATTGGAATTAAAGGAATGGGAAATTCAAAGGTAAGGAATCTGCAGCTAGAAGTCTCTATCAGATAATGTATTTTTATTCCTAGTTGAAAATTCAATGACTAGGCACTTTAGAGCTACAATATCAATTGGAAGGAAAATGTTACTTACCCAGTAAGCATCTATTTGTGGCATTTAGTACTGTAGATGCACATGCTCTGTATACTTCTGCCATCTAGGCCGGAGCCTGGAAGGTTGCAAGTTGTTTTGCTTTGAAAAGTCTTTTGAGTCACAAGGTATAGTGACTCCTCTTCTTGCTGGTAATGTGCATGAGCATTGATTCCATTGCTAGATTGTTTATCAGCAGGAGGGTGAGAATGGAGTGTAGTGTAAGAGTAAGAAAAGAGATGACCATGCCAATGAACGTATGAATACTGTAAAAGAAAACTGCAATGGCCACAGGTGTCTGGGGAGGCTCGTTGGCGCACATCAATCTACAGCACTACATGCAACAAACAGATGCCTACTGAGTAAGTAACATTTTCCGTTTGATGGCATGGGTGGCTGTAGAATCACATGCTCTGCATAGACTGTAAAGCAGTGCTTCTGCAAAGCTGTGACTAACTTGTGGGTGTTGCAGTGGTTAGGGATAATGTTCTTAACACTGCCTGACCTACATTAGCTTACTGGAATGCTAGTGGTTGCTGTAAGTATTGTTGTGTGTGTCTTGTTATCTGTACTAGTACTTTTTGTGCCGTTTGTTTTCTGTGCCTTTCTTGGTTTATTGCCTTTTATGTTGTTCTGCCTGTTTAATGTTTACTGTCTTTTTTTATTGTCTGTTTTTGCCTGTTCTGTGCCGTTCTGTTCTCCCTGGTCCCGCTGCTGTGTCCCCTGAGGCCCGCCCTTCTCGCGCCCCCATTCACCACCGCCTCCCAGCTGCTCCTCCCTCCCCTTCTTAATGGCGGCCTCTGCACGGCGCAGAGAGGGACCCCTGACCTGCCTTCAGGCAAGGCACCACTCTACAAGCCAAGCAGCTCCACCAGCCTGCCCTTGTGTCCCCGACCCCGCCCTTGCTGCTGCCGCGAGCTCGAGGCCCTTTACCACCCACAGGCACCTGCCTACGCCTCATCCCTGGTGTCTAGTAGTTGCCGGAAGTATTGTTGTGTGTGTCTTTTTATCTGTACTAGTGCTTTTTGTGCCATTTTTCTGTGCCTTTCTTGTTTTATTGCTTTTTCGTTGTTCTGCCTGTTTACGGTTTACTGTCTTTTTTATTGTCTGTTTTTGCCTGTTCTGTGCCGTTTCGTTCTCCACAGTCCCGCCGCTGCATCCCCTGCAGCCCTGACCCCCTCGTACCCCCATTCGCCACCGCCTCCCAGCTGCTCCTCCCTCCCACCTCCCCTTCTTAATGGTGGCCGCTGCGCGCAGCCGGAGCGCCAAAGGCACACCAGAGGCAAACCCGTCCGTGCCTGCACCGCGCCCAGCGACAGTCCCCCTGCCACTCGCACCTCCCATGCCGCCAGACGCCACTACACCACTTCAGAACTCCTCGCGCTCAACCCCGGCCACACCACCGCCTGCGTCCAGGCATTCACTAAGCACACCCACAGAACTTTTTCTTGCCGCACATGCCACTTCACCTGTGGTCAAGCCACCAAGCACCACAACAACGCCACCCACCTCAACCACCTCAGCTGCATCCTCCCCAACACCCGCTCCGGCCACAAGCACGCCATCGAACTCTGGGACCTGCTCACATTAACCTCCCCAGACATCACCTTCCTCACCGAAACCTGGATGAACCCCTCATCGGAACCAGACATCACCATAGCCATCCCTGAGGGCTACAAGATCACCCAAAGAGACCGCACCAACAAACCAGGAGGAGGAATCACCATTGTCCACAGAAGCTCCATCAGGATCTCAACCGACACCCATGATGCCCTAGATGCCGCAGAACACCTGCACTTCCAGATGTACGTCAACGCCAACACCACCCTGAGAGGAACCCTCGTCTACAGGCCCCCACCCTCAATTCTGCAACGCCATCGCCGACACTATCAGCACCCACACCCTCGCCTCCACAGACTATATGCTCCTCGGCGACCTGATTTTCCACCTGGAGAACACTGGCGACAGCAACTTCTCAGCCCTACTGGACAACCTTGCCAACCTCTGCCTCAAGCAACTGGTCACCTCGCCCACCCACTCAGCCGGTCACACACTCAACGCCATCTTCTCCTCCAGCAGCCACGTCACCTTCATTCACACAACCAAACTCCATTGGACTGACCACCGTTGTGTTAATTTTTCCTTCAAGAAACCCACCACCAACAGCATGGAATCCCTCACTACAAGTCGAACAAGATCTCCAAGGACCAATTGATCTTCAACGTCGCCCACGCCTTACCACCCAAAACCAACGACCCCAACACCGCCACCCTCAACTTCAAACAATGGCTCGACGACTGTGCCCACACCCTCGCTCCACTCAAGAAAACCACCAACACCCTCGCCAACAAGAAAGCTCCCTGGTTCACCGCAGACCTTCAGGCCTCCAAACGAGAATGTCGGAAAGCCGAGAAGATCTGACACCAAGAACAATCAGAAAACAACCACGCCGCCCTCAAATCAGCCATCTGCAAACATCACCAGCTCATCCAGACCATCAAAAGATCTTTCTACAAAGAACGAATTGACAACAACGCACATAATAGCAAGGAGCTCTTCAGCATCATCAAGGAACTCACCAACCCCAAGTCCTGCTCTGCTGACCCACCCTACTCGCAAGACCTCTGTGACTCCCTCGCCACCTTTTTTCACAGCAAGATCACCGACATCCATGGAAGCTTCGCACCGCCGTCCTCCACCACTGCCAAGGTTGACCCCAACGCACCCTGCCACACCAACGTCCTGAACGCCTGGATCCTCACCAACGATGAGGAAACCACCAAGACCATGAGCACCATCCACTCCGGCTCTCCCGCTGACCCCTGCCCTCACCACGTCTTCAATAAAGCCAGCCAAACCATCGCTCCCCAGCTCCGGACCATCATCAACAGCTCCTTCGAGACCGCCTTCTACCCGGAGAGCTGGAAACACGCTGAAGTCAACGCCCTGCTCAAAAATCCCAAAGCCGACCCCGAAGATCTCAAAAACCACTGATCTATCTCCCTACTCCCCTTCCCTGCGAAGGTCATCGAGAAGATAGTCAACAACCAACTATCCTGCTTTTTGGAGGACAACAGCCTACTCGACGTCTCCCAGTCCGGATTCTGCAAGAACCACAGCACAGAGACCGCCCTTGTCACCTGCACCGACAACATCAGGAGCAGGCTCGACAAAGGTGAAACCATTGCCCTCATTCTCCTTGACCTCTCCGCAGCCTTCGACACCGTCTGTCACCACACCCTTTGCACACGCCTTTCCGATGCCGGAATTCGCCACAGAGACCTGGACTGGCTCACTTCCTTCCTCTCTGGAAGAACCCAGAGAGTCCGCCTCCCCCGTTCCTGTCAAAGGCCACCAAGACCATTTGTGGCGTTCCCCAGGGATCCTCACTCAGCCCCACCCTCTTCAATGTCTACATGGTTCCGCTCGCCAACATCGTCCAATCCCACGGCCTGAACATCGTCTCCTACGGAGACGACACTCAGCTCATCCTCTCTCTCACGAAGTACCCCGCAACCGCTAAGAACAACCTCCACACCGGACTACACACCATTGCCAACTGGATGAAAGAAAGCCGCCTCAGGCTGAACTCGGAGAAGACCGAGATCATCATCTTCGGCCCCAACAGATCAGCATGGGACGACTCCTGGTGGCCTGCCACTCTGGGGTCGGCTCCAAAGCCCACCGCCCACGCACGCAACCTCGGCTTCATACTGGACTCTTCACTCTCTATGACCCAGCAAGTCAACCCCATCATAACCCCATCTCATCCTCATGCTACAAAAAAACTTTGCATGCTCCGCAAGACCTTCAGATGGATCCCCGTGGAAACCAGAAGAACGGTCTCCCACGCCCTTGTCAGCAGCAGATTGGACTACGGCAATGCCCTCTACGCGGGAACAACAGCCAAGCTCCAGAAGAAACTCCAGCACATCCAGAACGCCTCAGCACGACTCATCCTCAACCTCCCTCGTCACGAACACATCTCAGCCCACCTCAGAGACCTCCAATGGCTCCCAGTCAACAAAAGGATCATCTTAAAGCTCCTGATCCATGCTCAGAAAGCTCTCCACGACGCCGGACTGGCCTACCTCAACGAGTGTCTCAAATTCCACATCCCAACACGCCAGCTTCGCTCTGCCAACCTCGCCCTCGCAACCGTCCCCCGCATACACCGTACCACACCCGGCGGCAGATCCTTCTATTACCTTGCCACCAACACCTTGAACTCCCTCCCCGTCAACCTACGTCTGATCCAGGACCTCCTGACCTTCAGGAAGCACCTCAAGACATGTCTCTCCAAGCAGTAGCACCCCCCCGTGCCTTGAGACCCTTCCGGGTGAGTAGCGGGCTTAACAAATCACTGATTGATTGATTGAAAATGTCCACACAATAATGTTTAGTAAAGTAAAGGTGTGTTGTTTAGTCCATGTAGCTGCCTTGCATATGTCGGCTGTGAGAATGTTACCTGATGTAGGAGGTTGGCTCAATATATAGTGTACAAAAATGATGTATACTGTGCAGAAAGTCCAAGCAACCCCAGCTTGGTTTACAGAGGTAAATACTAGACCACCCAAGGCTCTAATTTGCATGGTAGCTTGGTCGAGCAATTGGAGAAGTACAAAGCATTTGTTGTAGTCACAGTATCAATAAAAATGGTCACACACTCAAAGGAATAACTTGAGATCAATTTACAAAAATACTTCAGATTTTCATAAAATGACCAAGCTCATCAAAATCGGGTAAGTACTTAAGTTATAATTTTTCAAAGTTTAGAAAATGTTTTGCTTATTACGCACCGTAGGAATCAATGGGAGAAAACGTAAAATAATGCATATAAAATCACGTAATGTGTTTAAAAGTCTCCTTTTGTATTTAGGTCAATGTCGTCAAGAAGTCCTGTCGACCAGCTGGAGAATTTCAGGCAGTTCCTGGTTTTTGCTGGAGCAGCTGCTGAAAAGTCTTTGGAGCTGGTGCAGGACCACTGGGGGGGACCACTTAGAAAAGCAATGCACAGGCGAACTACAAGGTGAGTCTGTTGGGTCCCCTTGGAGTGTATAGGGGTGAGGGGCCCTTCGTGCACAGTTGGTTCTCCAGTGCAGGGCCCAGGGAAGCCATGTGCATAGCAAATTGGTGACCCAAGAGCTGTGCATAAAGGTGCCCTTGGAAGCAGGAAGGATTGCAGGTCAGCAGGGCCACTCTGGGGGTGGATCTTATGTGTCCTGAAGTCCCTTGACTGTTGCTTACACCTGGTCAGACAGTGGGAGGGTCCAGTACTGCTGGATATTGCACTGTTTAGCCAGTTAAGGTTGCAGTGCCTCCAAACATGGCACCCTTGCAGGATTTGTCCTCAGAGCCCCACAGGGGAAATTTGGTCTGGCTGCTGTTTCCGGTTCCTTGTTAAGCGGCTGGAGAGTAAACTGGAATTCACTGGTCTTTTGCTTCTTTGTTGCAGGGAGAGATGCCTTCACTCTGCAGGGATTTTTAGAAGGGTGGAAGTCCTCTGGGGTTTTATGGAGTCCGTCCGATTTCCATGCAACCCCTCAGCGATGAATGCTAAGTCCTGAATGCAGCAGGCAGGGTTTGGGGCTTTTCTCTTTCTGCAGCAGGAATACAGCTCTCAAGCATTGGGTCTTCTTTGTTGCTGTCCTTCTTGTGTCCTTGGAATCTGATTTGCAGGTCTAGGGGTGCCCACTAAATACTGCCTTTAGTGGGCATTTAGGGAAGCACCTAGCAGTGACCAGTGGGGTAATCTACTTTAGGGTGGCTACGCCCACTATGTGACCACTTCCTGTGGGCAGAGGTAACTTCACTATCCCTGATAGGCTATTTTCCTACCATGCAAGGTGGAGGAAAATGAAATGAAGAGGTCACCTTGCATGGAACACCTTAGGGGTGGTGCAAGCTAGAGATGGCCATTCCTTCTGTCTTTTGCATAACACTTAACAATTCATCTTGCTATACTGGATTAGTAATAGGATTACCTTTTATGCGGTGGAGCAAAGGCAACAAAAAACGTGTCATTTTCCTAAATCTTTTTGTTCTATCAATGTAGAAATAAGTGCTCTTTTTATATGTAATGTACGGAGAGCTCGTTCAGCAACAGTTAGGATGTGTAAAAAAAGAAGGGCAATTCAATAGTTTGATTCAGATGAAACTGAGACACCACTTTCAGTGAAAAAATGTGGATTGGTACGCAGAACTACTTTATCTTTGAGTATGGTTCTTGCAAGGTTAAAGCCTGGAGCTCACTTGCACATTTATGAGAAGTCACTGCAACTAAGAATGCCTCTTACTAAGACAGAAACTGTAATGGACATGAATGTAAAGGTTCAAATGGTGGGCTAACAAGTCTAGTGAGTAAAATGTTAAGGTTCCAAGAGGTACTGGGGGTACCCTTAGCAAAATCACTCTAAGCCCTTCCATAGAAGCTTTAGTGACTGGGATTTTGAAACAGGAAGAACATTACCTTTTTGGAAGGTGAGATGCTATAGCTGCCAGTTGTAACCTTATGAAAGTGTATGCTAAGTTTGCTTTCTGCAAATGAAAAAGATATAAAATAATACCTTAAACTGATACTCTGGAGGGGTCCCATTGTTTGAATATGCAGTAGTATACAAAACGTTTCTATTTTGCTGCATAACATGCTTAAGTAGTAGGTTTACATGCTTACCTTAAGAATATCCATGCCTTCTTGAGGTAGTTTAAGGTATCCACACTCTGTGACTTCAGGAGCTACACCACAGGATTCAATTGCTTGGGATTTGGGTGGGTGATTTGACCATGGTTCTGAGTGAGAATGTCCAGTTTGGAGGCGAAGGTTCTCGTGAGGAACTACTGATAGTTCTTACAGAGTGACATACCATGGCTACCTGGCCCACGTGGGTGCTACTAATATCAATTTGAGGGATGCTTGCCTGAACTTCCAAACCAGAAACGGAAGGAGAGGGAGAGGCGGAAAAGCATAGGCAAATATCCCTGACCGGTTTATCCACAGAGCATTGCCTGTGGAATGAGGGTGTAGGAATCTGGAGGCGAAGTGTGGGCATTTTGTATTGTCTTTTGTTGCAAATAGATCTATGTCCTGAAACCCCCACTTTTGGAAGTAGGGAAGAAGGACTCAAGGGTGGAGTTCCCATTCGTGGACTTTTTGCCACATCATGCTGAGGAGGTCGGCAAAGCTGTTTTGTATTGCAGGGAGGTGTACTACTTGCAGGTAAATGTTGTGGTGAATGGCCCAATGCCAAATTGTCTGCCAAAGGCGAGACAGTTATAGAGAGTGTGCCCCTATCACTGTTTCTGCACATAGTACATGGTTGTCATGCTGTCTGTGCAAAACTACTTGGTTGATGAGGTGAACTATGAACGCTCTGAGTGCCAGGTGAACAGTTAGAAGCTCTACGTAATTCATGTACATAGTACGATGTGTGGGATCCCAGAGACACTGGATTGTAAGATCCCGAAAGTGAGCGCCCCATCCTGTCTGAGAAGCATCCGTTGTCAGAATGATCTGTGGAACAGGATCTAGGAAAGGCCACCCCTTCAAAAGATTGGTTTTATTACACCACTGCAGAGAGCGATGAGTGTGGCTGTCTACAACCACTAGATCTTCTCAACGACCCTATGCCAGAGACCACTGACATGCTAGATATTCCTGCAAATGACACATGTGAAGACGGGAATGCTGCACAATGGTAATACAAGAGGCCATCATGCCTAGAAGCCTCATGCCACATTTTACTGTGACTTGATGATTGAGGAAGAAATGGGAGAGTTGTGTCTGCAAGTTTTGTATCCTTGCTGCACTGGGCTAGGCCTAGTTGTGTGCTCAGAATGGCTCCTAGATAGTGCTGATCTGAAAAGGATTGAAGTGTGACTTTTGAAAATTGACAGTAAAACCTAATTGATGAAGCAAGTTTATGGTAATGTGAGTGTGGTGCAGACATTTTGCCAGGGTACTGGCTTTAAAGCCGTGCAAATATGAGAAGACCTGGATACTTTGTATGCGCAAATGAGCTGCCAGACATTTTGTGAATACTCTTGGGGTAGTTGTACCCCCAAAGGGGAGTAATTTGAATTGATAATGCTGTCCTGGTATGACAAATCTGATGTATTTGCAATGTGCTGGTTGTGTAGGATGTGAAAGGTGGTGTCCTTTAGATCCAGTGCTGATGGAAAGTTGCATTGCTGAATCAGAGGAATCACATCCTGAAGCGTAACCAGGTGAAAATGTTCTGAGAGGATGTAGTGATTTAAAGGCCTGCGATCTAGAAAAGGCCTCAGTGAGCAGTCCTTTTTGGGGATGAGAAAATAGAGGGAGTATACTCCTGTTCTTTAATGGTGCAGATGGACTAATTCTATCGCTCCTCTGCTTAGTAGGGCCTCAAATGTTTGTTTAAGCACATTGATATGTTCTGCTGAAAGATTGTGAGTGCGAGGGGGGTTGTTTGGAGGTGTGAAAATGAGCTCCAGACAGTAATCATGTTGCATAATATCCATCACCCATTGATCTGTTGAGATGTTTTGCCAGTGATGGAGTGAGGTAAGGTAGTCGGAGGGAAGGTGAAGGGAGTCACTGTTTGGAGGCAGTGGAAGACCCTCTAGGGAAAGGTGTTCTTCTGTTGTTTCCCTTGTCAGAACCTTTGTAAAATCCTCTATGGGAGGATGAATAAGGTTGACCTTTCTGATAGGATGAGGAAGTGTCTGATGATTTGGAGGCGGTTTTATATAATGTACTATCGAAAGCCTCATATGAAGCAGGTGTTTGGAGGACTCCCATGGACTTAGCCACTTCATTATCTTTTTTCAATTCTTCTAGGGCCTGATCAACCTGCGGCCCAAACAGGTGTTCCTTATCAAACAGGACTTTAAGGGTGGTTTGTTGTACCTCTGGTTTAGAACCAGAAATGTGCACCCATGCATGCCGATGTAAGAGGGCACTGGTATTGATGCAAATTAATTTGTTAGATATGAGCTGTCCTTGACCACCAATTTCATGGCCTCTATTCCTGTGCTCCTCTGCGAGATACTGGAGGAGCTCCTCTGTTTTGTCCCATTGGCACAGTGATATTTGGCAAGCAGACCTTGTGTGTTAGCAATGTGGCAATGATTTGCTGCTTGAGCACCAACATGCTTGCTAGAGGCATTGATAAGCTTGCTCTCCTTATCAGGAGGCGGAGCATCAGGAGGCGGAGCATCAGCAGCTGCGTTCAAGTAGAGACTTTTCCTAGCATTAGAGACCACCAGCGAATCTGCAGGGATCTCACCTTAAAAAAAAAACTGGGACTGAGGGAGAAGCTTTGTACTTCTTTTCTACATGCGGAGTGATTATGCGTGTCCTTGCAGGATCTTTACAAATATCTCCTGCATGCCTCATCATACCTTTGACCATGGGGAGGTATTGTGTGGCTCTACAGAATGTAGTCAATGTTTCAAAGAGTAAATCATCCTTAACTGGCTTTTTGTCTAGGGGCAGCTGATGGTAAGTCTCTGCCCTCCCAATAAGTTCCTGAAAGGAAGTAGTGTCATCTGATGGGGATGGTCTAGCTGGCTAGACATCAAAATCAGTGGCAGCATAGGGGTCGACATCATGCTGAGACCATAGGTCTGTGTCTAGGGGCACAGTATAATTCCCTGTATCATGAATGTCATGAAAAGAGTGAGGGGAGCTTGTTGTGTAATACCTAGAGAATCACTTTAGGAATCAGGAGGCGGTGGTGTGGTTGGTGGTGAAGAGGAAGGCAGGAGGGTGACTGTCAGTAGAGTCTCTATCCATCATTTTCTGCTTAGCAGGAGTAGGGATGTCAATGGCCTCTTCGAAGGTGTGGAAACAACTGCCTTTGCCGAAACACGTCCTGGGTGAGGCGGAGTATGATGCTGCGATTGTTTGGCATCAAGCTGCTGCTACATTTTGTGGAGGATAGGCTCAATAGAAGTCGCCTACTCCAAAGGTGCGGTGACTGAGTTTTTTCGGCGCCGAGATGTACTTCAATTTCAATCCAGAAACTGTTGGTGCCAAAACAAGTGGTGACACATGGGAGTCCGAAGCTTTCAGTGCAGGGGCTGGTGGTGTTCATCTTGGTACCGATGTTGTAGGCTTAGGCTTAATTAGCATGGCTTCCGAATGAATATTTTGGTACCTGCCATGGCCAAACGGCTGTGGCGGCCCGATAGAGGAGCATTTGGGCTGAGAAGGGGAGCTGGTAATCACAGTTGGTTGAGCTGGATGAAGGTCTTACATTTCAAGAACCATGCCCACCTCTGAGTATAAATCTTCGACAGAAAAGGCCTCCTCCTCATCAGCCGAGGCCTCTTGAAACTCCTGCTCCAGTTCGGACATGGTGTCTTGGAGTCCGAAAACATCTGGGGTGTCCTCGATCTCTTGCCGCTGCATCTCTCGACAATGGTGTCTTCGATCTTGCAAAGTCTTCTTGGATCAAAAAGACTGGCAGGCCTTGCAGTCCCCCTTTTTATGGTCCGGAGACAAACAGAGGTTGGTGGTCGGTCTGCTGGAACTTCGTGTGGCACTAAGGACAGAAATGGAGTACCATCAGAAGCTCATTCTCGTGGAGTTGGGACAGAGAAAATGGCTGTCCGAAGGACCTCGATTGAAGCCAGCCTATCTGACGAGTAGTTTCTTCAATCCTGGAACACAAAAGGTGGGAAATACGCATTAAAAACAGAAATACCCACGGTATGGGAAATATCCTGAACGGAAGAGTCCAAAAGATGGTCTTGATCCAGAGCTTGGTGAGAACATGACTGGACCCAATGGTGGAAAAAAAGCAATCTAACAATGGAGTCAATGCCTATTACCAGCAAGAGGAGGTGTCATTGTAACTTGTGACTCAAACAACTTGCAACCTTTTGTACCCAATACTAGATGGCAGACGTATGCAGAGCATGTGTATCTACAGCCACACGACATCAAACATATTTTCATATCACAATTTAACACAATTTTTAAATAAGGGAATGGGTGTGCACGTCTACTGAAACATACATATATTGTAACCACTTATAAAAGACAGCCAACTGAGATCTTTAACCTTGGATGCAAGCCCTGTTATAGTCAACAACAAGAACTTTAACACGGTGTAAAGGTAGCTGCAGATTTTATGCAAGTTACTACATCTAAGGATGGAGTGGAAGCATATATATGAGGCAATAAATCAACAGCTGCCAGGCAGTCGGCATTATCAATCTGTAAAGGACAAATTGATATTCTAGTAGGTTTGCTTAACTGGACAATGTCTCTATAAAATATATTACCTTTCTCAAAAGAGGTTGCCTCCCGGAACACAAGTGGTGCAACAGATTTTAATTGCATCTTTGATTGATTTGGTTCATTTGTGGCTAGACTGGATTGAACATTCCACTTACAGCTTTGTGAAGCTCCTGGAGAGCCACAGTCACTGCAAAGTGCTTGATATTTTAATAAAATTGTGAGGATATCATATTCCTCCCTACAGTCATCTTTTTTTTAAAGCCCACCACAATACTGATGCTACTTTTACTGCAGTCAGCATGCCTGAACCATTTAGAGTGACTCAGGACGATGAGCATGGATTTGTTCAGCCCAAATAAAGAGGGCCAAACTCAGCATATTGGCACATTGCTCTCCTTAGGTGGACAACCCACCTGCAGAGTAACAGCAAGGAATTCCTCCACCATGAAGCCCAGCTGGAGGTGCCTAACATCATATATAGGTGATCCCAGCGGGACCAAAGCAATGGTCAATGCCATCAAATATAAGTCCTTACACTCCCACTAGTTGAACCTACCACGACCAAAGATACCAGGCCAGAATCTATCCAGAATAAGAAAACAAAAACAACCCCCAACCAACAGAGGCTAGCTGCATCCAGAGGTGGCTCTAGTCATTTGCTACTTTAGGCACCCGTTAGATATCAGAAATAACAGAAACAGGCTGGGTCACAAAAGCTTTACAAAGTGGTGCAAGTGGGATTTTCCAATGGGTTACTAATGGCAAGGTAGTAGGAAGGTTAAGGAAGAAAAGGCACAGAGATGGGGTTGGGTTTAGAAGGAAGGAGGAATGGAGATGGGAAGAGGTGCCCAATTTGGAGTTTGTGCTGTTTGGTTCAAGTAAGTTGTTACTGAGCCATTCATCAAGATTTTGAAAACATGCAAGGTTTTATTTTTGAACTGAATTGAATTGCAATGAAACTTTAATGGAATAATAATAAAATAATGCCCTTCCAAAGTACACTTTACCTCTGATTCATCGGTACCAAATAAGGTATATAATTCACAGCTTTTGCTTAACAACATAAGTGAAATAAATGTAAATTATTGTCTATGTTTAAGGACTTAGAATAAATGTATATTAAAATCAGTCACAGTCTCCTCGTCATTCTTCCAGTCAAACAGAACAATCGCAACATCATTTCCACTGATTTCACATAGTTATTCTACAGCATACCTCCGTCGCGTGACCCTTGACATCGAAAAAGATGGTGAGGTTATAATGTATGCATTCAATCACAGCTTCTCTGAGAGTCGGTATTCTTTCACCGCGGAAGAGGTGCCTAATAAATTAAAGAACAGATAAAATCACCAAAGCAGTAAAAGCAGCTGAAGGCATGACTGATGTGTTGCAAACAGGATGTTTTGGGTCCAGGAGGAAAACTCCAACTACTACTGGTCCTGTGCGCCACAAAATAATTATAATAAAATGATAATGGAAGATTGAAGACGCTGGTAATTCTGTCATTGTAACCTCTGTAAATGTAGCAATTAATACAACATGAATTGACAAACAGTGCGGAGGCCTGGAGGGACACAGGACCACACACCCCAGACTTCCTCGCGGCAGGAAGCCTCCCCTGCCATTCTTCTCGCGCCCGGAGGCGCTTAACAGTGGACGTCTGGACTAAGAGTGCAAAAGGGAGCCAATCTAGTGTTTGGTTCTCGAGCGAGTAGCTCTCGCAATCATTCTCATAAAGCTCCACCTACTAAGACATATGATAGGGCCCAACAAATCTTTATGTGCAATGTACCACCAGTGTCGCCTTTAGCACGCGAAAGTAGCTCGTACTTTAAGAACAAAGTCATCTACTGGATTAGACGCGTCAGGCAGTGCGGATCTATAATATATTCAGATATAACTTCTGCCACACGTCATACAGTAATCACAGGGCGTTGGGATACAAAAGAATAAACATTTACGTGTCCCAAACTAGTGGAAGGCCTGTTATCTTTAGAGCTACGAAACCCCCTCAGGGATGGTTCGAACATAGTTCTTAGTCCCTCCCGCCCGGTGCATCGGGTAGATGTTTTGGCGGTTTCTAACATTGTTTCGGACAATAGGGGTAATGGAATACGAGAGGGAGCAACCTACAACCTTAGGAACAGGTCTAAAATTACATGATACATTGAGAAACAGCAGAGATCTGCAAGAGGGCCCCAATGGAACAGGGACTGTGAGCACCTCTTTGCTTTCCCTGGCACATGTGATGGCGAGTGGCACTAAGAGTAAGCACCTCCCTGTGACCCAAGTTCCACTGCAACACGATAATCTTTCCGTTATTGATTGACTATCTCTATCCTTGTCTATTCATACAATACCAGGGCCAGGCATCCAATTATCATTGGATCAACCACTGGCTAGAAGTATGGTTCAGGTTGAGCCCGTAAATGTGGTAGCTATAAATGCGCAGTTACATTTTACACCTATTCCAGATTGTACAGTGGGTACTTTTGTGAGGCCAAGATCCTTCAATTCTGAATTAATTTCATGGAATGTAGCTGGTCTTTGTAGTAAGATTATAGATCCTGGGTGTGGGCAGTTTATTGATACTTTTAATGTTTGTCTTTTTCAGGAGACATGGTCTAACTCGAATATCTTTAGACCGGGGTTTATTTCACATTACAAGAGTACAAGACCATCAGAGGCCAGGCGGGCAGCGGGAGGACTTATCACATGGATAAACATTCTCCTTGCAGGGGAAACTAGGGAAATAGATGTTGATTCATGTGACATATTGGCAATTTCTATAAAGCTATCCCAGGGCCCTAAGCTTGTATGTGTCAACGTATATAACAGACCAGGCCCACCTAACCAAACCACCGTTACTATTAGTATGTTGAGTGCACTGGTCTCGCAATTTCTTCCTACCCACTACGTTCTTATAGCTGGAGACCGGAGTGTGTCCCTGGAGCCAAATTCCCTCTTTTCGGATTTAATTCAACTTGAATATCCCTCATGGGGAATTCCTTCTCTTTCCTCGACAAGAAACCAGCATAAATTTAGCATTTGGGCTCTCCAGGTGATTGATCTTATGCTAACGCACGGCCTTCGCCCTGGAAATGGGTGGTTTCCCTCTGACATACCTGCCAAACCAACTTTTTGTAGAGGGAATTACAACAGCCATATCGATTTTGTTTTGATTGATGCTAGGATTTGGCATGAATTCAGAGACCTTAAAGTGGGGGAACAATGCAGTAGCGACCATTCACCCGTTTTAGTACAGTGTGAGAGGTGGCTCACGACCCATGCCAATGTGCAGCGCGAATGCAAAGGCATGCTCCCTATCTTGTTAGCACAAAACAAACGCTTAATTAAATGGGAGACTTTCGCCAAATCCAGTGGCCCTATGGCTAAACTGCATGAATGAATTCTCAACTATTCTTCCGCAGGTGCATCGTCTACAAGGTCATCTACACAGCTTCTGGACAGGCATTTGATATTTTTTTTCCTCTTTGAGGGATTTATTCCTTAGAGCTTGTAAGGGGAAAAAACAGCCCAGGGGGAGTAATTACAGATAGTTCAATAAAGAGTGTAGACAGGCCAAGAGTAGACTCTTGGAGGCAGTAAGGGCAAATAACAGAGAGACCCTAACCTTAGCACAACGTGATTACGCCCATATAATAAAGATCTGTCAGTCCAAATGGAAGGAGGAGACCTGGCAAGAACTGCTATTAGCAGCAAAGGACAGAACTTCCAATCAATTTTGGTTTTTGATTGCCACTAGAGAGCGCAATGAAAACCCAAGACCCGACTGTCATATCTCCGCTGAGAACTGGCTGCAATATTTTACAGATCTTTATAAACAGGAAACAACTGCACCTGCAAGTAATGAGATCTTTATAGCGAAATACTTTTTGGATAAAGACATATTCCTACCTTTCACCTTGAGATTTGCTGCAAGGTCATCTAAATATTCCATCACGCCGGCAATGGAAATTTATAAAAGTCAGGTCAGAGGAGGAGTTACCTATGGCGCTGAGCTATGGGGATACTGCAATTTGCAAGATTTGGAGAGAGCAGAAAATTTGTATATAAAAACTTCATTAAAAGTGCCTTTGAGTTCTCCCACTCTGCCCATACGAATGGATTCAAATCTGTATTCTATAGCAAAGTTAGCTGCCCTAAGGCCACTCGAATATTGGATTAGATTATGGTCTACAGATATTTTATACCCGTATAGACTGTGGCTTAGAGCAGTGTTAGCAGCCCCCAACATAGAGAAAGTTCTGTGGTGCAATCATGTAAAAACTCTTTTCCACAAGCTAGGCCCAGGCCTGTACTGGTCTGATCCCACTCATTTACCAAAGAATACCATCCAGATTCTGAAGGATGTCTATTGGTCGAGCCAGCAACTAAACAAGATGGCATTAGTTCCATCACCCAGTCTGACAGAGGATTTCTTATTAAAGTGTCACTACGAGTACGAGCATTTTTTTAGATATAATAACTTCACCCTTAGCACGCGCACTTTAAATTAGATTCAGGCTTGGATCTTTACCCTTGCGGACTTTTTCATCA
Source organism: Pleurodeles waltl (assembly GCF_031143425.1). Lineage (NCBI taxonomy): Eukaryota > Metazoa > Chordata > Amphibia > Caudata > Salamandridae > Pleurodeles > Pleurodeles waltl. Next base: position 231,899,657 of record NC_090449.1, read on the forward strand.
AGATGGAAACAAATGGAAAATCCAACCAACCTTTGGCCAATGGGATGCATGGCCCAAGAGAGTGTTGCACATGTTTTATTCTTTTGTCAGGTGTACAAGAAACAGAGGGCTTACTGGATAAAACCATTATGTAAATCATTGGACATTAGGGATTGCCGTTCGGCTCTTAGAATCAGTAAAACAAGTTCACATGTGATGGTGGTATGCACAATGGCAAGGTTATTAGAAGCAGTATGGTATGTTAGAGGCAAATGTCTTTCTGGAAAAGCATAAACCCCATACTTATAATGGTTATTTATTATTGTATATACGTAGTCATTGCTATTACCATAGAGATTAAATTCCTACTGTTCGTTTGTATTAAGATCTGTAATTATAGTTGTGTCAGAAACTTTTAAGGTGATAAGCTTTGTGTATTTTTCTTTTAAACTTTTTATTGACAATTTGCCTATTTTAAAATACATTTATTGATAACTTGCCAATTTGCACTACATGGACTTGAGAAAATCTAATGGCGACTAGTATTGTGTATTCTATAATATTTCTATTGACAATTTGACCTTTTTAACATTTATATAGACACCCTTATATTATAACCTTAAATGATATGCTCTAGGGGGTGTTTAGGATATGATTTTCATTATGGGCCTGATTTTGTTGATTTGTTTTTTTTTTTAAGATGCTCAATTTCTTTTAGAGAGTCATGGATTTTGTTAGTATGCTTTTAAGGTATCATATACTGAAAAACAGTTGAGTTGAATTGAATTACACCTTATTAATTAGAATTTGTGAACAAAATTAATAAATGTTACGCTGCAAACCACATCAATCTATAAAAAACAAAATAGCACCAAGAGGGAAAAGGGGCTAAAGTAACAAGGACAGTACATTCAGTGTAGAAGAACCGTGGCCATTCAGAATTAAAGTAGAAGACAGGCAGCGATTAACAGTGCTGTGACTGAGAATGATGCATTAAACAATATGTAAGCAGAGAGAAAAAAAGATTGTGTGTTCACCAAGAATCGACCACCAAATAAAATGCTATAATGATAATGTTTGTAGAGCAGCTGATGGTTTAAACCAAGCAAGCTTTATTAAGAAAGTTCTTGGGAAATGCCAGCCTTATCACCAGCACCAAACAGAATTCAGACAGAAGGATACCAACAGTAAGACCAGTAAGACTATTAAGATGTAGGTACCAAAGCACCATGGAACAAACCTAATCACCTCCCAAAGTCATTACCCAGCCTCCCAACTTTAAAAGAGAACTCAAAAAAATATTTGTTCAAGAAAACCTTCGATGACTGATAACACAGCACCAGGAACACTACTCTGCTCTACTCAAGACACTGGCCCGACACATGCACAGAACTGGAAGGCCAACAAGAAGACCAGACTAACAGGGAGCGCATGTTTTATTTGGCACAGAATTAAAAGCTCCGATGTATCTGCTGGCATTATGGAAAATAAAATACTCCCTAAAACATAGTTTAGATATTGCCATTTATTATACTTAACAATGTCCTTCCTACTTACCCTTGTTTTCCTCCCTATTCCTGGTACTTCCTGCCTTGTTTTACTTGCATTGGTTCGACCATGGAATGTTGAGGTTAGGAACATTTAGGTGGATGCCGGTTTGGCCAGTTGTGGATGAGGCTCTCATTACGAAGCATGCATGCTGCTGATCGTCCAATAATCGTCATTCAACCTACCTCAAATGTTATGATAATTGCGACAACATACCAACTTCTGCTTCGCCTGCATTCATCATAGTCCACATACCCAATTATTCTCTTGCTACATATTTTTATCTCACAACTGGTCGCAAGTAGTATTCATCTATAGCTAAGCACTTTAAGATTTACTGTTGTCTCAGAAATTTGCCCAATCACAAGAGGTTTGAGCAGTAAAGTAGAGGGGCTAACTGCCCCTTGATATATTTGTAACAGACATTTCCCCAATATAGATGCTGCAAACTTAGCTATTGCCTCTGGGTTCTAGTCTAATGAGGAAAACAGGCATAAAAGGCTTCAATCACCACGATTCGGCCCAATGACCCCTGGCGTCATTGGGCCCGTCCTATTATGGATTTGGAGCAACTGGGCTAAGTACCCTTCAGCATTCGACTCTCAGTAATAGTGTAGTCCAAGCAGTTCAAGGCTCCTGTGGGGGTGAGGGAGGGGGGTTGGGGTTCGATGGTGGGTATGGGTGGGGGGAGGTTGTGGTACTAGGGACTGAACACAGTGCTAATAACCCAAAATGTGCACAACAAAAAATGTTTCCCCGGGCAAACACTGAATTATTTTATTTCTACCACTAACTGCACAACGGAAAAAATACAAGATTCACAAACAACTACACAATCCCCCTGAGACAGAGACTCTAGGGTTTACGTGGTGGCTACACAATCACTCTGAGGTCGGGGCTCTAGCGTTCCTGTGACGGTTTCTTGTTCCACTTCTCGTTCTACAGATAGTGATTTTCTCCATTTACTATTGGCAACATCCAGGGTATGCCGCACTAGTAGTCAGAGTCTCAACAGCCCACTCTGACTCGGTTTTAAACTCAAATGTGTTCTAGCCAGCAAGTTACCCCAGAGCCCACTGGCCTGAATAAGTCTTAACCACACCTGCAACCTTAGAGGGCCCGGAGTTCCTTAGCACGCCCCCTCTGTTGGTGTCAGAGAAGCAGCAGCTGGTCTAGGTGAATTCACCTCACTCGGCCCAGGCAGGAGTCACTTGGTGATCCCCGACCTCAAAGACATTCACGCATCTGCAGTTACCAGAGGTTCATCGCAGCTCCTCATTGGAGCCAAGTCTTTTGGTCTCTCCCATGACAGGGGTGGTGGGGGGTGATGAGAAGTTCCCAGGGCTGATCCCTCGTCTAGGGGGAGATGCATGGGGTGGGTTCCCTCAGCGGTTTCACTCCCCTGATGATACTCTGGGTCAGTACACACTTTTGGCTAGTTCTGGTAAACCCCTCTGGTATATGGGGTCACCGCATTCCTATTGTACACGGGCATGATCCTCTAGGCACAGCTAGTGTCCACATGGCAGTCCCTCCTGGCTTATGGGGTTCCAGAGCCTCAGTTGCACACGGTCTCTGGCCTGATCAGCGCATAGTTGTTAAAGTTCACTTGTGGCAGCCCCTCCTGGCATATGCAATTGCTAACTCTTCGCTGCACACGGGCTCTGGCACAATCGTGACAGTGTTCACCACAACTTGCTTCAAGGCAGGCCTAACTTGTCATACAGGGGTAGTTGACTTTCCCTTGCACACAGGCACTGACCTAATCAGTGCAGGAGCCACTTCCTCACACCTCACAACAGGAGCCCACCCGACGGCATTCCCAGTGGACCTTGCCCCCTCCCAAGCTCTCCTCTTCCTCACAAGGCACACTGACCTTGTCAAGTAGGCAGGCGGTAGTGCTCCAGGGCAGTCGGTATTGGATTCCATAAGTGATGTTCCCTCAGACAGCAAGGAGACTAACAGGCCTTGGCTCCCAGCCTGGACACAGGCAGAAGTTTTTTCAGAGCTTTCTCTCCTTACAGTCTGTCTGGCTGCTTGGAAGATGAGAATGTTTGCAATCTCAAATCCCCGTTCTTATAATCCATTTTCAGACATCAAATGTTATTTAGGGTCGCTGATGTTTATGTTGTGGGTCTGCTTCATTTGAAGTGCCCACTTCTCTGCCCTCTTGAAATAATTCTGTCACAGCAGGAGAGACTCCAAATCTGATAGCCCCACAACACAGGCCATGGAAGAGACTAGAGTTCACACTAGGATAGCCCTACTCTTTGTGATTCTTTAATCAGCCCCATAATACCCTTTCTGAGATGTGCCCTGGCCCCTTCCTAGTGACCCCTCACTGAATTAAAGAGCTCCTATTGAAGTTTACAGAGGATGTCTGGCTCTCCCCTCTCCAATGTGTATATCACCCATCTGACAGGAATGCAGCAATAACATGAGGGGACCTACACCTCCTCTATGTGTTTTACAAGGCAGTCCTGGCTCTCCCAAAGTGGAACCCAGGGTCTTCCATGCAATGTACCAATCACAGGCATCGATACACTCAGTGCATATATACAGCTTACACACACTGCACATCACTGTATTCTTCCTGTGATTTATCACTGATAGGCCCACGTGCACCCACCACATAAATTTAACATGTAGGCACTACATAACACTGCATTAAACCCATACTGTGCCGTTCCCAGGCACACTTACGCCCAGCGCAGATACACCACTCGTGCTGCGCAGAACTACTCACCAAACAAATGCAGGCTAAGGGTGTGTTATGCACACAGCAACGGAACTTAACAGACTGAGCCTTTAGGCCTCCCTCCATAGATACCGCTTAAAAAGAACCTGTTTACTCCTACTGATCACTACACAGTATGCTACCACCAAATCGCTTCTGCTGCTTAGCTCCTAGTGAAGGCAATTGCTCTTATAATGCAGAGGACTTCAGTCTCGCCAGTACTGAATTTCTTTAAAAAGGCAATCCTTTAGACATAGTTCAAAGTTCAAATGTTGGTCTGCATAAAACATTTCTTCCTGCTGTACAGATTTTTTACAAATGTAATTACCATTAACATCTTTGTAGTGTCATCCTCATGAAAGTGGGTATAACCAGAAGAAGATAACTGTACAAGATTGGCATTTGAGTTATCTATCCTCTGAATTTGTAGGGAGCCATCCTTACAGAAACTAGGATAAATGTTAATATTTGATAAAATCGAAAAAAAATATATATATATCGCAGGAAGCAATGTGTACATATTAAACAAGTATGAGACTTTTTTTAACTTTAGGCTTTGAAGTCGCTGACATAACTTGTTATTTAGCAAAGCTTCCTTTGGTTAGAACGCTTAACCCAATGATTAGTAACCACAGTGCGGGGCCATTAATGGCATACGCTCCACCATGGCTTCCTCACTGGAAGACTGATGACTTCACTGTACCACACGTGCAGACACCATCACTGTTATCAATGTGGTTTGACCAACTTGCCTCTGCACTTCAGAAATATACAGTACAGTTTGCAGTACATCTGGCCAACATAACAGTGCTTTCAGAGCACACTTCAAGATACACCTCTGAAATGCAGGTTCTCTCAATTTCAACTGTGCCTGTCCAGAATAGATTCTAGCTTGAGAAAGCAGAAGAGATGTGACTACTGACCAGAAATCTTACCATATTGACACTGGGTATGTAAAAATGTGGGTACCCGCCCTCATGCCCCACAAGACCTCCATACGGTAAAAGTCTTTCCACCGATATGGGAGGCAAATCTGGCGATTACCGTAGCAAATTGCCTATTTGGGCAAGGAAAAAGCCCAAACTGACCATCAAACAGCACCCTTTCACCTTCCCCAGTCCTCCCCAAAAATCAATGAAGGTGAAAACCCTTTAGACCACTTGACATCTAGGGGAGGTGGGTTTGTGGCATAATGTTTGATTGTCTTCGAACACTCCAGCTGCAACCTTCCCCAATAACCCACCAGTAAGTAGCCTATTCCCACCCTTCGGGTGGATCATGTACAGGGGAAAGCCCACGAGGCACCATGTAAGCTAATAAGGGTTCTTTTTTATAAAATGTCTCACAAGCACAGGGTGTTTGTTCCCTGGATTACATTACACAGTGAATTTGGTTTTGATAGCATTTTCCTATCAAAATGTACCTTCTTAGAGACTAAAACTCTCATCACGGCTTCAGCGGTCCTTTTTGTAGACCACCAAAGCCGCTGGCATTATGGTGGCTGCCCTATTAAGAGTTTTCCGCTGGGCCAGCGGCCGAAAACAGCGTTTTCGCCCGCTGGCCCAGTGGAAAACTCACCACACCACTGACGCAGGCTCGTAATCGAGCCAGCGGCAATGCTGTGGTGCACGTTGGGTGCGATGGCACCCATTGCGAATTTCACTGCCCGTAATTCGGGCAGTGAAATGCACAACTGTGCTGGCCATGGGGGCCCCTGCACTGCCCATGCCAAGTGCATGTACAGTGCTGACTCCCCCTTTCCGCCAGCCTTTGCATGGCGGTGACACCGCCATGCAAGGGCTGGCAGAAAGGGGACTCGTAATCCCCAGGGAAGTGCTGCTTGCAACCACTGAGACCACCAGGCTGTCGACAGGCGGCAACCTGGCGGTGCCGGTGATCGGTCTGCCCTGTCTGCAGTGGTCCGACCGCCTTTGGAAGTGTGGCGATCTTGAGACCACCACACCCGTCATGAGGCCCTAATGTTTTTTTTACACAGTAGAAATAAGCACAAGGTGCAAAATATCAGGTGCAGTTTGAAGGTTGTGGTTATTTGAAAATAAAAATATTGTACATTTAAACAGAACACTTATGGCTGAAGCTTGTTTAGAAGACCACAGCCACTGTAGATGCTCAAAAGCACCAAATATGCAGGGTAAAAGATGAAGAATAACTGGTGATCAAAGTGAAAAACAAGGATTTCCATAACGGGCATCTGGTATCCTGTGAAGTTAGTTATAAAATACACTTAAAAAGTAACCACAATTTTTTAGATTCAAAAGGTGGACAGTTATTATTTAAAAAAAATCTGAACTGCTAAAAATACCTATGATTATTCACCTAATCAGTCTCTGCATGCAACATCTCAAATTGTAATATATGACTAACAGATGTTCTACGTGCCAGGAATGCATGAAGGTAAGGGACATCCTGAATTCTGAATATGTATTTATTTTGTGAAGAGTCAATCAAAAATTCTGACAGAACTCTTTGCAAACCACTTGCAGTAGCAAACTGGATTTCCTGCAACTGCATGAATTTGGACCACAGAAACTGGCTATTTACCAAGGAAGTAGAAAGTGAAAGAGTGGCACTTACATGTAAGGCCTTGTAATTAATGCTCACAGTGTAAATACAGGCTCTCATCTTTATAAGTGAGCAGTAATGGAGCTTCGAAACCAGAGTAATGTTTGCTAAGGACTAGCCTCAAAGGATGATGCGGCTCGCATTGAGACCATTATCCCTTTCTGTCTGGAAACCCAATTTCAAAGGCACCACAAAACTCCAGTACAGGTGTGGTCACTACGAGGACCAGTCATATCCAGTGAGGAATGCTCAACATGGAGCAGCTTCCACATTTCAAGAAGAGAGGGTAGAAGAGTCTCTCCATAACCTCGTTGACTTAGGAGTTAAAAGTCTGTCTGCTAAACTTTACAAATATAGCACTTGGCAAAAAGAAAAGCTCTGCTTAGAAGGGAAAGTGCTGCTTAAGTGTTCAAGGCAGATCATCCATACAATGATACAGAAAAAACAATTATTCTACCCATTATCTTTCCAGGAAAAGTAATCCAGCTCAATTAACTCATGGTGATATGTTTACAACCTCTGTTCAGTATATCAAGATAGAGGCAGGTACAGTAATGCTGATTTTAGCCTTCTGAAGCTTAGGACGGAATCAGATAAACAAGAATGTTGACTAACGGTAGTCAGAATGGTAAAGGCTAGGGATAAGGCTTGATGTGAAAATGTCAGCACTTTCTAATTTGCTGTTGTTTTTGGTGAGAAGAACAATTTACTTACCTTCGGTAACGACTTTTCTGGTGGATACATTAGCTACCTGAGGATTCCTCACCTAATGAATACTCCCATTGCGCCAGCATTCAATGGAAATCTTCTTCCTAGCTTCTGCACGTCGACGAGGACGTCACAACTGCCCACGCGACGCCGTCTGACGTCATACAGGCAATAAGAGGTCCTCGCCGACGTCAGTACCAACATTTTTTACGTGCCTGAGAATAATAGGCCATTGAGATGAAAGAACAATTTGCAAAATTTATTGATATTGTAAATAATTACATCAGTCTAACCACTCAATTCTTCTTTTCTCTTTTTTGTTTTTTGTTTTAAAAAAAAAACAAATAAATAAACATATGAGTAATATATATACATATGAACATATATACAAAATATATACAAGTCCTCAAAACCAAGAGGAGCACACTCAAGAATTACTTGGTTAGACCAGACAGGCAACGGGGAGGCGGGTGGGACCGTGAGGAATCCACAGGTAGCTAATGTATCCACCAGAAAAGTCGTTACCGAAGGTAAGTAACTCGTTCTTCTGATGGATACAACTACCTGTGGATTCCTCACCTAATGAATAGAGTCCCAAAGCAGTACCGCACTCGGTGGAGGGTGCCCGAATGGTCAAACCAAGAAATCCTGCAGCACCGACCGTGCAAAATGGCCATCCCTTCTGACCTAATAGTCCAAACAGTAATGCTTCGCAAAAGTGTGAAGGGACGACCAAGTTGTGGCCTTGCAGATGTCAACCACAGGAACACCCCTAGCCAAGGCCGAAGAGGCCGATTTAGCTCTGGTGGAATGAGCTCTTATACCATCAGGGGGTTCTTTCTTTGCTAAAGAGTAACACATTTTAATGCAAAGAACAACCCACCTGGAGAGTGTTCTCTTGTGGACTGCCTTTCCTCTCCTCTGTCCCACGTACCCTATGAAGAGCTGATCCTCCAGCCTGAAATCATTCGTCCTATCTATATAAAAGCTTAACGCCCTCTTTGGGTCCAAGCGATGAAGTCTCTCTTCTTCCTTTGAAGGATGAGGCGGAGGATAAAACGTGGAAAGAGTAATCGTCTGGGACATATGAAAGGGTGAAACAACCTTCGGAAGGAAAGCAGCCTTGGTCCTCAACACCACCTTATCCCCATAAAAAGATGTATAAGGGGATTTTACAGAAAGAGCTTGCAACTTACTCACTCTCCTTGCAGAAGTAATTGCAACCAGAAAGACCGTCTTTAGGACCAATAATCTCATGGGGCAAGAGTGCATAGGCTCAAAAGGGGTCCCCATAAGGAAAGTTAGAACCAAGTTCAAATCCCACTGAGGCATAACGAAAGGAGTGGGAGGGAATTTATTCATAAGACCCTTCAAGAACCTAAGTACTATAGGGGATTTAAACAAAGAAGGCTGGTCTGGAAGACAAATAAAGGCTGAAAGAGCAGACAAGTATCCCTTAACCGTAGCCACTGCACAGCCCCTCTGTGCTAAAGACAATGCAAAAGATAAAACATCCGACAAGTGAGCACGTAAGGGATCAATCTGCCTCTCTCCACACCAAACCACAAATTTAGACCACCTATTAGCGTAGATAGACTTAGTGGAGTGTCGCCTGGCCGCTAAGATAACATCCACTACATCAGGCGGGAGAGAGAAAGAACTCAGGTTGCCCCGTTCAATCTCCAGGGATGAAGGTGCAGGCTCTGGAGGTGGGGGTGTAAAACCTGCCCCTGCAACTGCGACAGGAGGTCTGCCCTGAGAGGAAGACGGAGCGGAGGGCACAGTGAGAGTTGGAGAAGGTCCGTGTACCATACCCTCCTTGCCCAATCCGGAGCTATTAAGATGACTTGGGCCCGGTCTTGGCGTTTTTTCTCAGAACTCGAGGAATTAAGGGTATGGGGGAAACGCGTAAAGCAACTGGTCGCACCAGGTCATCTGAAACGCATCCCCCAACGCTCCTTGAACCGGATACTGGAGGCTGCAGAATAACGGGCAGTGCGAGTTCTCCCGGGTGGCAAACAGATCTATCCGAGGAAACCCCCACATCTGGAAGATTAGATGGACCTGATCTGGATGGAGCCGCCACTCGTGATCGGCCGAGAAATGGCGACTGAGATTGTCCGCACGTACGTTCAAGACTCCGGCCAGATGATTTGCTATCAAGCAAATCTGATGGTCCTTTGCCCAGGACCATAGTCGAAGAGCTTCCCTGCAGAGAAGGTAAGACCCTACCCCTCCCTGTTTGTTTATATACCACATCGCGGTAGTATTGTCCGTCAGGACCTGAACCGACTGACCGCGAAGGGACGGGAGGAAGGCCTTGAGAGCCAGACGTACAGCCCGTAACTCCAACAGATTGATATGAAACATCTGTTCTACTGGAGACCAAAGACCTTTGATTTCCAGGTCCCCCAGATGAGCTCCCCACCCTAGAGTGGAAGCATTCGTTATTACTGTGGCCACTGGAGGAGCTTGCGAGAACGGCCTTCCTCGGGAAAGATTGCCGTCCGCAATCCACCACTTCAAATCCGTGGCAGCATCTCTGGAGATCCTCACCAAGCCTTCGAGATCTCCTTTGTGTTGAGACCACTGCCTTCGGAGGCACCACTGAAGAGCCCTCATGTGCCAGCGAGCATGCGTGACCAACAGTATGCAGGAGGCAAACAGACCGAGCAGACGTAGGACCTTGAGGACTGGAATGACCGCTCCACTTTGAAACATTGGAACCAACGCCTGAATGTCCTGAATCCGCTGAGGCGGAGGAAAGGCTCGATTCAATGTTGTATCCAGTACTGCCCCTATGAACAGGAGGCGTTGAGAGGGCTCTAGATGAGATTTGGGCACGTTCACCGAAAAGCCCAGGTCGTACAACAACTGGGTTGTCGACTGCAGGTGATGCAACACGAGCTCCGGAGACCTGGCTTTGATCAACCAGTCGTCCAGATAAGGAAATACTGCTATCCCCTTCCTTCTGAGCTCTGCCGCAACCACCGACATCACCTTCGTGAAGACTCGAGGTGCTGAAGTAAGACCAAACGGAAGGACCGCAAACTGATAGTGCTGCGACCCCACCACAAACCGGAGATACTTCCTGTGCGACTTGAGTATCGGGATATGAAAGTAAGCATCCTGCAAGTCGACAGACACCATCCAATCTCCGTTGTTCAACGCCAATAGCACCTGAGCTAGGGTCAGCATCTTGAACTTTTCCTGTTTGAGGAACCAATTCAAGATCCTTAGGTCCAGGATTGGTCTCAACCGACCATCCTTCTTGGGAATCAGGAAGTACCTCGAGTAACAACCTTGACCCCCTTCCTGCTCTGGGACCAACTCCACCGCGCCCTTTGAAAGGAGGACTTGAACCTCCTGTTCTAACAACAGGAGGTGTTCTTCTGAACAATAAGATGGGCGGGCGGATGGGGGGCGGAAACTCCCGAAAGGGAAGGGTATAGCCCTTTCTCACAATGCTGGTAATCCAGGAGTCTGATGTTATGACCTCCCACTTGTGGAGAAAATTCAGTAACCTCCCCCCTACAGGAGTGGAGTGAGTGGGAATTGGTGGAAGCCTAAGGCTGCTTCCCCTGCTGCACCCCTCCAGAGGAAGAGGAAGAGGCAGAGTGCTGCTGAGTTGCTCCCCTGGTACGGACCCTACCCCTCCCTCTGAAAGATCTATAGGAGAGAGCAGAGGTGGGAGGCTGGAATTTCCCTCGAAAGGAGGAGGAGGAACCACGACCAAATCCTCGAAACCTCCTAAAAAATCTGGAGGAAGTAGACAAAGTGGCTTGCAAGCCCAGCGACTTTGCTGTGGCCCTACTCTCTTTGAATCTTTCTAAGGCCGAATCCGCCTTGGCACCAAACAGCTTGTCACCATCAAATGGAAGGTCCAGTAGGGTCGACTGCACATCAGAGGAAAATCCTGAGTTACGGAGCCAGGCCTGCCTCCTCGTAACTACCGCAGTGCCCATTGCTCTAGCAACCGAGTCAGTTGTATCCAACCCAGATTGGATAACCTGAGTTGCAGCTGCCTGAGCGTCAGATACCAGGCTTAATAACTCCTGAGGAACCTCTGTGTTCGTTGATTTAATCTCGTCCATCAGGGCATAAATGTACCTTCCTAAAATGCATGTAGCATTGGTGGACTTCAATGCCATGCTACATGATGAGAACACCTTTTTGGGTGACATGTCCATCTTCTTGGAGTCTCTATCCGAGGGAACAGCTGGAAAAGACCCAGGAGCAGACCGTGCTGAGCAGGAAGCCTGGACCACCAAGCTTTCAGGTGTTGGATGCTTGGAAAGAAAACCTGGGTCAGCCGGTGCAACCCGATACCTCCTAGCCACAGATCTATTGACGGCTGAAGAAGACACCGGCTTCTTCCAAACTTCCATTATGGGGTCCAGTAGCGCTTCATTGAATGGCAAAAGTGGCTCTGCTGATGTAGACGCAGGGTGCAGCACTTCCATCAATATGTTCTGCTTGGCTTCAGTCACTGGCAAAGGGAGGTCCAGGAAGCTAGCTGCCTTTCTGATAACAGAATGAAAAGTGGCCGCCTCCTCTGTGTACTCCCCAGGTGATGACAAGTCCCATTCAGGGGAGGTATCTAGGCCACTAGCAGTATCAAGTCCAAGGAGACCCTCACGAGAGTCCTCGATCTCCCCTTCCTCCAAGGCTTGCCTCTGGTATTCCTGTTCTTCAAGGAGGCGGAGAGCAAGCCTCCTCGAGAGCAGCCTCTTCTCTATTCTCGGCATCAACATGGCGTCGGCCGACATCGAAGAATGACGCCGATCGTCGGATCTGTCAGTCGCCAGGTCTACAGACACCATAGTTGTCTTCAGCGCTGAACGAGGAGCCGAAAGGTGTGAAGACTGTCCCGGAGTCGGAGGAGGTCTAGACGGCGTCACTGGCTGAAAAATCGAAGCCGCAGGAGCCGAAGCCGTAGGAGGCGAAGCCTCAGGAGCCGAAGCTACCGGAGCCGATCCCGGCGCCGAGCCCACGTTCCCTGGGGGGAGAAAGGGCATAAAGGGTGCCGGTCGAAGTGGAGCCGGAGCACCCATGTTGAAGGCCAAAGGGCCCGAAGGACCAGCCGGTCCACCACCTGGAGCCATCTGCTGGAAGATGGAAAACATTGCATTCAGGAATGCGGTACTGTCAGCTCCAGGGGCCGGGAAAGCCGGGTACTGGGGTGCCTGGTTCGAAGGCGACACCGACGCCGGTCTCGACGTCTGTAAGGGCGGAGAAAACATCTGAGGCTGCGGAACCTCGAACACAGAAGGAGGATGGCCCGATGACATGGGTGAAGTCGGTGAAGCCGGAGATGGTAACGGCGCCGTCTGCTGGGGAGTGACAGTGGGACTGACTTCCCAAGTCTTCCGACGTCGAGCCGATGGAGACCTCAACCGAGACCTCTCCCTACTCGACCGGCGCCGTGAATCACGACGACGCCGGGAGTCCCGATGACGCCGATGAGACTTCGGTGACGACGACTTTCGATGATGCCTCTTCTCCTTTTTCGACTTCGCAAGAAAAAGCTTGGCCTCACGCTCTTTCAGGGCTTTAGGATTCATATGTTGACAAGAATCGCACTTATCAACATCATGGTCGGAACTAAGACACCACACACAGTCAGAATGTGGGTCCGTTACCGACATTTTGCCACCACACTCACGGCAGGGCTTGAATCCTGACTTCCTTTGCGACATTGTAATCTAGCAAAGGAAAAAATCGCCAAAAAACAAACTGTAACTGTCGATACAGCAACAGTAGCTCCCTCGAAGATAACAGTTTCGAATGGCACGGAAAAAATGGAACTGACGTCGGCGAGGACCTCTCATTGCCTGTATGATGTCAGACGGCGTTGCGTGGGCAGTTGTGACGTCCTCGTCGACGTGCAGAAGCTAGGAAGAAGATTTCCGTCGAATGCTGGCGCAATGGGAGTATTCATTAGGTGAGGAATCCACAGGTAGTTGTATCCATCAGAAATTGGTGTACATGGTCAAAAGAACACCCATATGGATGTGGCTGGCCCGAAGATTGGTGCCATCCAATGTGGAACAGTCAATGTGAAGCAGATTCAGTGTTTTGAGTAAAGAGAGCAGAAGAAGCTCCTTTAAAACCCTTTTGACTTGGGGGGTTGAAATTCTGTCTGGTAAACTTGACCTTGGTCATCGTTTATGATTACCCTTTCGTTCCACATCTGCTGTATTTTAGTTTATAACAATTAAACAAATATAAATTAATTCTAAACATTTAGATACCTTCCTTGTGACTGTAATTTGGGAAGCCTACACTACTGTACTCAAGAAGGATGATCAAAAACTCAGGTTTTCTTTTGCTCACAAACAGCAATATCATGAACCAAAAATTGCAGAAATACCAATTCTCAAGGTTACTAAGGCTAAACAGGCTTCAACTTTTCTGCTGTCTGATAAAGATAGACCTGGATCGGCTTCACTGCAAATTGCTGAATATCAAAAACAACAAGAGTCAGAATGATATGACATACAAATGTATCTTCCTTTATAGACATAAGCAGACTTTCATAACGGATCATTATGGTCTAAAGCTGTCCTGTTCCATTAAGATACAAGTTCAGGGGACACAAATGCTTTGTCATGTCTTCTCAATATGCACTTGACTGTATCTGGTATGAGATGTCTTGTGATTCTTAGGAAGAACTAGTAAATGTAGAGAATGTGTTCTGCTTACATTTCTGAAGCAAACCTTCATGCTTACACTATGCTGAGGGCGAATGGCACCATTTTTTGAAAGCAGATTTACAGAAGTGATTATTATCCTGAAAATCAACAAATGGTTGGGCCTGGAATGGATGCACCAACTAATGTGACCACAGAACGCTTAAATGTATACTGTATTTGGCTAAAACTTAATCTTTTCGGTGCTAATCAATTTTTCAGCAGAAAAATCCCATCCATAGGTACTGAAGGACAGTAGAAATTAAGCAGAGTAGCAGAATTAAAGGGTCTCATAAAATTAATACAAAGTAACAATCCGGGATAAAAGTATTACAGGCAAATCATTTACATCCTCCTCTCTTGTACAGAGGATGAAACCGCTCTTTAATGCCTATCACAGCTTTAAGAAACCCAGAAAGTGAAGGACTGAGAATGTGTTGCCCGAGCCAAACATTCGGCTCGGGCCGCGGCACATTACGAGGCCCCAAATTGGGCATGGGGCCTCGCTCTTTCTTAGCGCGACGCGCTTACATGCAGGTCTGACCTCCCCCACACACCTGTTCTTCTCTTCTTCTTTTTCTGTCTTTTCATTGTGCCTTCCTTTATGTTTTTTCCTTTTCCCATATTACCCCTCTTCCCAGCATGCCTTAGTTCCCTACTCTCTATGGCTCCTGGTCCATTATGTTCTATGTGTTTTTCCCTATCTAAGATGGTGTCATTGTACTTCCTGTTGGTCGCTTCCTGTTCTTTGGTATTTAAGGGCTGTGATTCTTTATCTCCTTGTGCTGCAACACTTTCTGTTTGGATGGTGTCTTCGCTCCTGCTTCCTCGCATTCATTACTGGTTCACGCCTATTCCAGTGTTTTTTCCTGTACTTTTGCTCTTGTATTTACCTATTCAATTTGCTCCTGTTTCAGGAACCTTTCCTTTTTGGAGGTTTTTTCCCCTTTCAAGGGTTTTTTCCCTCTGGCACTACTTCTGAAGAACACAGCCTGCTCTTGGCGTTTCCATTGCCTGCAGCACCGTGGCTACCAGAAAGAGTCGCCCCTACCTGGGCCAAGGCTGAACATTCAGGAACAAGATCCTCGCCACTCGTTCTGTGAACTCCAGGTTAAAGCAGCACGTAAGTCGTGACAGATTGCAGCGCCAAATACTCCTGACGTCGTCTAACACCATGGATGATACAGTGGCGGCTGCTGCAGATCCTGATCAATCTCTTCTAGTAACCATTCAGCAACAGGCTCAGGAACTGCAACAATTACGCAATAAAAATTCTGCTTTAAGTCAGGCTTTGGCTTTCCGCAGTGCAGATGTTCCGGCCGTCTCCACCTCAACTCCTCGTTTCTGCGGTGAACCAACTAAACTGCGAGAGTTCCTCGATGCATTAACTGTGTATTTCACTTTCCGACCCACCCAATTCTCCCACGACAAGACAAAGGTGGGTTATCTTATCAGTGCGCTATCCGGTCCTGCCTTGGCCTGGGCCACTCCGATGGTATCATCCAATGACCCAGTATTGTCTGACTATCCAGCCTTCGTGAATCGGTTCAAACAGATGTTTAGTTGTCCAGGATTGGAGGCCTCTGCTGAAGAAGCATTTTGTGACATCCAACTAGGCTCTCAAGATGTACTCCAATATGTTACCTGCTTTCGACAGCTTGCGGCCGAGACAACCTGGGTGGAACGAACTCTGGTGACTTTATTCCGTAGAGGACTTAAAGAGGAGATCAAAGATGAGTTAGTACATTCCACCCGAGTTGAAGATCTTCGCTGTCTGATGGATCTAGCTCTTTCCATCGAATACCGTCTCCAAGAACGACGTATGGAGAAGAGAAAAAGTAGAGGATCTTCCCAGCCAAGTACTTCACGTGTCATTTTGCATCGTCCTGAGGAACCTCGTCCTCCCGTCAGAGACACAGAAGGTGAACCTATGCAGGTGGATACTACTCGAGGCCCACTTTCCATCAGTGAGCGGGAAGAAAGACGTAAGAAAGGATTGTGCCTGTATTGTGGTGCTGAAGATCACATGCTTCGTACCTGCCCCATTCGTCCTCCAAGGCCATCGGGAAATGCCACTTCCCGTCCTCTGTAAGAAGGGAGGGGGCGGGATCATCTGCTATACCTTCCATCAATTCATTCAAGGACAATGCCACAACTTTGTTTATGCTACCTGTGCCGTTACAGTTACCTGACGGTCGTGAAGAAAGAACAATGGCTTTACTCGATTGCGGTGTTAGTGGCATATATATGGATAAGACTTGGGCCACAACAAATATCAACATGACCCACAGATGTCCCGGAACAAGTTCACACAGTGGATGGGTCCTTAATATCTTCTGTTCAAGTCGATACTACCACCCTGACACTAAGTTTACAATTTGGGAACCACCAAGAACACATCTCATTTGACCTAATATCATCTCCCAATCATACTATCATTTTAGGAATTCCGTGGTTCATAAGACATAACCCTTATGTAAATTGGGAAACCGGGACTATTTCCTTGTCCTCACAGGTTTGTCATGAAAATTGATTTGCTTCAGACACATACTGGTCACCCAAGAGGTTGATGCCGACTGAAATTACTACCGGTTGTTCCATCAATACAGTCAAAGGAGTCCCCGATCACTATCTAGAATTTCAAGATGTATTACAAAAACCATCCAGACCTGTGTTACCCCCACATCGAGATTACGACTGTGCTATTCCCTTGCAACCTGGGGCGATCGTTCCCTTTGGGAGAATGTATTCACTCACAGAACCCGAAAGGGAGGTTCTCAAAGAGTACCTGAAAGAAAACTTGCATAGCGGTCTTATTGTACCATCATCCTCTCCGGCGGGGGCTCCTCTCTTTTTTGTACCCAAGAAGACGAAGGATCTTCGTCCCTGTCTGGATTTTCGTGGTCTACATAAGATCACTATAAAAGACCGTTATCCTTTGCCCCTCATCAAGGATATTTTAGAGGCAGTCAGAGGGGCTAAACGATTTACCAAAATAGATCTTCGTGGAGCCTACCACCTTTTGCACATCAAAGAAGAAGGAGACGAGTGGAAGACTGCATTCCGAACCCCATTCGGTCATTACGAGTACAGAGTTATGCCTTTTGGTCTCACTAATGCCCCCTCGATTTTCCAAAGATTTATGGACTCTGTGTTTTCTGAACTCTTGAACCATATGGTTGTCATCTACTTAGACAATATCCTTATTTACTCTAGACGTCCTGAACTTCATTCTACTCACGTGAAACAAGTCCTCCAAAGACTCAGGGTACATCAACTCTCCTGTAAACCAGAAAAATGTGAGTTTGACAAGACCAAAGTCAAATATTTGGGATATCACCTTAGTCCCACTGGAATAGCAATGGACCCGGACAAGGTACAAGCCATCCTAGACTGGCCTTCCCCTTCCTCTATTAAGGAAACGCAATGTTTTCTAGGACTGGCTAATTCTTATAGACAGTTTATTTGTTACTTTGCTGAACAAACCAGCCACATAACTCAAACATTAAAGAAGGAGAATTTAAATAAAGGCTTTGTCTAGACCAGGGCGGTTGAAACAGCTTTTCAGAGTCGAAAAAAGGCCTTCACTCAAGCACCGATATTGAGACACCCAGATATCAACAAACAATTTATTGTTGTTACTGATGCTTCTGAAAGAGCCATCGGTGCTGCCTTACTCCAACAACAAGAAGATGACGGTCTTGAACATCCTGTTTTCTATTTGTCCCATGTACTCTCTGCATCAGAACAACATTACTCAGTATTAGAAAGGGAGTTATTAGCTCTAAAAACAGCCTGTCTAGAGTGGAGACAGTTCCTTATGGGTTCCAAAGAGCCCTTTGAGGTGAGAACAGACCATCGTAACCTACAATGTTTACGTAATTGTCTATGCCAGAACAGTTGTCAGGCTCGTTGGGCCTTTTTCTTCAGTCAGTATGACTTTTATGTAACCTATATTCCTGGATCCCAAAACATGGCCGATGCTCTGTCTCGCCGTTGTCCAGATTGTACTCCTACCTCATCACAATATCTACTTGAGCCCAGTAAAATCATCGGTGTAGCTCAATCTTTCCTGGAAGAGGTACAACTGGAATATTCCAACCTGTCTGATCAAGAGTTAAAGAACCTAAATCCCCTAATACGTAAACAGCAGGGGTATTATTATTATTATAAGAACCTGTTGTTCCTCCCTACTAACGGAGTAAGAGAAAAGGCACTACAAATGTGCCATGATTCTCCGGTTGCTGGTCATAGAGGCATCAAGGCAACGCAGAAATTGCTCTCGCGGTCCTTCTGGTGCCCTACCTGAAAATTGGATGTCGAAAGATACGTTCAGGCTTGTCCCATATGTGCCAAAGTAAAAATACCCCGTGTACCAGACCTGCGGGATTACAACAACCATTACCTGTTCCACCGGCTCCCTGGCACACCATTTCTACTGATTTTGTGTTCACTACCTCCATCAGCAGGAAACCGGGTTATCATGGTCACAATAGATTCCTTTACAAAGATGGCTCACTTCACTGCCCTGAAAAAATTACCTACCTCTCAAGAACCAAGTCAGATATTTATCCATCATATTTTCCGTCTCCATGGACTCCCACACAGCATTGTATCAGACGGGACCTCAGTACATCTCCCGGTTTTGGAAACATTTCTGTAAGATACTAAGGGCCATATGTACGAACACATTTTCCCATTGACACAGAATGGGAAAAACCCTTTGCTACATCTGGCCCTAAATATCAATATAGTACTATCATCTGGTTTCCATCCCCAAACCAATGGACAGACCGAGCGTCTCAACCAAGGATTAGAGCAGTACCTTCACTGCTTTTGTAATTCTACCCAGAGCAACTGGAACACTTACCTTCCTATCGCTGAATTCTCTTACAATAACACTGTCCATAATGCCTCCAAGGTCACCCCCATTTTCTGTTCTTATGGCTATCATCCTACCTCTTTTCCTACTACTCCTCAGTCTACCTCTTCTCTTCCTGCAGTCACTTCATTTTCCAGACGACTTTTACAGATCCATAGATTGATTTGATCTAACTTGCTGAACACTAAGAGATTCATGAAGAGAATAGCAGATAAAAAGTGTAGAGATGCTCCAGTATATCACCTCCATGATAAAGTCTGGCTGTCTTCAACATTTTTGCCTTTGCGACTTTCTCAGAATAAGTTCACACCTCGTTACTATGGTCCTTTCCGTATTCTTCAGCTGATTAATCCTGTCACTGTCCGTCTTCACTTGCCTCATACCTGGAGGATTCATCTGGTCTTTCATGTTTCCCAGCTCAAACCCTATGTACCTGATCCTTACTCTCTACAGTTTCCTTGTCCTCCTCCTTTGTTAGTGAATGATGTACCAGAATATGAGGTACAGGAAATTTGTGACTCTCGTATCTTTCACAAACGTCTTCAGTATCTGAGTCATTGGAAGGGTTACCCTCTCAGTGAATGCTCTTGGGAAGATGCGTCTTCTGTTCACGCCCCTCTTCTGATTCGTCATTTTCACCGCTTGTTTCCGCAGAAACCTGGGCCTTCGGGGGGGGGACCTACTGTCGTGCCACGGCACGAGGACGTGCCGCGTCCCCAGCCTGCTGTGCACACTACGAGGCCCCAAATTGGCCATGGGGTCTCGTTCTTTCTTAGCACAAGGCGCTTACATGCAGGTCTGACCTCCCCCACTCACCTGTTCTTCTCTTCTTCTTTTTCTGTCTTTTCTGTGCCTTCCTTTATGTTTTTTCCTTTTCCCATATTACCCCTCTCTTCCCAGCATGCCTTAGTTCCCTACTCTCTATGGCTCCTAGTCCATTATGTTCTAAGTGTTTTTCCCTATCTAAGATGGTGTCCTTGTACTTCCTGTTGGTTGCTTCCTATTTTTTGGTATTTAAGGGCTGTGATTCTTTCTCTCCTTGCGCTGCAACACTTTCTGCTTGGATGGTGTTTTCGCTCCTTCTTCCTCGTATTCATTACTGGTTCACGTCTGTTCCAGTGTTTTTTCCTGTACTTTTGCTCTTGTATTTACCTGTTCAATTTGCTCCTGTTTCAGGAACCTTTCCTTTTTGGAGGTTTTTTCCCCTTTCAGGGTTTTTTTTCCCTCTGGCACTACTTCTGAAGGACACGGCCTGCTCTTGGCGTGTCCATTGCCTGCAACACCGTGGCTACCAGAAAGAGTCGCCCCTACCAGGGCCAAGGCCGAACATTCAGGAACAAGATCCTCGCCACTAGTTCTGCGGACTCCAGGTTAAAGCAGCGCGTAAGTCGTGACAAAATGACCTTCTAATGTTCCAAACACACAAAAAGGTGGTGGGAAGAATACTAGCAAATAGTCTGAGCCAACAGTTTTTAAACTATGGTCCAGGGGACCTAGGGGGTCTGAGACGTCTATTCAGGGGTCGACAATTGCTTAGAAAATTGAAGATTACATTTTTTTAAGTGTATATAAATATAGAAGCAAATTATAAGACTGAACATCTTAAAACGCTCTATAAATGTTAAGAAATTTGAAACTGGAGGTTAAAAATTAAATTGGCGTTCTCAATTCATTTGTGGGAGCAGTGCAAATGCACCAAAAACAGAATATTGTATGAACAATGGGTGGAATTTAGAAAAGCCACAATTTTCCAGTTAAAATGAAAATTTCGATTTCTTAACATTTGTGAATTAAATAAAATATTTCATCAGTTGTGTATCTGTTTGATGACTGTTTAGGTACTTAAAAAAAAACTGGTCCAACAAAACCGCTGAAGTAATGACTGTGGATGTCTCCTAACTGGGGGTCCACAGATTTTACTAATGATTAAGTGAGCATCCACAAAAGTCAAAAGGTTAAGAACTTTTGGTTCTGAACCACAGGCAATCGTTCTGGAAGCATTCAACTCATTTTCTTCACCCACCGTGTTACTCTACTCAAAGCCCTGAATTACGCAAATTAGTACTAACCCTGCTCCTAATGGCAACAGTCTACCCCAAACTGCTAAGAGAGGCCCACCTCCAAAAGGGAACAGAAACAAACACAGACTAGTTTTGATCCTGCTAAGCTTTGTCAGTGTATAGCTTGGATCCTGTCCAACAGTGGACAAGGGATTTCTGTCTGGACAGGCACATGGCCACTTAGGGCATTACATTAAATGCACAAACACACGCTTGTCCAAAGTGACATGGTGAGCAAAAATAAAAGATGGACTAGTCTGGAGCAGTGTAAATACCGGTGGCTGAGATTAATTCAAGCAATCAACCATAAATATTTTGATTTCTTCATGTAAATGTGTAATCATGGACACATATGCAATAAGTTTAACAAGACAAATCAGAAATGTAGGGCTGCTTGGCAAAAGTCTACATCCAAATGCACAAAGCAGTTCAAACTACTGGTGGGAACTGTGACAGATCCATCAGTAACACCAGCCTAAAAGTATTTAAAATGTATAATGTGTGAAAAATACCCAAATCTCAAAGTCCAGAGGAAAAAAACTGAAATGTAGCTTAACCCCTTCATGCCAGGCCTTTTCCCCCTCCTGTGCCAGGCCTTTTTTTGCCTATTAGGAATAGTTCTCGCTTAGGCCCTCATAACTTTTTGTCCACATAAGCTACCCACGCCAAATTTGCGTCCTTTTTTTCCAACATCCTAGGGATTCTAGAGGTACCCCGACTTTGTGGGTTCCCCTGAAGGAGACCAAGAAATTAGCCAAAATACAGTGATTTTTTTTTAATTATTTTTTTTTAATTGGAAAAAAAGGCTGCAGAAAAAGGCTTGTGTTTTTTCCCCTGAAAATGGCATCAACAAAGGTTTTGTGGTGCTAAAATCACCAGCTTCCCAGCTTTCAGGAACAGGCAGACTTGAATCAGAAAACCCAATTTTTCAACACAATTTTGGCATTTTACAGGGACATACCCCATTTTTACGATTTTTTGTGCTTTCAGTCTCCTTCCAGTCAGTGACAGAAATGGGTGTGAAACAAATGCTGGATCCCAGAAACCTAAACATTTCTGAAAAGTAGACAAAATTCAGAATTCAGCAATGTGTAATTTGTGTAGATCCTACAAGGGGTTCCTGCAGAAAATAACAACTGAAATTAGAAAAATATTGAAATTGAGGTGAAAAAAACAGCAATTTTTCTCAACGTTTTACTATGTAACTATCCTGCAATGCCAGATTTTTTAAAGCAATATACCGTTACGTCCGCTGGACTCTTCTGGTTGCAGGGATATATAGGGCTTGTAGGTTCATCAAGAACCCTAGGCACCCAGAGCCAATAAATGAGCTGCACCTTGCAGTGGGTTTTCATTCTATACCGGGTATACAGCAATTCATTTGCTGAAATATAGAGTCAAAAATAGGTATCAAGAAGACCTTTGTATTTCCAAAATGGGCACAAGATAAGGTGTTGAGGAGCAGTGGTTATTTGCACATCTCTGAATTCTGGGGTGCCCATACTAGCATGTGAATTACAGGGCATTTCTCAAATAGACGTCTTTTTTACACACTCTTATATTTGGAAGGCAAAAAATGTAGTGAAAGACAAGGGGCATTAACACTTGTTTTGCTATTCTATGTTCCCCCAAGTCTCCCGATAAAAATGGTACCTCACTTGTGTGGGTAGGCCTGGTGCCCGCGACAGGAAATGCCCCAAAACACAACGTGGACACATCACATTTTTCCACAGAAAACAGAGGTGTTTTTTGCAAAGTGCCTACGTGTGGATTTTGGCCTCCAGCTCAGCCGGCAGCTAGGGAAACTACTAAACCTGTGCAATTTTTTAAAACTAGAGACCTAGAGGAATCCAGGACTGGGTGGCTTGTGGGGCTCTCACCAGGTTCTGTTACCCAGAATCCTTTGCAAACCTCAAAATTTGGCTAAAAAAAACACTTTTTTCTCAAATTTCGGTGACAGAGAGTTCTGGAATCTGAGAGGAGCCCAAATTTCCTTCCACCCAGCGTTCCCCCCCCCCCCCCCCAAGTCTCCCAATAAAAACGGTGCCTCACTTGTGTGGGAGTCAAGGGAGGTGTGACTTGCGTGGATCCCCCAATATTTTCTAACCCAGAATCCTCAGCAAACCGCAAATCTAGCTAAAAACAAAATCCAATTTTTCCCACATTTCTGTGTGGGATCACTGCACCGGGACCAATTTCCTACCACCCAATGTTCCCCTCAGTCTCCCGGTAAAAATGACACCCCACTTGTGTAGGTGGGCCAAGTGTTTGTGACAGAGAAGAGCCACAAACACGTCGCAATTGAGGGGGGAACCAAAGTGGGTCCAAAAGGGCAGTTTGAAAAAAAACATTTTTAGGCTGACAAGTGCAGCAGAAATTTCATTGGTATAGATGAGACAATGCTGGGTGGTAGGACTTTTGTGGATTACTGCAGATTCCGGAAGGTTCCATCACAAAAATGTTGGAAAAATGTGTGCTTTCCAGCAAAGTTGCAAGTTTGCAGGGCATTGTGGGCAAGAAAATGGTGCGGGGTGCATGTGAAGCACACCACCCTGGAATCAACTAGATGTTTAGTTTTCAGATGTGTCTAGATCTTGTGGATTTTTGTACATCGCAGCGTCCCAAAGTAAAAAAAAAAGTGCAGCCCTCACCATTCCAAGTGGGACGATTTTGAGAGTTACCAAGCTCTCATGGCCCACATGTAAAACAAAAACCAAAAATAATCAAATGTCCTCTTGCTTGCCATGGGATAAGATGTTTTATGGATCAAATCTGTTTATTAAGTTTTCAGTTCTAGAACATCGCACATGTACATGTACTACATCACAGTATTGCCAACAGGCACAAAGTTAGCTTATTCCATGCGAAACAATAAAAGAAAAATAATAAATATTTAACACAACTATGTTTCCCCACTGCAGGTTGGAAATATATTAATCAAATGATCTCAGGCTCTATTACCATATAGTTCTAGTCCAGAACAAACATCCCCTCGTAGGTGACCTCCCGGGCAATCAATTCAAATTCAGAACCCTCAGATAGGTTGGGCATGTCAGCTCTGAAAACTCCCCAGATAGAATACTTAAAAACGGTTGCCAAAGTTCCCTAAAGTCCCCACTCCGCAGCTGTGAAGTCAGGGTAAGCTTTTCCATGGCGAGGATAAACCAGAGCTTGTGCAGCTAAGAGACTGTTGACGGGATCTGCTCTGTCCCCCACACTGATAGCAAAAGCTGTACGGCAGCATTCAAGGCTAAGGCCATCTGCCGACCCTTCAAAGATCTTAGGGCAAAAGTGAGCGGGTTGGGGAAACCCAGCAAAATATACACAGGAAATCTAGGGATCTGAGTGTCAAAAGCCCTGTCCACAGTGTCTATTATATCCTTCCAGTACCGGTGTAATTTGGGACAATGCCATAGTAGGTGCACAAGCGAGCCCCCTCCCCCACTCCCCCTCCAGCAGAGACTAGATTTGTCATGATTCCAAGCATGGATCCTGTTTGGGGTGTAATACCAGGAGGAGGCTACTTTATAGGCTGTCTCTGTACCTGCTGAGTTATAAGCTGTGTGGTGCGCCCTATAAAAAACACTCTCCCACTCATCTTCCGATAGCTCCCTCTCTAATTCCTTCTCCCATCTCAATTGTCCCTTAGTCTTGGTTGAACGGGTCTCTCCCCGCAGGAGGGCACAGAGTTCAGAAACCACGCGCTTATCATCCTTTTTCAATTAGAATCCATTTCTCACACTCTCATCGTAACCTCCGTAACCGGCGATATATACAACCCATGTGCCGTGTGGCGGCGCCTAAGCCAGGGTTCCTTCCATATGTGAGAGCCAGCCACTGCTTGGTCCATGAAGCACCAATGCTTCTCCGAAGATGGCCGGCTCCATTCCAAAAGGAAGCACAACTGTGCTGCCTGAAAGTATCAAAGGAGGCAGAGGACCGCCAGCCCCCCCCCGCTCCCTCTTAGGACGATATAGAACCTGCTGTGATATCCGCGCCGCCTTTCCTTCCCATATAAATCTTAAGACCGCCATTTGAAGGGACGCTATCGTTTGCGGGGGAGGTTCCAGCAGGAGCACCTGGAGCAGATAAAGTATACGTGGTAGGATAGTCATTTTCACCGCCGCAACACTGCCCAGCCAGGACAATTTAAGCCTCCCCATGACTTCAAGTCACGCTGCACTTCTCGCGTTAGTTTCAAATAGTTCAACTTTGCTGTACTGGCGACCGTAGAGCCCAGCTCAATCCCCAGGTATGGGAGCCCCGAAGAGGTCCATGTAAAATGGAAACGGGCCTTCAAGTCCCTTTCATGCTCCGCAGTGATAAACTTGCCCAGAGCCTGCGATTTAAGCATGTTCATTCGGAACCCCGAAACCTGCCCAAATTCCTCTATAACACCCATTAGCGCCGGTAGTGAGGTCATGGGCTCCGCCAAAGTAAGAATGACGTCGTCCGCATATAGCGAAATGAGATGCTCATCCCCCCCAAACCTCATACCTGTGATCTGAGGGTTGTCCCGGAGCCTCTGCACCAATGGCTCCATGTAAAGCGCAAACGGGAGGGGCGAAAGCGGACACCCCTGCCTGGTGCCTATTTGGATGGCGAATGGCAAAGAGAGCATCCCATTAACCCAGACCGCTGCCCGAGGCTCTTGATAAATGCATCGAATCCATGTCATAAAGCCTGAACCCAGTCCAAAGCGTTCGAGCACCCTCAACAAGTATGGCCAGTGAACCCTATCAAAGGCTTTCTCAGCGTCAATAGACAGGAAGAGCGCCGCCCTACGGGAACGTTCAGTTTTATCCAAGGGTCTGGAGCAATCGCTTGGTATTATCGCTGCACTGTCTACAGAGTATAAATCCCGACTGGTCGGGGTCCACAAGCCCCGGCATATAATAGTTGAGACGGTGTGCCAAAATGCCAATGAACAGTTTGGCATCGATGTTCAGGAGGGAGATCGGCCTATAACAGGCGCATTCCTCGGGGTCCTTCCCCGGTTTCGGGATAACAACGATAGTCGCGTCTAACATACTAGGCGAAAGCACACCCGTTTGACGAAAAGAGTTAAAAAGTCGCACAAGAACGGGAACAAGTTCCGCACAGAAGGATTTATAAAAAAAGCGCAGAAAAACCATCGGGCCGGGTGACTTCCCGGTCTGCAAGCGAGCAATCGCAGATATAACCTCCTCAGCCCTTATAGGTTGGTCTAACAAGGCTGATTCTGTCACAGACAAAGGCGTGATTGCTATGTCCTCTAAGAAGGATTCTGGGGCTAAGTCACCGGGTTTCTCAGCCATGTACAGACTTCGATAGAATTCCGCAAAAGCCTGCGCTATTTGGTCGCTCGTGCGCGCGTCTGCCCCTGATGGGAATCGTACCATTTTTATCAGTGACGCTGCGCGCTGTGCTCTCAACCTATGCGCTAGCAGCTTGCCGCACTTATTACTTCCTACATAATACTTTTGTTTGAGGCGGACTACCGCATACTCTGCCCTGTCCCAGTCCAACCTCCTCAGCTGCTTTAGGACCTTCTCGAGCTCTCGCCATATTCTAGGAGCACCGGTGCATTTATGTGAGCGCTCTAACACCCTCACTCGCTGCTACAAGTCCCCCCGGAGTCGAGTCCTCGCCTTATTGTCCCTAGAAGAAAGCGACATCATTTCACCCCTCAAGACAGCCTTCAGTGCCTCCCACAGTGTTGCAATGCTTGTTGTCCCGTCGTCGTTAAAGCTAAGGTAAGGTATTATTGCCCTTTGAATCGCCTCTACCGTTGCAACGTTCTGAAGCATCGAGTCCCTAAATCGCCAACCCGATGGACTGACCCTCTCCATGTCCGTGTGAATCTCAACTGTTACCGGAGCATGATCCGACAAAGCCCGCGGCTCAATCGCCGGGTCTCTAACCCTGGGGAGAAGCTCCTAGGATGCCAGAAAAAGGTCCAATCTAGCATATGTTTTGGTTGCCGGTGAGTAGAAGGAGTAGTCCCTCAACGTGGGGTGCGCACTCCTCCACACATCCACCAGACCACACTCACTCAGCCACTGCCGCCCAGCATCCGACAAAGACTCAGTCTGACCATACTGTTGGCCTGAGCGATCCAGGTCCCCACCCATCACCAAATTAAAATCACCCCCCAGCAATACAGCACCATCAGGGGATTGGAGTAGTGGAGTCAGAGACTGTCTCAAGAAGGCTTCTTGTTGGGAATTGGGTGCATATAGGGAAGCAATCGTGAAAGAGAAACCCCGCAATCGAATCCGCAAGGCCAAGAGCCTCCCCGGAACCTCATGCAATTTGGATATGACTTCCCCTGGGAATGAGCGTGATAAAAGAATCGCCACCCCTGCATGCTTTGACGGTAGAGAGGACCAGAACTGCCTGGGAAACCACCTAGATCGTATGCAGGAGGTATCTTTAAGGACGAGGTGCGTCTCTTGCAAAAGACATACATGACTCCCGGATCTCTCTAAAGCTGAGAGGATGGCTAGCCTCTTAGTAGGGTTATTTAGCCCCCTAACATTTAAGCTTACACATTTGATGGTCATAGCCTATACTGAAGAAAGCAAGCAGGGGAGACAAAAGCACAACATAGGACTACCACCCACAATATTATCTAGACCGCCTAGTGTACTCAGGCCTGAGGATGCCCTCTCAAGAGACCAACATCGCAGGGAAAACCAACAGCAAAAAAACAAAAAGCACAACAGGTGCATATGACACACAAGTCCTCGATCGTCCATCATCGCGAGGTAACATCTCCACGGGGCAGTATATCCCACCATTTCAGTAACTCGGTCCATTGCCCCCCACCGCCCGACCCTCTGCAACAATCAACATAATATTACGACTGCGGCCTGTAGTAATCCCGGGCGCCCCTGGGTGCCCAAACTAGGCTGAAGTGCTGGCTGCCACGCTGTTCAAAGCGGCTTCTCTCTCCGATCTCAGCTCCGAGGCCGTCGGGCGCTGCAACTTCCTTTTCTTCTCCTTCCTCCCCCACCGAGGAGGGCCCCCTGCCGATAGAGCCACCCCCTCACTCGCCTCCCGGCCTATATCCTCAAGGCCCAGGACGCGGCCAGCCTCCGTAACAGATTTCACCTGCCGAAGCTGATCCTCCCAGCGGAAGACCAGGCGGAACGGATGGCCCCAAGAGTAGGACACATTGTGCGCCCTCAAGTGATCCGTGATCGGCCTAAACTCTCTCCGTCTCTGCAAAGTCCGCACAGATAAATCATAAAAGAGCTGGAGTTCATGCCCTCAAAAGAGGACACTCTGGAGGTTGCGGAATTGTGGAGACAGGCTAAAATGTCTGGGGGGCGGTCTCCAGGGGCCCCAGCGCGCCCAGCTCGGTGCACCTGGTCCAAGACTACCTCCTGTGTCTCTTCTGTGCCAAGCAAGGAGCGAAACAGATCCACCACATAGCCCCCAATGTTCCCTTTTTCAGCGCCTACCGCGGCCCCTCGTATACGAATAATTTGTCTCCTCGAGCGATTTTCCAAGTCCTCGACCGCCATCTGAACAAGGTCCTGCTGCTCTCGGAGGCGGACTACCTCCTGTTGCAGAGCCCGCGACCTCTTCACTGCGAGGAATCTTACTGTCCTCTAGCTGCGATACACGTTCACCCAAGGAGGTAACCTCTCCTCGTATCTCCTTTACCTCCCGTGAGATGTCCCTACGCAGCTCTTGGATATCGCCCCGGAGCGATTCAAACAGGGAGGTCAGAAAGCCCTTCGTAACGGAAGAACTCTCCTCTGGCTCCGTCTCAACTCGACCCTCCAAGGCCCTCGTCTCAGGTAAGTCCTCCGTCATGGACCCAGGTGCAGAGCGCGCCCCTGCCAACATATCCCTCACTGAGCGCTCGCGTTTGGGCTTTGATGTCGCCATGACGCACCGGCCTGATCTCACCTCACCGGCTCAGTTCCGCAAGTCCTCCAAGATCACTTTCCAAGGCCGGTCAGCGTGCACCGCTCTGTTCGGAACCGCGCTAGGGTCCAGCTCACAGCCGCCACCACGTACAACGGTCTGCTCTTTTCGCAGGACTGCAGGGCCAGGCTACTTAAAGGTTCAAATGCTGGGGTTGTGCCACCCGGAGGCCAGGTAACCGGGCCCCCTCTCTCCACCGGGGCCCTGTGCCTCACCGACCCCGTTCCATGGCGCCAGGGCGAGGAAGCTCCGCCAACCGCCGCCGGTCCAACAGGGCACACTGGAGCACCACTCACCCCTCAGGCGCCCCTACCACCAGGCGCCGGGTCCCGTAGCGATCTATTATTAAGGGACCCAGGGTAGGCCCCTCGGCCCTCAATCCCTGGCGCCCTGTCTGCAAGGGCCGCTGAGGGAAAGGCCCGTCCGCGGCCGCACCCCGACTGCTGGGCCGAGCCCTGCTCCTCCCGTGGGAGCGGCGCAACCTGGCCCCGACCGGAGCCGCCGAGCTCAGAACACCCGGGGGAGTTGCACGATGTAGGGAAAGCCTCCAGGCTTCCCCCCAGCTGGCCGCAGGACACTTTCTCGGGCCGAGGCGGCGGAGCGCAAACAGGAACGTCCTAGCGCTCCGCCATCTTGAACACGCCCCCGGAAAAGATGTTTTAGTGTGCGGAGGAGAGCTGAAAGACTGTTAGCCCCTTCAGTTTGGGGCATAACCAGGCCCATACTGGTTGGTAGCCACCACCCCACTATTTTTTATTTTTTGTATTCCCTGGCATCTAGTAGACTTTCTGTCCCCCCGGGGTGTGGATCGTGGGTAATTGCCCAATCTGCCTACTGGTGGGCAGAACAACTTTGGCCCCATTTATTTGGGGTGGGGGTATGGCCATACCGCCAACCTCTTATTTTTTAAAAAAAATCTTCCCTGGTCTCTGGTGGGCTTTCTGCCCCCCCTTGGGGACAGATAGGCCTTTCAAAATAGGCCAGTCTGCCCCCAAAGGGGGGGGTTATGGCCAACAGTAATGTGCCCCCATGGGGAGAGACCCTTGCCCAAGGGGCTGCCCCGTCCAAACATAACACACATACACACACACCAATCCATGGTGTCTAGAGGTTTCTGCCCCCTTTGGGGGCAGATTGGCCTAACAAAAATAGGCTTATCTGCCCCCAAGGGGGGCAGAAATGGCCTAAATACAATTTGCCCCCCAGGGGAGCGACCCTTGCC
Source organism: Pleurodeles waltl (assembly GCF_031143425.1). NCBI lineage: Eukaryota > Metazoa > Chordata > Amphibia > Caudata > Salamandridae > Pleurodeles > Pleurodeles waltl. The sequence goes on from NC_090449.1 coordinate 231,929,988, forward strand.
TAAGGGGTCGCTCCCCATACATAAAAACATAAAGTAAATAACAAAAATATATATATATCCCTGGTGTCTAGAGGTTTCTGCCCCCCCCCCCCCCCCGGGGGGCGATCCGCCTAATTATATGAGGCCGATCTGCCTCCGGGGGGGGGAGGCCTAACAATATTTTAACCACCCCCCCCCCCCTCAGGAGCGACCCTTGCCTAAGGGGTTGCTCCCCAAACATTGTAAAATAAAAGTAAACAAAAAAAAAATTGCCCTGGTGTCTAGTGGTTTTCTGACCTCCTCTGATCCTGGAGCTTCCAGCACCAGGGGTGGAAGGGGAAGCGATTCTACTTCCATCCCTGCCTAGGGGAGGGGTGTGCTTGGCCATTGGGTGGAGCGCTAGCGCTCCCCCGGGGGCCCCTAGCAGGACGAGGTGATCTCGTCCTAGGCACCGGGGAACCGGCGCCTTGGACGAGATCACCTCGTCCTGGGCACATTAGGGGTTAAATAGGACTGAGTAAGTGCAGTTCTAAAAAAAAAAAAAAAAAACAGAAACTGCTCTGAGTAACCCCTTTTCTTCTATAAATATGAAGGTGAGGACATACAGAAGTTAATACCAGAAATATTATGGATGCACTTGCCAGTTACAAATAAGCATAACCTCTACCCTTAGGGTGTTACAGTGCATTAAAAAAGCAAGAAATGTACCACGGAGTCCTAGTTGTACACAAGTAATTGTGATCTAGCTCCTGATAATACATGGACCTCAGCACAGAGGGCACTTACCCCCCCAGGCTAGCCAACCAGGTATGTAATCTGGGTTATAAACCTTTTGTTTACTTTTTTGTAACCGTCTCAGGTGAACGCAAGTCAGAATTTAGTCTTCTGTTTTGAAAACATCCTAACTAAATATGCCTTATTCCAGTATAAAAAACCTTCCCTGGCTTTTAACAGAGGATGGTGCTTTACCTTACTGAGGGCACTGGGTTTACATTTTTAGGACAGATAACTACTTATGGACGGCAAACACTGAACATGGCTAAAGGAGAGATTTTATTTAAATAGGAGGAGTTAAAAGTAGATTACCAATGGAAAAATATAGATCGAAAAAACAGATATCCTACCAGTTATCTTTCTACGAGTAAAAGGGTAGCTCAAGAAAAACATGGGATATTAATAAAACTAATATCTGATATGCCTACATAAAAACAGTGCTGCATGTACTATGAAATAAGGGCAAAAACAAAAAGTATTACACTAAGTGCAATTATGCATGCTTCAAACTACTTTCCTGTTGGTATTGCGAACCTCTAACACACTCCTACAATGGTGTGAAACTAAGAGTTCCGACAAATGAGAGCTTTCAGTCAGGTAGTTTTACGCAGAAATTTTTTCAGTTAAATGTCTATTAGACAAGGGCAGCTCCTCCGCTAAGGTGGAGGAGCGCTGCCCCACTGCATTTAGGCAGAAGGGGAAGGAAAAATAAAATGATAATAACAGAGTTATTATCATTTTATTTTTCCTGGGAGCCAGGTTAGGGTGGGGGGGGGTGGGGGAGGGGGGCAGGGCTGGAGGAACCAGAGGTGGGCTGGAGGGAGGAGTGGAATGCACAATAAGTCTGCATGTCTGTTTGGCCGGCCGTGTTGGGCCAGCCAAACAGACATGCGCACTTTGCATTTCTCCACCTGGCTGTATTGAACCGCCGGGTGATGAAAGTGCACAGGCTTCCACTCCCTGTGTGAGCGCCGAAGCAGGGCGCTCACACAAATCACGAGGCTGCTGTCATGCTGGTGACAGCAAAGTCATGATTGGCTGGGAGTCTGTGTGCTGCCGGGAAACAGACGGAGGAGATGAGAAAGCATCTCCGGAAGAAAGGTAAGGCTTTTTTTAGTTTTTTTTTTTTTATTTCTTTATTTTTTTTTTATCCCACCCCCGTTCAGTGGCAGCCGCTACTGCTATTAGAAATCAAGTGTTTAGGATCAGAAATATAAATTCTAAGAGCAAGCTCAGAGAAGGCCTTCTTGCCAGTCCACTTTGCATGCTGACAAACCGTAACAATGGCATTCTTCACCCTGAAATTTTGCAGAAGTGATAAGTTCTACAGTCTCGTGGAGAAAACTAAATCCATGATCATCCTACAGATTACAGACTAATATTTGAACACACTTGAATTCAATGATTGACTCTCCATCCAAATCTAGAAAGGGAGAAACAAAAGGAGATATAAAACAATACATAAAATTATTCTGTTATACGCAGAGGACACTATCGACCACAGACTGTCTATGGTGAGAATTCTGCCAGTTGGTCTAGGAATCCCTCCTTCTGAAGAACATATGCCATAGATATCCTGCTTTATTACTCTATTCCCATTGATCACTTTCTTTTTGTACCAACACCAGCCACATGATATTCAGCTTAAAGAGTAAACCACTGAAGACACCCACAAAATTAACTTAGGCATTAAAGGCAATGAGATGATTGAAAGCCTCTAATTTTCTAAAACTGAACACACTTTGAATCAGACATTTAATGAGGTTGAACGATACTTGCAGAACATCTCGACTTCGGAGCTGCCAGCAGTGACGTCGCCGCAGACGTACGCGCTGCGCACAGCTCTTGTGGCACGCAGCAAAAACCGCCCGCCCGGCACGCGCCATCCATTCTGCCCCCGTGGACCCAGCAGAGATCCACCCAGAGATCAATCTCTGCCAAGGCCCACTCACGGCCTATCCGAAGGGCGTGGGTGGAGATAAGGCAGTCGGAGGAGAAGTGGAGTACCGGAGTGACTGAGAAACAGAGCACAGGTGAGGCGAGGCAAGGAGAGTGCAGTTGGGGTTGTCAAGGGCAGCGCAGGAAGAGCTGATTGTGGAGCGCTGAGGATGTAGTCAGCCTTGACTAAGCGTGTGCTCCTGGAACCCAGCGGTTGCGGCCTGGCTAGGGTCGGGTGCAACCTCCTTAGGAGCTGGTGAACCTCACTTCCAACCTCAACCTCAACCCCAACGTCAGCAGAGCGGCCACCTTTTCTACCTCTCCCCCAGTCAGCCACCCAGCCGGACTCTCCAGGTCTCCTGGACTCTCCTTGGCTCCTCACAGGGCTATCGACACGCCGCCAGTACACCAATCATTTCAACCATGCAAGATACTACAGAACATTTTTTTCAACTGTCATCCAGGTCCTTAATTTAAATCTCAAACCTCAGTCCTAACCCAACTCAACTCAATACAACAGCTGAGTAATGTTCACTGTACCGCCTTGTGCAAAGATAGGGGCAAAACCAGGGTCACTAGGATGAGCCCAGGAAGGCTCTCACACCAATCAAAAGTGCCACACTTGCTTCTACACACCTGGAAAATGTCAAACCTGCTATCCTTCCGTTGACAAACTAAAAGCAAGGTACCTAATGGCAAGACAAATCCTCAACCTGCGTCCGCCCAAGAGCTTTTCAAAAACTCCCCGAAGGAAGATCCAGGAAGCGACCCCAGGGGTTCCATGCTCAATCAGCATACAGCTAAGGAGGCCCAGGGCATCTGGGCCACAGCTGCCCGTAGACCAGAACCTATGCTAAAACGAACTCATTAATCATCAAAGCATAAAGGCGCAAAACCATCATTCAACAAACGAAAACCGCCTAAACAGAAACAGCACCAAGGCAATAACAATAAAACAGTGCAGACAAGCTCAAAGATCAGTTTTAGATTTTTTCAACAGGGCTCCAAAAGGCTACACTTCAGCCGAAGGCCATCCTCCGGGCAGGAGCAATTCCTGAGTCAATGCAGGGGCCGAACAGTGCATAAAAGAACCCCAAGCTTCACCATACAGTGGGTCGGTCCAGCTGAAGGACGACAATCATCGAAATATCGTCCAACAATATTACAGATAACATACCATCGGCAATAAAGGATTACACACACTAGGAGTATCAAATTGATCATGGCTGCAACATTGCCACCTTGTCCAGGACTTCAAATGAGGTAGCCCTCCAGTCAGCAAAAAAAAAAAGAAAATAATAATAATAATTAACACAGGAATACAACATTTGCACCCCTGCGTCCTGCACTGTCTAACTACCACAAACCCCACTGTGAGATACCTGCCAACTAGGAAAGCCAGCTTGCTACCCAGGTCAGGACAGACAGGACAATCTGACTCTGAGCACGAACCCTCTATAGAGCTAGAAGGCAGGCTGAAGCCCAGCAATGAAAAGAGCCACATTGATTCTTTTGATAATCAACACTACTCGCCCTACACCCTGAGCCAGATGGATTTACCAACCAACCAGGAAAGAACAAGCATCTTCGAACTTCGAATGGATACAGATCAATCTGGCCTGCTGGCCTCAATCAATACCACTCTGAAAACCGCAATAAATGTGCTGACCTGGAAATCGGATAAGCTTGAAATGCAATTACATCTCATATATGCATTAGCCAAATCCATTAATAAACTGGAATCGAAATTCACAGCTTTGGAACAAAGAGGGTTAAACAATGACTGAAGCATTGGCCAATACTACATCTGTAAGTGCATGAGCCTGCAAGCTGATTGTGGATAAATTATCATACCTACCAGACGTTCTGTCCTCCGTGGTTATTGAATGGAAAACAGCCCTGCAAAGATCCGGCATAGCCAGGCCATTAACGTTAGACACAGCACAAGCTAATTCTACAGATCAGGCTCGAACAAGAGCACCAACTAAAGCATCAACTCAATAGGTGCATACTTCCCAAACTACCATCTCATCCTCGGCCCTGGCACTCCAGCAGGACAATCATCTTAACCAACCCTACTTCCAAGTTGCAAGGGACAACTTACAAGCAGACGAGACCCACACCCTGCAAAAACATCTTTCGCTTCCTCAAAGCGGCATTAAAGCAGAGATATGTAGAAATGCAGACATACCTAATGATCTGAACAGTAGAACGCCACACTAGACGAGGGTGTTATCGAAAAGAGCAAAAGAGAGATTAAAAAAGGCAAAGCACAAAATAAATAAGGCCTTATTACAGGCACAGCAAAACACAGAAAGTAGGACAACACCACCAGACGACCCTAGCATATACCCTATTTTCAAGGGCACGAAGACTGACCAGAAAAATCAGAACCATGACCATGACAGACAGGCAGCAGACAACCAGCACATACTGCCACCGTACTGGAACTGTAAACGCAACAACGTTACAATGAGTATAACAATAATCGAGCATGATGATCAGTTACCTTCGACTGAATCCACACTTTATTTCAGAAACATTAATTCCCTTTTGCCTGACAACTCGAGCATTTTCATTTTACTACATAAACCTGAAGCACAATGCTCTAAAAACTCATCACAATCCAATATAATATGAAATACTCCGGTAGAACCAAAAGCTAGCGAAGATGGGCCCAAGGAATAAACGCTCCGAGGAATAGAGCACTCTCTTCTGAGCTAGTTCTTACACCTCATTCCTGCTCAGAAGGGTGTCATGACATCCTGAATCGGTTGAATCACTAAGGATATTCAAGGCATTATCAGAAAAGTTTGCCATAAACTCTGATAATATTTTAAGGGTGGCATTTAAGGTATTACCCGAACACAAAATTTACTGGGAATCAACCATAATAACTTTAATTACCTTGACACTGGCTGATCGGATACTAGCATACAAGCAGGTCCTGGAGGAATAGGGCATAAAAGTAGAGATGCCTGGTCAGACCAAATACCACATCCCGTTCAAAAAAGAATCCAGTGAACCAAAGCAGCAAAAAACAATCCCAACAGTATCCTAAAAGGGGCTGGCTACTCCAAGATTGCAGGGCAGCACATCAACCTTTCCATAGTTTGCACCTATTTGACTTCAACGAGCAGCACTAGAAAAGTATTCCAAGCCTGAAGAGCTGAAACCAGCACCAACAGAAGCTCCTCGATCTCCCAGCGTATCAACCAGCAATATACCTAACTACGAAAACACAGCAGAGGCGCTGCAGTGCCATCTGAAACTTGTCTCGTGGAATGTGGCAGGCATGATTAGACTTATGAAGTATGACCGGGCACGACTGCTCCTAAAAAAAAGCTGACATAATATGCCTACAAGAAACATGGCTAATTTTGCCATTGACAATCCCGGGCTTTCAAGAAATACAAAAAGTTGCAATAAAAAGAAATATATTCAGCAGACCGTCTGGCGACCTTTCACTGTATCTGAATGTCAATCTTGACTTCACTGTCCGAGTGGTTCACACAAAATGAAATGCTACAGATAAGCAGGCTGGAAACCTCAACATCAAAACACCAGAAGTTAAAATTCCTAATAGTTAATATTTACTTTAATAAGTTCAGTCATGACACAGCAGAAAAGATGGCCCACTTAGTAGATACTCTGGACGGAATACTTTGTGAACATATTAGTTACAATGTTATAATCTGCAGAGACTTTAACCTCAGGTCCATGGGAGAGGGGTCAACCGCTGAACAACCAGTATGTATTGCTACTCAATATTGCCATAATTTTCTTAGCAAACATTGTCTTTATTCCTTTCAGCATTCGAAAAATACAAGTTTTCATACACAGTCATTCCCAAAAACCTTTCAGGGTAAAATCACCTAGGATTATATTTTTGCCTCACAGGAAATCATTAAATGCCTGGTCTCCTTTGAAATCTTGCAAGTAAACGCCAGCAATTATCTCCCACTCATAGCAAACATCTAAACGGATATAAAATGCATGGAAACACAGAAGTTAAAAGGAATCTCACGAGGAGAGGCAGAATCACAACTAATCAGGCAGATAAAATGGGGTCCAGTGGCAGTCCGGCTATACAGCTCATGGATGAAACTAAATGGCCCCACACTGCTGATAAACGGCTGGCGATACACTTCGGGCTAACTGGTTGGATATCACCGACACCTCTTGCAGAATCATCATCAGACATTTCACAACAGAGCCAATAAAACCCTCCCCCAACCTCTCATAATGGAAAGCAAACAGAGACCTGGTAGATTGAGAGCACAACAAAACAAAACTAAGAATGCTGCAGAGAAAATGGAGCTAGCCATAAAAATCTGGGAACACATTAAACAACATTAACAGCTGATTTGGTTGTTAAAACAAACACGGGGAAAGCGAGGCTTTCCATATCTACTCCTTGATGGGAAAGCACAATCATGCTGTTTTTTGGAGGTACATTAAAAACAAGGTGTGACAGAGCAACCTTTAAATCAATGCAATAAATGAAACAGAATGGATAAAACATGTCAAGAAACTCTACACAGATAGCCCACCGCTTTCTGAACATCAACTGGTTAAATCTGGCACATATGATACCCCACTGGTTCGGGACTTTGCACTTGTACCAGGGGAAATTTCTATCACCCTGCAAAATATGAGATCATCAGGGGCCCCTGGTTCAAATGGCATCCCTGCACAAATCTTCAAAGAAAACAAAGAGCTTTGGTCCTTGGTTTTGTCGGCACTCTACTGCTCTTGTCTAGAATCAGAGGAAATATCCCCAGCCTGGAGAGGCACCATACTGCATCCAATTTTTTAAAAGGGGGTCAGACACGAGCCAGCGAACTACTGTTTTATCGCCCTATTAGACATCGAAGCAAAAGACTTTGCCTCTGTCCTCTTGGATGAACTACAAAACTGGGCATAGGACATTGGGGTAGTACCTCTCTGCCAAACTGGCTTTAGGGCAAAATCTGCAACCATAGATAACATAGTGGCTCTCATTTCTGATACACGAAGCAACTACTAAAAAGACTCCTCCATCATTTGTGTGCTTTGTAGATTATTCTGCAGCATTTGATGCGATGGGCTGGAATCCGCTATGGAGAAAGCTCCAAAACTGGGGAGTTCCAAACAAACTACTAAGGGCAATAATTTTACTTTACTCATCAACCTGGGTAACAGTTAAGCTATCGAGCTCTGCCATTAGCAAGAAGAGCTCCACCATCAGCGGGCTAAAGCAAGGTTGCGTGATAGTGCCTCTGCTATTCAATCTTTACACAGCAGACATGTCACAAGCACTAAAATACGCAAACCTGATCCCACCAAAAATTGGGAATCTCGGACTCACCCTCATGCAATATGCAGATTACATTGTCTTATTGGACCACTCAAAAAGTGGCCTACAAAAAGCTCTTACTGTTTTGTATGACTAAAACATTGCAAATAAAATTACTGCGAATCCCTCAATAACGAAAGTAATAATTTTTGGGTTTTGGTGGGCCATTGAAGCATCAGCACCTCAAGTGGAAAATGGGGCCACTCAACATCTGCAGCACAGACACCTATAATTACCCGGGCGTCTGGCTATCGGCTAAGGGAAAGCCCAAAGTTCATCATTGAAGGCAAAAGCTGATTTCATAATAACTAGACTATGCCAGTAAAACAAAATCATGGAAAGTCTGACTGCCAGATTAATTATTCAAGTACTAAAAGCTTCTTTCTTACCAGCATTAAATTATGGGCATGAAGCCTACCCAGGTCATCTTACCACGCTAATACAAAAGCTTCAAGTGAAAATCTACAAAAGAATATTCAAACTCCCACAATATCTAAGGAGTAATCTGATAAGGTTAGAATTTGGGCTGGAAGGCCAAAACTCGGAACATATGGGGGCTTACCTCAAGTACTCCAATAACTTAATCATGGCACCAACTAACACTCTGAAATCATTCCCTCGCCACATCTTTGAAATAAAGTCAAACCCATGGTCACAATACCTAACCACAGCACTAACAGGCCTACAAATTGATCAAGCTGTACTGACAAAACTGGCACAGTCACAAATATCCATCAAGGCGATCCTGAAAAGACAGATAAAAATCCTTTCCCTTGCATGTGATCTGGGAAAATTGAGAAATACAGCAGTGCAAAGAGCGGTGGCGGCATCCTACAAGAGTGATACACAGCATATGGCACCCCAGCCCTACTTAGCTTGCACAATCAGGGAGGCCTGAGTGACAAAAATTGCCTTTGCCAGACTGCTCCAAATTGGCGTTCCCTCACCAGTATAAACTGTTGCAGACTTTGTGGCTATATAACAGAGAAATGAATCCATCTATTATGCTGCTGTCCGTCACTGCTGAATGCACAACACACTTTACTAAGACCTCTCTTCCTTCGCCACAGAATAAGATCTTGCTCCGAGGCTAGAACTTTGTTATTCACTTTAAAAGAGCCAGTAGAGCTGGCCAAATTTGGGAAATTTATTTCGCAACTGCAAGCAAAATGACAACTGCATGTCAAACTGATTACATTTTTAACTATTTAACTGCTATAAACGAATATCTTATTTTAAAAGTATGACGCCAGAAATATACCAAGCTCAGATATCTATTGCTGCACCTCTTATTTTTCTTTAATTTTATTAGGCCTCAATTTTAACGGTTTTGACAAAGTAAGAATTGTGATTATTGATTAACAGTGGCGCATTACTTGTATTACTAGCTGACGTCTGTAACTTGCTACATTATGTGTTCTTTTCCAAAGACTTTAGGTAGTCATGCAATAAAGTTTTTGATATGAGAATCAGACATTCATCTTACCCACAGAGATTCCTCATTTTGGGAGGGCAATTTGTGTCTCCTATTAATAGGTGTCTGCCCACTTCTCGATTTATCATGTGGAATTTTGACATAGTGGTGGACACTAACTGGTGATAGGTGATATCTGAGGTGCCAAGAATGAGTAATTTCAGGTACCAAGAAACAATTTTACCATCCGACTGCTATTCTGCATTCTCGATCCTAAATGCTTAGATTGCTTTTAAACCACACTATAGGAAATTCATCCTCTGAATTCACACCCAGACTTTAACATGTCCTAAGCAGTTCAGACAGACCCATAACTGGACTTAAAATCTTGTTCAGGTGTCACTTAACCTACAGTCTTGGCATAAGCTCCTGGTGAAGAAGTGTATTTCTTCCTAAAGCCCTATGTATGGTCCATAACGTTCCCTATGAACGGAGTCCTCAGTTTGAAAACAATGCTATATGGCCTATCCACAAATCGGGGAGAATGGGGCTGTCTCTACAAGCTCCCTCCTCTCTGCCCATCCGCAATCCTGTCCATCAGTCCAGGAGTGTGTAATTTAATAAAATATCTACTTTTCCATGGGACAGGCTGCTTCATAAATTTACTTGTCCTTTGAAAAAGTCCACTTGTCCCTTTGTTGCCACATAGTGCAGCGATAAATTATGGGAGCAATCTCATTATATAAGAGCTCTGATGATAACCTTTCTGACTATGCCAGGGCTCATTACTATAGTAGGGTTTGAATTCTAGTAATGCCCGCGTTTTGTCACCTTTCCATAGATCTACATCCAGGGGCTGGGAGTAGTGTTAAGCAATAGGTCCAGGTTTGGAATGCGCTTTGGAGCCTGTGCAAACCTACTAACTTGCATCTTTTAGGGGTTTTCACCAACTCTTTTCTAATCTTTTCCCATAATGAAAAAGGTTGGAAATTTACTCTTCACAAGGGCAGAAATAAAAATTCTTCCACGTTTGGGGAAAAAAAGTGATTGGAGAGAAAGTGAACTTATAAGCGCTCAACAGATCCTCAGGAGCGAAATTTACGCATACATATTTGCTCATGCTACAGTGCAGTTCACAAATATTTTCTAGGAGTACAAGTTCCTAGCCTACTTGTGTAAATTATTGTGAATTCATGAAAGCTCTAAATCTGCACTAATTCAAGGGCAAATATAATGGGTGCCCTTTGACTTTATTTTAGAATCCGGGCCTAATTAGGTCTGGAATTAACCAAGACCTTTTGTTTTTATTAACATTCCGTCTCTCTCTCTCTATAAATATATATATATATATATATATATATATATATATATATATATATATATATATAGACTGGCTTCTTTGTGAGTAACAGCAGTATGCTCTTTCACAGGAAGCATATCTGCACACAAAGTTTCGTTCAGTGCCAGAGACTACAGTGGAAATGTGTGCTTTTTGAGACCAAAACAATATTGCTTTTTGCCAATGCATGGTATAATGGTGAGGGCCTGGCAGCTCCCACAACAATAATTTCTTACAAAAACAATGCCAAAAGAAGACATTCCTTGACAAACCCAAGATGCTGACCACCAATGTCAGACCTATTGGCTTTACCAATAACTTTTTATTTTCATGTTTCCCATAATCTTTTTGAAACTGATTGCACTGATTTTCCATTAAAAATGTTTTGTAGCATTTCTTTGAAGCATTTCAGTAGATAATGCTTCAAAGAAATGCTACCTAAAATTTCACAGTGGTTTAGCAAAACGTTTTTTTCAAGTTGCATCTTTTGTGAACATTTAATTTCAATGCAGACTGTTCAATGTTGCTTTCAAGCTCCTGCAAATATTTGCATCTAATCAGAGAGCATTATGGTAGCAGTATACTTAGCCTCATATTGTTAAACTTTGCAAACGTGTGTACACATTTTTATATACTGGCACCACTGTCAGCAGTGCAATCTGAGCTTACAACATTTCCTTAGAGTGCTCACTCAAATAATAAAGGCTTTGCATTAATGAACCATAAATACAAGTTTGAACATCATTAACCTAGAGACACAGATATTACCTTAACTGCAGGTAATGCCCTTCCCTGATCCATAATGTGGTACTGTAGCAGCAAAAGGGTTTGTGATGCAGGGGGTTAGGCCTACTTGTCCCAGGGGCAAAATAAACATGAAAAAGGGTTGTCCTTGACCCCAAACAATATGTCCTTGGAGTCTGGCTACAGGAATTCCACACCCATGTTCAGTCTACTGGCTGTATTTGAACCCCTGGACTCAGCTAAGAGAAATAGCCTTGGCTCCTTCCAAAACACGTTACCTTCCCCCTTGTCTCTCGCTTTTTTCCTAGTTCCTAACTGCGAGGTTTCCCTTGGAGTCTATCTTTAGATGCTGGTGAAGAAACTTCAGAATATGCCTTGTGCTGGACAGAGAAACTGGATACTATATGGTGCACCTCAACTTGGAAGTTTTCCTATGTATACCATATTCTTTAAAGAGAGAGAAGAGAGAAAGAGACAGAAAGAGAGAAGGGGTCAGTGAGAGTCAGTCCATCCCAGTGGGAGATGCCACTAGGGGTACTTATAGTATGGGCCACGTTTCCATAAGAAAAGCATTTTTGTTTTACTAATAACCTTTGTGCAATTTTTATTAATTTATTATTTAAAAAAAATATATATTTTCCCACCTCAGCTGCTTCCTGGAAAGATTCATGGTGATCCTCGAAGCAAGGACTGAAAAAAAGGGGGGTCCCAAAATGTGTCTTCCCCATTTATTGTTCGTATCGGAAAAACAGACATACCTACAGTCCAACGGCTGAACCGAATTACACCAAGTTTGCCAAAAGCTAGAGCTTGGTCCAGAAAATGTGCTTTTTGTGAAAATTAGTTCAGTAGTTTTACAGAAATTGAGGTTCAAGAACTTTGTACAATTCACGCCACTGAGGATCTGAGGAGTCGATAGACCTTAACATAAGTTCCAACTGCCTGCCACCACTTCAAAAAAGATGAGGCACAGCCATTTTATGACTTGGGGACTCAGTCATTCACACAAAAAAAGTATTAAAAAAAAAAAAAAAAGCTACAAGGTAGCAGGGTGAGGATACACTACCCCCTAGACCTGGTGCAGCGGTTCCCTGAGGACCTGCATTCCCCACCTTTAGCCTCAGGAGGCCTCGGGGACCCAATCAACCAGGACTGAAATTCAAATTTAAAATCAAGATAGAGTGTGTGCCCTGCCTCCCAGAGCCTTGAAAGGCCTCGGGACCCCATCAATTAAAGGGAAGGCAGCAGTCAGTCACTCTACAAGCCTTGAAAAGACTCAGAAACCACATCCCCAGGGGCCAAAATGCCATTTCAGGGGAGGGAGGTTTGCGCATCCCAGAGCCTATATCAGGCTCCATCTCCAAGGCCAGCATTTCCTTAAATCGGGAGGGAGGCATGCGCCCCCCCTTTCCCGAACCTCGGAAGGCTCTAGGGCCAAAATTCAAATTAAGCAGAGGGAGATCACATGGTTCCCTTCCCCGGGCCTCAGAAGGCCCCATGCACCGCATTCTAATGGCTAGCTCAATGATTGTGTCCCGAGCAGGCCACCAACGGGACACTGTTTATCTGCCCCTGAGAGCGAAGGTAGGAAGACCTGTATCCTCCAACCTGGTGAGAGTTGCAAGAAATGCTCCCGCCAGGTGGGAGCATACATTTTTCATACACTTTTTCCCTGTCCCTACTCTTGCAGGGATACAGAGATTATTGCTGTCAGGCAGGAGCTAAGCCAGCTTCCACCATGTGCCTCTTCCACAGCCTTCAATGTTCAAAGTCGTGCTGGCCCTGGGAGATGGGGTCCCCGGGATCAATACTGGCTTAGAGAGAGAGAGAGAGAGAGAGAGAGAGAAAGAGAGAGAGAGGACGCACATATGAATGTTGCCACCCAGGATTGGGATCCTCTCAGGCGAATTCTAGCTCAGGAAGGAGTGGCCACCACCTTGTCCCTCTTTTACCGAATGTTGGCCACGGGCAATGGGATCCCTGGGGCCCTTCGAGGCTCAGGTGGAGGTAAGTGCATGCTCCCCCACCCATATTCAGCCCCCTGGGATGGGGTCCCTGGGGCAGGCAATGTACCAGTGAAAGGGCACATGGCCCCCTCTTCCATGAAAAAAAATTAAAACAAAAAGAAAAATAATTGTTGGCTCCCTGGAGCTCTCTTTGCCCTCGACCCCCAGCAAAAAAACAAGCGGTGAGTGTCCCAGGTGTGGCTGGGACAAGGTTAGAAATGGGGTCTTTGGTTCGCAGTCAGATTACCCCCTGTCCAAGCAAGGACCCTCACTCTAGTTAGGGTAAGTCACACACAATCAAAATTATCCTGTACTCACCCTATGGTAGCTTGGCACTGACCAGTCAGGCTTAACTTAGAAGGAAATGTGTAAAGTATTTGTGCAATAAATCATACAATACAACCATATAGCACCACAAACATACGCCACACAGTGTTTAGAAAAATATAGAATATTTATCTGGATAAATGCAGGTCAAAACGATCAAAGATGCAATAAGTAAATGTAGAGATATCACTGAAAAGCGATATAAAGTGTCTTGAGTGTTTTAAAAGCAAACAAAGTCTCTTTCAAGCACAAAGTACCTGGTTCGCGTGAAAAATCTCCGCAAAGGGTTGCAGAGGAGGAGAAGCGTGTAAACAAAAGGGGTGTGCGTCGATTTCTCGGGCTACACAGGACGATGCGTCCAGCACTCAGTCCTGGATCCTCTTCAGGTTGCGGGGTTTTCAGACGGCCAGGGGACGGTGCGTGGATTTCCTGCGCTAGCAAGATGAAGTCACAGGAGCTGCGTTGATCCGGTAGGCGTTGCGTTGAATTTTCTACTGCACTGCAGGTGCTGCGTCGAGTCTTCTCTGGAAGTCGGGCTGTGTCGTTCCGGTTCAGCTATGCGTCGATCCAGTGGGCTGTGTGTCAAATTTCCAGTCGCTATGCTGGTGCTACGTCGATCTTCTCGTTGCGAAGTCGGGCTGCGTCGTTCTGGTTCGGCATGCAGTGAAATTTTCACAGCGGTTCAGGCTGTGCGTCGTTTCTGGCAGGCTGTGCGTCGAATTTCACCGCACAAGGATTCCTTCTTGAAGACATGAAGTCTTTTTGGTCCTGAGAACAGGAGGCAAGCTCTATCCAAGCCCTTGGAGAGCACTTCTTCACCTCAGGCAGAGAGCAGCAAGGCAGCAGGGCAACAGCAAGGCAGCAGTCCTTTCCAGAAAGCAGTCAGGTGAGTCCTTTGGGCAGCCAGGCAGTTCTTTTTGGCAGGATGCAGGTTCCGGTTACAAGTTTCTTCTCCAGGAAGTGTCTGAGTTTGAAGGGGCAGAGGCCCTGTTTATATACCCAAATGTGCCTTTGAAGTGGGAGAGACTTCAAAGAGTGGCTTAGAAGTGCACCAGGTCCCCTTTCAGTTCACTCCTGTCTGCCAGTGTCCCAGTAAGGGGGTGTGGCAGTCTTTTGTGTGAGAGCAGGCCCTCCACCCTCCCAGCCCAGGACGACCCATTGAAAATGCAGATGTATGCAAGTGAGGCTGAGTATCCTGTGTTTGGGGTGTGTCTGAGTGAATGCACAAGGAGCTGTCAACTAAACCCAGCCAGACATGGATTGTAAGGCACAGAAAGATTTAAGTGCAGAGAAATGCTCACTTTCTAAAAGTGGCATTTCTAAAATAGTAATATTAAATCCAACTTTACCAGTCAGCATGATTTTATATCACCATTCTGGCCATACTAAATATTATCTTCCTACTCCTTTCAGATCAGCAGCTACCACTCAATGTATGAGAGCAGCCCCAATGTTAGCCTATGACGGGAGCAGGCCTCAGAGCAATGTAAAAACGAATTTAGGAGTTTTACACTACCAGGACATGTAAACTACATAGGTACATGTCCTGCCTTTTGCCTACACAGCACCATGCCCTATGGGTTACCTAGGGCATACCTTAGGGGTGTCGTATATGTAGAAAAGGGGAGTTTTAGGCTTGCCAAGTACTTTTAAATGTCAAGTCGAATTGGCAGTGAAACTGCACACACAGGCTTTGCAATGGCATGTCTGAGACAAGGTTAAGGGGCTACTTAAGTGGGTGGCACAATCAGTGCTGCAGGCCCACTAGTAGCATTTAATCTACAGGCCCTGGGCACATATAGTGCACTCTAGTAGGGACCTATAAGTAAATTAAATAGTCCAATTGGGTATGATCCAATGTTACCATGTTTAAAGGGAGAGGGCATATGCACTTTAGCACTGGTTAGCAGGGGTAAAGTGCGCAGAGTCTAAAAACCAGCAAAAACAGGGTCCAAAAAGTGGAGGGAAGCAGGCAAAAAGTTATGGGTGACCACCCTAAGGCTGTCAGGTCTCACAGACACCCACAATAATAATAAAAAATAAAAAAGGGGAAAATGAATTTGTCAGAGCCCCTCATTTATTAGCAACTGATCTTAACAAGGAGAACCCCATAATACCCTAGGGCTTTTTTCAAGTACATATTTCCTTGCTGGTGGTGTCTAAGCCTCTTTTTTTTATGTTGTGGGGGGCTATAGGGACTACTGCAGCCCCTCAGCAACATTAAAGTAAAACAAAAAAATAGTAAGCACTAAGTTCCCTGGATTATTAAATCCATGACCCCAGAAGAGCTTATGATATTTTTTAAAGCACTCTGAGCTGAAGCTGTATGCTCGTTAGCTGGAGTACAGGCAGCTCTAGTGGTAAGTTTTAAGGCTGCACTTTATGCCTTTAAACATGTTAAAACAAAGACTCAAAACTGTTTTTTTTTTCTTTTAAAGGCTTATTTTGGAAATATGTTATGACAATCACTTATTAAACAGTGTGTAAATGTATGAAATATACATTTGATTACAGTTATTGGTGACTTTTTGACAAAGCGTGTTTGTCTACCTCACTTAAAATGACACCTTTTAAATGAAATATGGAAGTCGATATGGCAGACGGCTGCAAGGTATTCTATATGTGTTCATCACAAACTTAACGCCTACAAACTTTTCTCATAATGGTACCTCACACTCACAAGATTACACAAAATGATCAGCATCCAGACGGAAAGGCTATGGAGAATGCGGCACACTACTTCATAGCTGGTGGTCATGCCTTCACATCCAAGCCTTCTGGTACAATATATATACTTCTGCTTGTATGCGCCTTCGCAAATATTACACTTGCGCCGACCACATTAACGATCTTATTAGGACACCTTAGTGAACAAGGCCTTTATCCCATGACCACCCGATAGGAAAACTGCTCACCTATTCATTACTGGTGGCTCGTCTAAGCGTAGCCCAAATGTGTAAGTGACAGAGCCTTGAACACTTGCTTTAAGGTGGTGGAAGGTATGGTCTATATACACCATGGAAAAGCTGTCAGGAATTATGCATGATAGCATATGTAAATTTGATAAGACTTGGCGTCTGTTTGTAACCTATATCAAAATGGATAGCAGGGTGGGAGGGGCTACAGTGACTATGTCTCAGACTCTACGTAGCTCCGGCATCTGCAACACGTCCCATTCAGACGACAAGAGCTAGGTCCTGATGAAGACTCTGTTCCTAAACTGAATTATTGGGGTTGAAACGTAGACGCACTCTTTGATGAATTTACTGAGAACAGGACTCAAAAATCATAAAAACGTTACTAGACCTACAGGTTGAGTAACATGAATAATCTACTTGCCCTAACTGTAATGTACTTGACCTGTAAACGGGTCTCAAATTTTGTGATCCTAGGCAAATAGTTTACAGAGTCGTCTTTTTATTCATTCTCACATATGACTGGACCTTCAAATACATGAGTGTTGCATTCCTGCAGTACAAAAAACCTCTTTTGTTTGATTAGGTAGAATAGAGCTTGCTGCATGGATCACACGAATCTAGCCCACATATAGGGGACACATGACCCATGACTTGTTTTTACTTTACTAATAGTATTGCCATCTGTGCAGGAGTGTTTCGCAGTTTGTGTAGACACTCACTTTTAATAATATATTACTAAACCATGATGTGGTAGCATACGGTCATCTATACACAGTAAATTTCCAGGAAATGTCCAAAAACCTTTCCACTAACGTGCAGCTTTACTTATAAAACTATATAGGGGGTCATTCTGACCCTGGCGGTAAATACCGCCAGAGCGGAGGTTGGCGGTAGCACCGCCAACAGGCTGGCGGTGCACCGCCGGGCATTCTGACCGCGGCGGTACAGCCGCGGCCAGAAGCGGAAAGCCGGCGGTGTACCGCCGACTTTCCGCTGCCCATGGGAATCCGCCATGGCGGCGCAGCTTGCTGCGCCGCCATGGGGATTCTGACACCGCATACCGCCATCCTGTTCCTGGCGGGCGAATGGCGGTATGGGGTGCCGTGGGGCCCCTGGGTGCCCCTGCAGTGCCCATGCCAATGGCATGGGCACTGCAGGGGCCCCCGTAAGAGGGCCCCACAAAGAATTTCAGTGTCTGCAAAGCAGACACTGAAATTCGCGACGGGTGCAACTGCACCCGTCGCACCTTCCCACTCCGCCGGCTCCATTCTGAGCCGGCGTCCTTGTGGGAAGGGTGTTTCCCGCTGGGCTGGCGGGCGGACTTTCGGCGGTCGCCCGCCAGCCCAGTTGGAAACCCAGAATGACCGCCGCGGTCTTTTGACCGCGGTACGGTCTTCTGGCGGTTCCCGCTTGGCGGGCGGCGCAAGCTTAGAATCACCCCCATAGTGTATTAGCAATCTGTGAAAACTGGGTTTCAGAAAACACATCCTTTGCACATCAACACCTAAAGTATTCTGGTTTGTTTCCATCCTATAAAAAAAAAAAAAATTCATCACACAGAAATACAAAAAATGGGTTTTCACAGCTACTGAAATATATTTTGATATGTCTGTACAGTTGACTTAGTCACGTAAATGTTGTGTGTTAGGGAAAACCTGACACACAATAGCCTTTTATTTCACACTCCAAACAGCAGGTAAGACAGTTCACCTTACAAAATCCTGGAACTCTGCAGTCAGAAGGAAAATTAATTGTAAGACAAACTGACTTTTGACCTCTGTCTGTGAACAAAGAGCAAATGTGGCATACAAGATTTAGGAGTCTTTTATTGCTCATCCACTTTCCGACTGAACAGAACACCTGTTCTTTGTCAACTCGCCAGAAGCGGCGAGTAAGTCATAAAAATAGCTCGACCTGATCAAACATGGCTCGTCATAGTGAGTGGTCGAGTAGATTTTTCGAGCCCTGGAGAAACTGCCATAGGTGAAACCCTGATCACAGGGCTCCATACACCTCCATTTTGTGCAATTTTAAGTCAACTGTTGCTTTTTTCCAATATGTTTCACTGTGCACTTCTTGTTCGCCATATATTTTACAATCCACTTACACTCTGCCACAGAAAAACAGCACCTACTACTTTGTTACGGCTGTGGATAATTGTACCCTATGTAATTGTGTATACCCTACATCTGCAGTGAAGATTGTGTAGGTATCCATTAAATAGTCTGTTGATCTATAAACCTTCTGTGACCAGGTGCATTTCTTTGGCCTAGGAAGCAAAGGCGTATGCTTCCCCTGAAGGAACCCCCTTATTTGTTTCTGTTAGCTATCTGGGTGCCTAGGGACACTGGGTTGCCCTTATTTTGACTTCTACATACCCTTTAGCGCTCAGAAATGTTTTTTACAACATTGTTTTACACCACAGTTAAATAGCCTCCCTAATAATTATCTACCCTAGTCAGTTAGCATAGGAAACGTTAATTGAATACTGAAACTATGTTGCTTCTATTAGAGGTAAGATAATTTGCTCAATGGTGACTCCACTAGGCATCTTGAGATTTTTTACGTTTTGCTTCTCTACTCAGGAAACTTCCTCTAGAAGTTGCCTTAGGAGGGTAAGTTACTTTTGTTTAAAAAATAATCTAAAAACATTTTCTGCACAACAAAATAAAAAAAAAACTCCAAGAGACCTCATCTACAACTTAACCCTGAACAAACTGCAATTATCTTAAAACAAGCCCAGACAACACGGGTTTCAGTGTTCCTTTAGGTTGTGTGGGAATTTTGATAGTTGTTATCAACAAAAATCAGAGGGATTTTGGGAAGGAGGGATTATGGATGTAGGGCTTGCACTAGCTGGATGGCACTGTATTAACAGTTTTCATCTTCAACAAGGTCATCAATGGACAGTTGTAGCCACTTACAAGATGGCTAACAACAATGTTCTTGTCAAATAGGCTGTAGTCTGGATCTTGGCTAATGACTATGATTTAGATGTTCACAGTCTCATATGCAAAACAGATTGAAGGCAAGGAGACTGTCATTCAGAAGACCTTCATTGTCAAATTAGATAATGATGTACCTTATGAAGGATGACGTGAAATTAGAATACAAGAGCTAACAAGGTGTCCCTCATCTTCATCATTGACAATGAAGGTGCCAATTAAAGATCACAGGCTCTCTAAAAGCCATCCTGCTATTTGCATGAAAGCTAGAATAGTGTTACTATACCACCAGACAGTTTAGAGTTTAAACCTCATGATCTGGACTGGGCTCATCAATTGACCTGACCACAGAAAGTACTTTCTTCCTTAAAGGGAGGGATGGCGTTTCCTTTGGCTGAGCACAATCACACAAAAAAGAAACTTATGGTATACTCCATTTGAGTTTACGTCATCACGAATCAGAGGACTTTGAAGAATGTTAAAACTGCTTCTGCTGGGCTGCTCTGGGATATACCTTTACCTTGTCCCAATCATTCTTTTTACATTTCATGTCATGTAAAGAAGACATTCAGACTTACTTAGGGATGCAATGGGATATGCTAAGAGACCCCAAGCCAGAACAAGTTCCACGAAAACTGGTGGAGTAACCATATGAGAGAAGCATGAAGGAATGTGTTATGCCTGTTTACATCTGGTCTGCTAAATGTGTTGGTAAAAGAAACATGCACTGACTCAGTGTCTCAATTTACAAGTTTAGGAGACCTAGATCTGTTGAACGCAGGTCAGTCTGCTTACTGAAATCAAGAGACAAAGACCTTCTTTGTACTCAGGTCTTGAGAGTAACAACAGGGCACTGTGAGTCACAAAGTTTAAGCAGAAGAGCATGTCTTACGGAGGATCAAAGGTCCAAAGTTTGTGGAGGTCCGTAGAAGCCACATGTGAATTCTGAAGAATCCTCAGTTGAGTTCCTTACATCTAAACGCCAATATAGGTTCCCCTTAATTAGCTCACAGCACAGAATCATTTTGATTTGAGGATCGCTCTCTTGATTTTTGAGTATGGATAATTTTGGGTCTCCTGTGTGTAGCCTGTCTGGTAGGAAGGCACATGAATGCAGTACAACATAAAAACCATGTACCTTATAAAATCACAACTGTCTGCAAACAGGTTATCAATGGATGTCCTGAATAAAGCTTCAATGAAAATTACATTTAGAACAGTATTCATTGCTGTAGAAAAATTAGTGAAAGGTTGGCCTAGCTCCCTGACAAGCAGATAAAGAAAGGAAGTAAAGCATTCAAAGTTGCTGCATGTGCAGACCAGTACTCTAAATAAGGATAACCTTGACCCCTCAATACACAGTGTATTTATGCAGCTACCAAGACCAAGTGAAAGAAAAAAAGAGGAAAACAATGTTTTTATAACAGGTTCTCCTGCAAAAAAAAAAAAAAAAAAATCTTCCAGAGTGTTGCCAAACCGGAATGTGTAAAAGGGAAATCTCAAAATATAATGGAGAGTGAAACCCCCAGCCCCCCCTCCTAAGATAGAAGATTGGATATGGATCAGTGTCATCACTTTAAGGAACAAAGATGTCTTAATATGAAAAATCGAGTAAAATCTTTGGCCCACTGTTGTAGGATTCTACTGTGTTATGTTGCAGCAGTTCTAGGACTTCTGTCAGATAGTCCAGTGATTCTCTTGAAGGTTCCAAAGTGAAAGGTACAGGAGCATGGAATTAGCAAACCTGAATCCTAAATCTTCAATCAGTAAGATCACAGTGTCCCATATGGACTTTGCCACCGACCTACAGAAAATATGACTGGCTCTGGTGTGAGTTAATCCTTGGACTAGGCTGCCCACTTTGGCACTACTCATGAATTACTCCCTTTTCAAGTCAGTTTCAGCACATCCATACAGATGAGTTGTGCATAAGAAAATAACGTCTGGGTTACATCTGGGGCTGCCAGAGTGTTATCATGCTCTTCTTCCAGAAAATAATTCACGCTGGGATCTGCCTTATTTTTGATCATTTGCATCTCTGTTGCATACAGATATTTAACATTGCCTATGGACTCTTTCTTGACTGCAATATCTTAAGAGTAAACTTTGCACTAATGCCCAATCTAGATCTGGGGTATCCGGTTTGTCCCATCAAACAGAATCAGGAGGCGGGTTACACTAATGCTAGGTCACTTATCTAAAATAGCTAATAAGAGAGTGATCTCCTTCTAATTCTGGACTTGATGCGCACGCATCACAGAATCCACGCTGCATAAAAGAACTGGTTTCGCATTTCAGAGACTGTTCCATCAGACTTTTATAGAGTTACACAGGATCTACTGATGATCTACTAATTAACAAAGGAACAAGAACAGCAGCAATAACTGAAAGACATTTACAATATTGTCTGCTGGTGCACACAAAGTATGAAGCATGGACCCACAATCACTTACAGGTTTAATACCAAGATTTGCTTAAACAACTGGAGGATAACCCTCCAGGTGGAAGGATCAGAAAAATGTAAAACTGTGGCAACAACCACCAACAGCATATTTATACTTTTTATGTTGGACCACTTACTGGGTGCCCTGTTTCTTACAGAGACATGGCTGCATGAGGCATTAAGTCCAGACATTATTGTGGCCCTGCCATCAAACTATGTTATAGTGAGAACGGACACAATAAGGAAACCGGGAGGTGGAGTAGCCATTGTGGTTAAAAAGAACTTCAAATGTACCATCAAAGAAATAGACGTAGTAGCATGTGAAGCTACTGGTTCTTTAGAACTCACCCATAGATTCACAATAACAGGTACTCTATTTTACGTGCTATGCTGGTCACTGGTGATTGTCAGTCTACTTTATCCCAGAGATTCTTAGAGCCCTACATTTTATGTAATTGGGACATATAAACATACATTTGGAGGAAAATATGTGTGGCATAGGGCAACTGATGAGTGAAGATCTTAAAGATATGAACTTGGACCTGATTTACGAGGTGCCCAGGCATAATGCGGGACACCTGTTAGACCCTATTTTTGCAAATATGCAGTCATAAGAAACTAGTCCTGCTGTCCCGCTAGTATGGTCAGATCACTATGCAATACCTTTCTCAATATTGGCAGGTAAGGAGGATGCCAAAATAGTAGACAGGGCCCAGTGATCATCGAGAAAATGGTCTCAGTTAGATATCCTAATTTAAACAACCAGTTAAGAAAATCTAGACCCAGAATAGGGCAAGGGGTGGAGATGGCCCAATCCACTACAGACACTTGGTTGCAGGATGCTTTAAACATTGTGTTACCAATAAACGCCATGTGCCATGTCAGATGCTATCCACCAGCTCCATTGTTCACAGAGGGACTGCGGAGAGAGAAAGCCAGGTGCAAAAAACTGGAAAGAGAGTGGAGGAGACAGTATGATGATGAGAATACAAATAAATATAAACGTGCTTTAACCCCTTCGCTGCCAGGCCTTTTCCCCCTCAGGTGCCAGGCCTTTATTTGACTATTTGGGGAAGGGCGCGCTTAGGCCCTCATAACTTTTTGTCCACATAAGCTACCCACGCCAAATTTGCGTCTGTTTTTTTCCAACATCCTAGGGATTCTAGAGGTACCCAGACTTTGTGGGTTCCCCTGAAGGAGGCCAAGAAAATAGCCAAAATACAGTGCAAAATTCGTTTTTTTCAAAACAATTGGAAAAAAAGGGGTGCAGAAGAAGGCTTGTGGTTTTTTCCCTGAAAATGGCATCAACAAAGGGTTTGCGGTGTTAAAATTACCAGCTTCCCAGCTTTCAGGAACAGGCAGACACATTTTTCAACACAATTTTGGCATTTTACTGGGACATACCCCATTTTTATGATTTTTTGTGCTTTCAGCCTCCTTCCAGTCAGTGACAGAAATGGGTGTGAAACCAATGCTGGATCCCAGAAACCCAAACAATTCTGAAGAGTAGACAAAATTCTACATTCAGCAATGGGTAATTTGTGTACATCATACAAGGGTTTGCTAAAGAAAATAACAACTGAAATAAAAAAATATTGAAATTGAGGTGAAAAAAACAGCCATTGTTCTCTACGTTTTACTCTGTAACTTTTTCCTGCAATGTCAGATTATTTATATCAATATACCGCTACGTCTGCTGGACTCTTCTGGTTGCGGGGAAATATAGGGCTTGTAGATTCATCAAGAACACTAGGTACCCAGAGGCAATAAATGAGCTGCACCTTGCAGTGGGTTTTCATTCTATACTGGGTATAGAGCAATTCATTTGCTGAAATATAAAGAGTCAAAAATAGGTATCAAGAAAACCTTTGTATTTCCAAAATGGGCACACGATAAGGTGTTGAGGAGCAGTGGTTATTTGCACATCTCTGAATTCTGGGGTGCCCATACTAGCATGTGAATTACAGGGCATTTCTCAAATAGACTTCTTTTTTACACACTGTCTTATATTTGGAAGGAAAAAATGTAGAGAAAGACAAGCGGCAATAACACTTGTTTTGCTATTCTATGTTCCCCCAAGTCTCCCAATAAAAAATGGTACCTCACTTGTGTGGGTAGGCCTAGCACCCGCGACAGGAAATGCCCCATAACACAACATGGACACATCACATTTTTACATTGAAAACTGACGTGTTTTTTGCAAACTGCCTAGCTGTAGATTTTGGCCTCTAGCTCAGCCGGCACCTAGGAAAACCTACCAAACCTGCACATTTTTTAAAACTAGATACCAAGGGGAATCCAAGATAGGGTGACTTGTGGGGCTCTCACCAGGTTCTGTTACCCAGAATCCTTTGCAAACATCAAAATTTGGCCCACATTTCGGTGACAGAAAGTTCGGGAATCTGAGAGGATCCGCAAATTTCCTTCCACCCAGTGTTCCCCCAAGTCTTCTGATAACAATGGTACCTCACTTGTGTGGGTAGGCCCAGTGCCCGCAAAAGGAAATGCCCCAAAACACTATCTGGACACATCAAAATGATCAAATACAAAACTAACTGTTTTTGCAGGGGGGGGGAGCACCTGCGTTTTTGGTCCTGGGCTCAGCAGCCATACAGGGAAACCTACCAAACCCAGACATTTCTGAAAACTAGACACTCGAGGGAGTCCAGGGGGGTGTGACTTGCATGGATACCCCAGTGTTTTCTTACCCAGAATCCTCAGCAAACCTCAAATTTAACTCAAAAAACACATTTTTCCCACAATTCTGTGTGGGATCACCGCACCAGAACAAATTTCCTACCACCCAATGTTCCACTCAGTCTCCCAGTAAAAATGATACCTCACTTGTGTAGGTGGGCCAAGTGCCTGTGACAGGGAAGAGCCAAAAACATGTCAAAATTGAGGGGGAACCAAAGCAGGTCCAAAAGGGCAGTTTGGAAAAAAACATTTTTAGGCTGACAAGTGGGGCAGAATTTCTATCATTATAGATGAGACAATGCTGGGTGGTAGGAATTTTGTGGATTCCTGCAGATTCTGGTAGGTTCCATCACAAAAATGTGGGAAAAATGTGTGCTTTCCAGCAAAGTTGGAGGTTTTCAGGGCATTGTGGGTAAGAAAATGGTGCGGGGTGCATGTGAAGCACACCACCCTGGACTCACCCAGATGTTTAGTTTTCAGATGTGTCTAGGTCTTGTGGATTTTTCTACATGGCAGCATCCCAAAGTCCAAAAAGTGCAGCCCTCATCATTCCAAGTGGGACGATTTTGAGAGTTAGCCAAGCTCTCATGGTCCAAATGTAAAACCAAAACCCAAAAATAATCGAATGTCCACTTGCTTGCCGTGGGATAAGATGTTTTAGTGTGAGGGGGAGAGCTGAAAGACTGTTACCCCCTTCAGTTGGGGTGGGGGCATAACCATGCCCATACTGGTTGGTAGCCACCACCCCACTATTTTTTTTTTTTTTAGCATTTAGTAGACTTCCTACCCCCCAGGGTGTGGATCGGGGGTAATTGCCCCATCTGCCCACTCGTGGGCAGAACAACTTTGGCCCCATTTCACCCTCTTATTTTGAAAAAAATCTTCCCTGGCCTGTGGTGGGCTTTCTGCCCCCACTTGGGGGCAGATCGGCCTTCCAAAAATAAGCCGATCTGCCCCCAAGTGGGGCATATATGGCCAACAATAATGTGCCCACATGGGGAGCGACCCTTGCCCAAGGGGCTGCCCCCCCCCCCCAAACCAAACACACACACCAATCCCTGGTGCCTAAGTGGTTTCTGCCCCCGAGGGCAGATCGGCCTAATAGAAATAGGCTGATCTGCCCCCAAGGGGAGCAGAAATGACCTAAAATAAATTTGCCCCCCAAGGGGAGCGACCCTTGCCTAAGATGTCGCTCCCCTTGCGTGAAATTGCAGCAAAAACAAAAAAATCCCCGGTGCCTAGTGGATTTTGCCCCCAGGGGAGCGACCCTTGCCAGGGGGGCAGAAACAGCCGTAAAATTATTTGCCCACCCTGGGGAGCGGCCCTTGCCTAAGGGGCCGCTCCCCTTATGTGTACATATAATAAAAAAACAAAATCCCTGGTGTCTAGTGGTTTCTGCCCCTCTTGGGGGCAGACTGTCCTAATAAAAATAGGCCGATCTGCCCCCAGGGGAGCGACCCTTGCCTAAGGGGTCGCTCCCCACAAATAAAACACACAAAAACAAAAAAGAAACAAAATCCCTGGTGTCTAGGGGGGTTTCTGCCCCCCCCCTGGGGTCAGATCCGCCTAATTGTATTAGGCCGATCTGCCTCCAGGGGGGGCAGAAACAGCCAAAAAACAAACTGCCCCCCTGGAGAGCGGCCCTTCCCCAAGTAAACAAAAAACAAGTAAATTCCCTGGTGTCTAGTGGCCTTTCTGCTGCCCGATCGCATCGTGGTCAGGCAGCAGAAATGCTCAGAGAAGCCTGAAAGGAGAGGAAAGGCCTTTCCTCTCCTTTCAGGCTTCTCTGCCCCCTCCACGTGATCAGAGGAGATCGGAAGGCCTCTGATGAGGTCAGCGCGCGATTGCACGCTGACATCATCAGACGCCACAGGGGGCGGGGGTGGAAGGGGAAGCGATTCCCCTTCCATCCCAGCCCAGGGGAGGGAGGTGCCCCGGGGGCCCATAGCAGGACGAAGTGGTCTCGTCCTCCGGTGCCGAGAACGAGATCACCTCATCCGGGGCACCCAAGGGGTAAAAAAAAAACAAAAAAAAAATCACAGGAACTGTAAAACAGACAGTGCTGTTTATTATTTGGAACAAATTAACACAGCTAATAAAATACTCTAAAACCCTCTTTATCGTGGAAAGCAAACTCTATGATCCTAGTAATAACCTCCCAAGACCAGGGCTGTCCCATGCAAAATGTGAGACAATAGATATTAAAATAAGGAGAGAAAGATCATTCTCTGCTAAAAAAGTAAACCAGGAAATCAGGGCTTAAAGGTTAGATGGACCAAGACCGTATAAAAGAAGAAGGCAAATTGAGGTCTTGGAATATATCGGACCCGATGTAATTCATGTCACTATAAACATCTATTAGAACTGGATCACTTGAAGACCTGTTCCCTGCACACAGAATGAATGTTCTAGATTTAGATAATTTGCAGCTAATTGTGGAGCTCATTAACTCCTCGCTAAAACAATGAACGTTCCAAAATCATGGAAACATGCTATGGTCTGGCTTTTATTAAGGAAACCTAATTTAGATTCTGAAAACTGGGCCAACTATAGACCAGTGTCTCTGCTTCCCATAATGGAAAAGATAACAGGGAAGCATAATAATAGTCAACAATATAGCTTCTTGGAGACACAAGAGGGCCTTCATAATTCTCAGCCAGGATTCAGGAAAGGACACAGTACTGAGTCAGCCCTGCTAGATGTCATGGAATAACTTAGGCAGCTCCTAGACAGAGGTGAGATGGCAGCGTTGATACTATTTGATCTCAGCGCTGCATTCAGTACTGTGTCACATACAACTCTCCTGGAAAGACGGACGGAGTTGGGATTGGAGGGAATGCCAATGCTTGGATGGCTTCTTTTCTACGAGATCGGAGATCTGTAGTTTCCAGTGTTCTCAGCAACAGACGTGTATGAGCGACATCCCCTTACTTCAGGAGTCCTTCAAGGAACATACCAAGTCGGTACTATTTAATATCTATGTTCGCCCATTAGCGGTCTTAGTGGAAAGTTGTGGTCTCACCTTATTCAAATATGCAGATGACACCTGGTTAATTATCGTCTGCACAGACACACAACTCAGAGACCTTTAACTCCAGATTACGACTGATTGCAGAATGGATGGAAGACAGAAGCTCTTGTATTAAGCAAGAACCCTTCCCTGTTGGGTCCCCAACACTGGCCGGAAAGTTTGGGTCCTCTTTCTGTGCCTGTATCTAAAGCAAAAAATCTGGGGATCACTGTGGACCATAAGCTGTCCCTGAAGTCACATGTGAAAAAAGTTGCGGCTATGTGCTTTGCAACTTTAAAATGGCTTAAAAAAATGATTTGGCAACTACCAATGTATGCCCAGAGGACAGCGATTCCAGCATTAGTACTTTTTAGGCTAGATTACAGGAATGTTCTATATCTTGGAGAAGATAAAGCTTCTATTAACCGACTGCAAGTGGACCAGAACTAGGCAGCAAGGGTGTTGTTTCGACTGCCAAAAAACACCTCTACATCAGGTCTTCTACGGGCTTGCAAAAACCTAGAGCAGGGAAGGGCCCAAAGTACAAGTAAATGTATAAAAGCGTGACAACCTCCTCGGACACTACGGTCCACTACACAATCTCTATGCGCGGTTACTTAAGTGAAACATATACGCATGAAAGTTCGGACCATTACATTTCAAGGGCCAAAACTATGGAATGGGCTCCCAGATTTCCTCAAAACTGTTCATCATTAACAATATTTCGTCAGAAGCTCAAGATGGATGTCTTACTTATTGTGTCTCACCCACAGTAATCACCTGGTAAATGGACTGCATATCATTATCGTCAGTGTACACCTATTAAATTAAGGCAGCTGTGACGCAGCTACAGAAAGAGGCACTTGGCAAGTTACATGTGAACACATGTAAAAGCTGCATGTGGGAGACTACTATTGTACACAGCCCCATAACTGTGGGCACTTATAGGTAAAGTCAGTATGGTTAACTGTTTCAGCTGCAGTGTTACTGTGTTATATACTCAGGGAGAAATCTGCCTTATATTGCAGTTTTGCTTCCCTTAGGCCTACAAAATACCATAAGGTACGAAACTGAGGTCGACCATGTGCACACTTTTTGATATGCAGGTCCCAAAATTCTAATTTTACATTTTATAGGTTGTCCAAAATGTTCATATTTCTCTGGTTCACCTGTCACACTGTACCAGGGTTAGGACATCCCAGGCCTACTGAACAAAGGAGAAAACTCAGACTGCTGGAGTCAACGCAGGAGGGAACTCCCTTTTAAAGTTCTGGTGGGAAAGTCCCTGGCAGTGATTTCAGCCAGGGATGGAGTTAAGGACCCCAGAGGAGATTTGAACAGTAACTTCTTGAGGGCACCATCTTGAATTGTCCAAGCAAGCTGTGCAGGAGGGTTAGGATAGGAGTGGAGGGGTGATGTGATGTGCTTAGCTTCTATAGTTTTCCACCCCCATTTAAAAACTCTTATAAGAGAGAGTGTTGTAGTTGTTCTTGGACCCTGGAGCTGGACTGTGACAGTCACAATAGCTTTGGACAGCTGAAAGGACAAGTCCCCTGATGGAATAAGGACTCTGCCTACAGCTGACCCCACAGCCTATGGGCCTTTCCAGGGACAGTGTGGCTGGTTACCTTACTCCCCCGAAGGACCACTTAGGGGACGTTCTGGACTTCTGTACCCCAATAGGAGGAGAGGTGCACCAGAGACAAATACAAGGAGAAAAGTTGGCGCAGGAAGCCAGTTGCACCTGCTCCCTGCAAAACATTCCCCTTTTAGGCCAGAAGGCCTTACGAAAATACTCCTGTTGTGTAGAGCTACCCACCAGTAGTAACATTAGTCCATGAGCATACAAATTGACTCAACAGGATGAAAGGTATGGCCTTTTAAAGTTTGGTAACTTTTGATCCCTTCTGACAACAAAGCATGTGGGCCTCTGCTTCACCTTCCTGAGAAAAAAAACCTTGGGACGGGCCAGTGCCTTGGGCTCAGCACAAGATCCCTTTAATATTTTTGCCAGGGATGGGGCATGTGTGGGACCCGTGTGGCCCCAACGGGTTAAAAGTCAGGGGCGTCTGGGTGAAAGAAGGCATCAAAAAAATTAATACCAAAAGGAAAAATCTCTTCCAAACAGCAGAAGAGCCACTCCTAAATTATTAATCGCTCTCTGACTGGGAACACCCCAAAATGCCTCAGGAGAGGTTTAGCTAGAATTTTTCTTGCCTTGTGGTGGCCACAGAAGGACAGGGGAACCACCAACGAACTTAGGGAGTGTTGAAAGAGTCTATAGGACTTACAGCAGACCTCCAGAAGTAAATTTTGAAAAGTTACCCTACATTTGCAGAGTCAAGGAAATTATGATCCCTCAGCATTTTCATCCTAATTTTTAAGCACTTCCAAGGCACAGAAGCCTCAAACATGTCAGCATGCATTCTGCACCTGCTATCCTGCCACGTTTGGAAAGAGGAGCCTTTCAAAGCAGGGATAAAATCTTTATTCTGATGAATACGGTGAGGGTTATGTCACCAAATCCCAGACTGGTACACAGGTATCTCACACCTGGAGGGTTGTGGCTACTGGCGTGGTAAGATATGTATTTGGTGGCCTAAGCTTTCTATCAAATCACACTAAGACCCACAGCGGTCTAAGAGCAACGGCATGATACAGATTACAAAAATTGGTGGATATGCCATAACGTTCGCACATCTAATACATGTGTAACAGTTGGGGTAAATCAAAGTTGAAAATCCCTGAAAACGGTGCTCATCTGGTACCAGCGCCCTACCACCAAGAGCAAATAGTCAGCCCCAAGACAAAATTCCAGCACGGTATATGCTGTGAAGAAAAGGTGCTGAGGCACTCAAAGTCCCACTGTTGTCAAAAGAACTATGATACATTGACAATAAAAGTAAGCAACAGTTTGAGAATGCTCTTGACTTTTAGTCTCCTTTAAATCTTCTTAAATCAGTACAATATATCTACCAAAGGCAGCCGACACGTGTTTCATCATCAAGACTTTTTTAAGGCTGCAAAAAACGTGCATCAAAGGCACCAATTACCTTAATGTTACAATGATGGCTCCAGCACAATCCCAAAGAGATTGTGCTCTGGTTAAAGAATTATCTACAGGGAGAGCTCACCTGTGCGGCTACGATATGCGAAAGACAAGAGTGTACAGATGCACTGTGTCATATTACCCACATCCATGCCAAAAGAGGCGTTCAAAAAAAGGGAATAAAACAGGGAAAATGTGGGATAGAATAGGGCGAGAAGAATCATGTGCAAAACTTGTATCACATTGGGTCGTACTGTGACGCCCATTACTCGACGTGCCGCACACAAAGAATTTAATAATTATGTGTCAGTGCCTCATGTTACCCAGATAGTGTGTATATCGGAACAACCAAATATGTACCAATCTCTTTAAGGTCTAACACTCAAAGCCAACAAAGAATATCTGCAGGAGAAATGTGCAAAGAAGACATGTAAGTACTAACAAAAAGGAGGGAAGTACCACCAAAGAATTACACTACACATAAAGGCAGCATCAAGTGCTACACCAAGAAGGACACTTGTGACTCCTCATCTATGTACTGTCACCTAGGTACTATCTTGATGCGACACTCATACGTCATTCAATACTGTTGATTTTTTGCTTTTCAAATGTTAAGTTGGTAAGACAAACAAGCAAAAGGAGTCCCGACCGTCACAAGAAGCTCCTGGTCCTTTCCAAAATCTAAAAGAAAGTCACCATGAAGTGAGAGAAGCCTGTAAGCAAAATCAAAACAAAGCAAGGTCGTATGTCAAAACTCGGTAACATGGAGGATTACTACTTGACTAAACACGTCCAATGTGACCAAACACCCACAAACATGTGAAAAGAAGTCTAATCCACATAAGTGTGCTAGTTAATGAATATTGTAGACCCTGCCGTTGTCCCACAAAGAGAAGACACCTGCCCATTGTGCCAAAGCAAACACATGCATAGAGGGTACCGCCACTTTTAGAAGCTACACCTATGTTTAAAGTTGGATTGTGACATCCATGCATAAAAATACCATCACCATGCATAAGCCCGCCGAGATATACATAATGTAATGTATATACAAATCTTACTGCCCGAGTACAGAGTAAGTTTCCTAATATAGAATATCTAAAAGAACCGTATGTGCAAAACACCAAGATTTAGAGGGCCATGATAAGCCTGCAAAAATAATGTAAACAGAGAGCCTCACATTGCCGTTATTGCCTACAGCAGTGGTTCCCAACCTGTGGTCCGGGGACCTCTGGTGGCCTGCGAAGCCTCCTCAGTGGGTCCGTGACTGATTAGAAAATTAAATACTAATAGCAGTTTAATAACGGGTCTATAAATAAAGTGGCTAAATGTACAATTGACATTTTTAAAACACACTGTATATGTCAAGGAACATGAAATTGGAGGCTAATAATTAAAATTAGTTTCTTCAGATTGATTTGTGGGAGCAGTGAAGGTGCATCAAACATAATATAGTATGGACAATGCGTGGCTTCAGTTGATTTTAGAAAAGCTTTAACCTTCCTATTAAAATTACATGTTTTTTTTTATTTTTTATTTAGATTTGCAAATTAAATAAAATGTGTTAACATTTGTGTATTTGTTTGAATACTTGTTTCTGTATTTTTTGTGTACTGTTTTGCGCTTCACATCATTGACCATGTTTTTAGCCCGTGGTGCCTGGCTTCCAGTAATGACTCAGTGGAAGTCCCCGGATTCCAATAATCATTCAGTGGGTGTCACTGGGTTCCAACAATGATAAACTGGGGGTCCACGGATGCCAAAAAGTTGAGAACCACTGGCCTGTAGCGAAAATCTCAAAAAACCTTGTCCAAGAAACTTAAAAAGAGAGGCTACCAATGTATTACTCTCTCTACTGCGGTAGTCTGTAGTATCACGAACAGTCCCAAATGCACTGCCAGGAAACACAAGTTAATACTGCTCCCAGTGTTACACTAGGTGAAAAAGAAAAGAAGGGCTCACAATTGCACACATGGAGCTTCTTGGATATTCTAAATCAGGAAACTTACTCCATAATCAGGCGGCAAGATCTACCTATCCAAGAGATAAATCAGGCAGCCCCGTAAGTCTACATTTCTGCGAATTAAGGAC
The DNA here is from genome assembly GCF_031143425.1 of Pleurodeles waltl. Taxonomy (NCBI): domain Eukaryota; kingdom Metazoa; phylum Chordata; class Amphibia; order Caudata; family Salamandridae; genus Pleurodeles; species Pleurodeles waltl. The sequence continues at coordinate 231,963,000 of NC_090449.1, forward strand.
AGGAGCGGAGGAAAGGTAGCTTGAAATAGCTCTCAATCGGTTCCAGTGAGCAGCACCCCCGAGTACCTAATGAATTTTGTAGTCCAACAGAAGGGGAAAGGTCCTACACAAGGAGACTACCTCGTCAGCCAACAGAGTTAAATTAAGGATCTCAGATTTATCGAAATTTATTTCATACCAAGAAACCAACTAAAAAAAGCTCTCAGAAGAGACAACACTATAGGAGGAGGCGTTTTCAGAGACCTCCAGAGTCAGCAGGACATTGTTCGCATAAAGGGACATTGTATTCCCAGATGCCAAATTTAATACCCGCCACTTCCTCATATTGCTGAATCTGGCAGACCAGGTGCTTTATGAATAGTGCAAATAGAACTGTGAATCTGGGATGCTCCTGTTTAGTGCCTCTGTATATGCAAATAACACAGGAGATCAAGCTATTCTGGGCAACCCATATGGCTGGAGTACAAGGTGCAAGTCTAGCCAATAAATGCAGTAAAAAAGGGTTTTCCACATCTAACAGCAGAATCGCTGGAACTGCTTTGAGAGAAGCCTTTTTCAAGAGGTAGATGGCTGGCCTTACATTATTGTGGATTTCACCAATTGTACGAAACCACTCTGGTTCAGGTGTATCAGGGATGGAATAACCTCATTAAGGCGGTCAACCGAAATCTTTTTCTATAGTTTTACGTCAATATTCAAAAGCAGGGTGGGACAGCAGGAGGCACACACCTGCACATCGCTGCTCAGTTTGGGGAGAGCAGAGATTACTACCTCTCTCATTGTAGGGATCATATAACTATTCTCAGTGCAGAAGCTAAACAGGTTTGCTAAATTAAGGATTAGCTTGCACAAGAATAGTTTATAAAATTGGGTCGTGTACCCATCGGGTCCGGGGCTGTATTATTTTAAAGGCTTTTATAGCTGCTCTCACTTCCTCCTGATGTCTGAGCCGTTGATGGCTTCCCAGTAGATAGGGAAAGCTTTATTTCTTTGACATGTGTCTTTTGCTGAGGCACCAGGAGTGCCTTCCCAGAGTATAAGGTCAAAAAAGGGGCAAATTTCATCAAGCATCGCCGTATCAGAAAGAACACCGCCAGTGGGAGTGATTATTTTACATCGTATTTTTTTCTGTGTGCCCTGTAACACTCTAGTCAACCGAGTACCATCCTTATACCCTGTAAATATAGACCTCTTTTTTTTTTTTTTATGGGAAAGGGCAAGCTCTGCTCTATTGGAATATTGCAAGCTAAGTTCCCCCTCTAGCTGCAAGTAGTTTTGTGTACTCTGCATTGTGGGCTGTTATGCCCTAACCCGTTCTAAATCTTTCACTTCTTTTTCAAGTTGTTGGACCTCTAATTTCCAGGGACACTGGCAATCAGCTGCAGCCTTTATTAAATCACCTCTGATGAAGGCGTCCCATGCTAGTAGGCATCAGAGTCCTCATTCAGAGTGAAATACCTCTCTATATACTGCCCAATTTCTTCCAGAATAACCAGATCTCTAACAAAATGTAAAGGCGCCAGCATCCCTGAAAGGCCTAGCCCAAATCACTCAATGTGCAAATTCAAAGACCCTCACTGCCTCTATCCACACTTTACCAACCTCTGAAAAATGTGAGGTACTATGATGTAGTCAATACAGGAAAGAGTCCTATGTGTAGGCACCGCAGTCAGCAACAAGTATAAATACAAGCCTCAGTTCCCCAAAACCTGCACCAAGAGGCCATAGCAGAAACCAAAACATAAATCCAACTTCAATCAGGAGCCACCAAGGCTCCACTTGTAAATCTAATGCAGTGTCCAGTAGAGCCGCTCTTGAGCCCTGTCTTGGAAACCCACGACCCCTCAGGCGACTCCAACCAGACCGGTCTCATTTCTTAGAAGATGTGCCAGAGTAATTTAGCTACCATGGAGGGTCCGAAGTGTCCTCGGGCTCAGGGATGCCCAGCAGGCAGAACATCTCTTTCTCTGAAAAGTAATGAAAAGTAATGAAAATGTCACTTACCCAGTGTACATCTGTTCGTGGCATCGGTCGCAGTAGATTCGCATGTTCTGCAATAGCTCGCCATCTGGTGTTGGGCCGGAGTGTTACAAGTTGTTTTTCTTCGAAGAAGTCTTTCGAGTCACGGGACCGAGTGACTCCTCCTTTTGTCTCCATTGCGCATGGGCGTCGACTCCATCCTCGATTGTTTTTCCCCGCAGAGGGTGAGGTAGGAGTTGAATTGTAGTAATAGTGCCCATGCAATGGAGTGACTAAGTATGCACTTATTTAAGGTTGAGATGATACATATATAAATAATTGAAGGTAACTTCCAAACTGCTACAGGCTCCCGGGGAGGCGGGTGGGCACATGCGAATCTACTGCGACCGATGCCACGAACAGATGTACACTGGGTAAGTGACATTTTCAGTTCGATGGCATCTGTCGCTGTAGATACGCATGTTCTGCAATAGACTAGTAAGCAGTTATTTCCCCAAAAGCGGTGGATCAGCCTGTAGGAGTGGAAGTAGTCTGAAATAATGTCCTTAATACAGCTTGACCTACTGTGGCTTGTTGTGCGGATAACACGTCTACACAGTAGTGCTTGGTGAATGTGTGAGGCGTAGACCATGTGGCTGCCTTACATATTTCTTGCATTGGGATGTTTCCTAGAAAGGCCATGGTAGCACCTTTCTTTCTGGTTGAGTGTGCCCTTGGTGTAATGGGCAGCTGTCGTTTAGCTTTAAGGTAGCAGATTTGGATGCATTTAACTATCCATCTGGCTATACCTTGTTTTGAAATTGGGTTTCCTGCATGAGGTTTTTGAAATGCAATAAAGAGTTGTTTAGTCTTTCTGATGTTCTTTGTTCTGTCAATGTAATACATTAATGCTCTTTTGACATCTAATGTATGTAGTGCCCTTTCAGCTACGGTATCTGGCTGTGGAAAGAACACCGGAAGTTCCACTGTTTGATTTAGATGGAACGGTGAAATAACCTTTGGCAAAAATTTAGGATTGGTCCTTAGGACGACTTTATTTTTGTGTAGTTGTATAAAAGGTTCCTGTATAGTAAACGCCTGAATCTCGCTTACTCTTCTCAGGGAAGTAATGGCGATGAGAAATGCCACCTTCCAGGTTAGGAACTGTATGTCGCAGGAGTGCATGGGTTCAAAAGGTGGACCCATAAGTCTAGTTAGGACAACATTTAGGTTCCATGAAGGAACAGGTAGTGTTCTTGGTGGTATAATTCTCCTAAGGCCCTCCATGAATGCTTTAATGACTGGTATTTTATATAGGGAAGTTGAATAGGTAGTCTGCAGGTATGCAGATATTGCTGCAAGGTGAATCTTAATGGAAGAGAAAGCTAGGTTAGATTTTTGTAAGTGAAGCAAGTAACCCACTACATGTTCTGGAGTTGTGTGTAATGGTTGTATTTGATTAATATGGCAGTAGCAAACAAACCTCTTCCATTTACTTGCATAGCAGTGCCTGGTGGATGGCCTTCTTGCTTGTTTTATGACTTCCATACATTCTTGGGTAAGTTGTAAGTGCCCGAATTCTAGGATTTCAGGAGCCAGATTGCTAGATTCAGCGATGCTGGATCTGGGTGTCTGATCTTTTGGTTGTGCTGTGTCAACAGATCTGGCCTGTTGGGCAATTTGATGCAGGGTACCACTGATAGGTCTAGCAGCGTTGTGTACCAGGGTTGCCTTGCCCAAGTTGGTGCTATCAATATGAGTTTGAGTTTGCTTTGACTGAGTTTGTTTACCAGGTAAGGAAGGAGAGGGAGAGGAGGAAAAGCGTAAGCAAATATCCCTGACCAGTTCATCCATAGGGCATTGCCTTGGGATTGTTTGTGTGGGTATCTGGATGCGAAGTTTTGGCATTTTGCGTTCTCCCTTGTCGCAAACAAGTCTATCTGAGGTGTTCCCCAGAGTTTGAAATAAGTGTTCAGTATTTGGGGGTGAATTTCCCATTCGTGGACCTGTTGGTGATCTCGAGAGAGATTGTCTGCGAGTTGATTTTGTATCCCTGGTATAAACTGTGCAATTAGGCGAATTTGGTTGTGAATTGCCCAATGCCAAATTTTTTGTGCTAACATGCTTAACTGCGTGGAGTGCGTCCCTCCCTGCTTGTTTAGATAATACATTGTTGTCATGTTGTCTGTTTTGACGAGAATGTATTTGTGAACTATTATTGGTTGGAAAGCTTTTAGTGCTTGAAAAACTGCAAGAAGTTCTAGGTGATTGATATGCAGTTTTGTTTGATGTACGTTCCATTGTCCTTGTATGCTGTGTTGATCGAGGTGTGCTCCCCACCCTGTCATGGAAGCATCTGTTGTTATTACGTATTGTGGCACTGGGTCTTGGAAAGGCCGCCCCTTGTTTAAATTTATGTTGTTCCACCACAGAAGCGAGAGGTAAGTTTGGCGGTCTATTAACACCAGATCTAGAAGGTGACCCTGTGCTTGAGACCACTGTGATGCTAGGCATTGTTGTAAGGGCCTCATGTGCAGTCTTGTGTTTGGGACAATGGCTATGCATGATGACATCATGCCTAGGAGTTGTAATACCATCTTTGCTTGTATCTTTTGTGTTGGATACATGCGTTGTATGATGGTGTTGAAATTTTGAATTCTTTGTGGACTTGGAGTGGCTACTCCTTTTGATGTGTCTATTATGGCTCCCAGGTATTGTTGTACCTTGCGTGGCCGAATTTTGGATTTTGTGAAATTGACGGTGAACCCTAGTTTGAAGAGGGTTTGTATGATATGATTTGTGTGATTTGAGCACTCTATTAACGAATGGGCCTTGATTAGCCAGTCGTCTAAATATGGGAACACATGTATTTGCTGCCTTCTGATGTGTGCAGCGACTACCGCTAGACATTTGGTAAAGACTCTTGGTGCGGTTGTTAATCCGAAAGGCAGTACCTTGAATTGGTAATGTATTCCTTTGAATACAAACCTTAGGTATTTCCTGTGCGATGGGTGAATTGGTATATGGAAATAAGCATCCTTGAGGTCTAAAGTTGCCATGTAGTCGTGCAGCTTTAGCAATGGCAATACTTCTTGTAGTGTGACCATGTGGAAGTGGTCTGATTTGATGAAAGTGTTGACTACTCTGAGGTCTAGGATTGGTCTCAGTGTTTTGTCCTTCTTTGGTATCAGAAAGTACAGTGAGTAAACTCCTGTGTTTATTTGTGTGTTTGGCACTAATTCGATTGCATTCTTTTGCAATAGTGCCTGCACTTCTATCTCTAGGAGATTGGAATGGTGTGTTGTTAAATTTTGTGCTTTTGGTGGTATGTTTGGAGGGAACTGTAGAAATTCTATGCAGTAACCATGTTGGATAATTGCTAGAACCCAAGTGTCTGTAGTGATTTTCTCCCATGCTCTGTAATAATGACCTATTCGACCCCCCACTGGTGTTGTGTGGAGGGGGTGAGTGACATGTGAGTCACTGTTTAGTAGTAGGGGTTTTGGGGCTTTGGAATCTTCCTCTATTTCTAGGGAATTGCCCTCCTCTATATTGTCCCCGAAAACCTCCTCTATACTGTCCTTGGTAACTGGACGGTGTGGCTTGTGAGGTGCTGGCTTGTGTGCTTTGACCCCGAAACCCCCCTCGAAAGGGCGTTTTACGGAATGAGCTGTAATTCCCTCTGCTCTGCGGGGAGTAGAGTGCGCCCATGGCTTTGGCAGTGTCCGTATCTTTTTTGAGTTTCTCAATCGCTGTGTCCACTTCTGGACCGAACAGTTCTTTTTCATTAAAAGGCATATTGAGAACTGCTTGTTGAATCTCTGGTTTAAATCCAGACGTTCGGAGCCATGCATGCCTTCTGATAGTTACAGATGTATTAATTGTCCGTGCAGCTGTATCTGCAGCGTCCATGGAGGAGCGGATCTGGTTGTTGGAGATGGCCTGTCCCTCCTCAACCACTTGTTTTGCCCTATTTTGGAAGTCTTTGGGCAGATGTTCAATGAGATGTTGCATCTCGTCCCAGTGGGCTCTGTCATAGCGCGCAAGTAGTGCCTGGGAGTTCGCGATGCGCCACTGGTTTGCAGCTTGTGCTGCGACTCTCTTACCAGCTGCATCAAACTTGCGGCTTTCTTTATCTGGGGGTGGTGCATCTCCAGATGTGTGAGAGTTGGCCCTTTTCCTAGCTGCTCCTACAACAACAGAGTCTGGTGGCAGCTGTGTTGTGATGAAAGCCGGGTCTGTAGGAGGCGGCTTATACTTTTTTTCCACCCTTGGTGTGATTGCCCTACTTTTGACCGGGTCCTTAAATATGTCTTTTGCGTGCCGGAGCATACCAGGGAGCATAGGCAGGCTTTGGTAGGAGCTGTGGGTGGAGGAGAGTGTGTTGAACAAGAAATCATCCTCGACCTGTTCTGAGTGGAGGCTTACGTTGTGAAATTGTGCTGCTCTAGCCACCACCTGAGAGTACGCGGTGCTGTCTTCTGGTGGAGATGGTTTTGTAGGGTATGCCTCTGGGCTGTTATCTGACACTGGGGCGTCGTATAGGTCCCATGCGTCCTGGTCTTGGTCACCCTGGCTCATGGTGGTGTGAGCTGGGGAGTGTGATGGCGTTTGTGCTGGTGAAACGTTAATCACGGGCGGAGGAGAGGGTGGTGGTGTAACTCTTTTCACCACTTTTGGTTGTGGTGCTTGTTCCGTCTGGAACTCCAACCTTCTCTTTCTCCTAATGGGGGGAAGGGTGCTTATTTTTCCTGTCCCCTGCTGAATGAAGATACGCTTTTGCGTATGGTCCGCATCAGTTGCTTGTAGCTCTTCCTCAAACCTATGCTTCTGCATTTGGGAGGTTAGCGAGTGCTCTTCTGTATAAGAGCCTGAAGCTGGGTCGCTTGCAGTTTGTTTCGGCGGCGAAACTTTGTCTGCGTGTTTTTTCGGCTCCGAGGTGACTTTTTTCCTTTTCGGGGCCGAAACCTCTCGGCGTCGATCTGTTTCGGTGCCGCTGTCTCGGCGTCGAGTCGGTCACCGATTTTATGGGTTGAGCCATGGCCTGGTGGCAGTGGCGTCCCCTGGGCCTTGTAAATGTTTCTTTGTGTGGTTTTCGACGTCTTACTCACGGTTTGTGTATCGTCGAATCCTTCGGAGTCTGAGTCTTGGATCGAGAAGGTACCTTCCTCTTCCTGTTCCTCGAACTCCCGTCGGGCTGTCGGTGCGGACGCCATTTGAAGTCTTCTGGCTCGACGGTCTCGGAGTGTTTTTCGGGACCGGAACGCACGACAGGCCTCGCAGGTGTCTTCGCTGTGCTCAGGTGACAGGCACAGGTTGCAGACCAAGTGTTGGTCTGTGTAGGGGTATTTATTGTGGCATTTGGGGCAGAAACGGAACGGGGTCCGTTCCATCGGCGTTCTTCAGCACGCGGTCGGGCCGACCAGGCCCCGACGGAGGATCGAAAAACTACCCCGAAGGGCACCGGAGCTCTTCGATCTTCGATGCGGTGTTGAATCTAAGTATGCCGATCCCGAACGCAACAATACCGACGAAAATCTTCCGAAATTAACTATTTTTTTCTGTTCCGAAACTCGGAGCGACAGGAACACGTCCGAACCCGATGGCGGAAAAAAAACAATCGAGGATGGAGTCGACGCCCATGCGCAATGGAGACAAAAGGAGGAGTCACTCGGTCCCGTGACTCGAAAGACTTCTTCGAAGAAAAACAACTTGTAACACTCCGGCCCAACACCAGATGGCGAGCTATTGCAGAACATGCGTATCTACAGCGACAGATGCCATCGAACCTAGGATTTCTCTAGGTCTTTGTATTTGACCTAAACACTGAGGGCCCACCCTATGGGCTCTGTCCATGCGCACCTCTCCATGTTCATCTCCTGCTATATTAGAGAACAGGGCAGTCACAAAGGCATCTAGATGAGGCTCCGAGACGTCTTCACTCAAGCCGATTATCCATACGTTCTCCGTTCAAGAGCGGATCTTCAACTCCTTGAGTTTGTCCAGTTGCTTGTCTAAATCTGAGATCACGAAGGACTATGGTGCTTGCAGCTTTCAATGGGAGTCAAAGTGCCCCTATAAGTCCAGGCTGCATTTGCCCACTGAGTCAATATCTGTAAGCAGCTTCTACATTGTGGATGTCAAATCTGAATACATTTCTCCTAGAGTTTTGTCAAAGTCTGGGGGCAGTTCATCTCTATGAAACATGTGGAGGCTGTCCATGAGTTCTTTCTTTATTAAGCTATGTCTTACACCCAGATATATGCAAGTAAGCAAGGAGGCTACCCCTACCAGTTTTCTTCTTAGGGGGCTGTTAGGGAGCTTCACACAGCTCTGCTGTGTCCAAGGTGCCTCAACAGAAGTGCCTCAAAACTCAGAAGGTGGGCACCCAGGTGGGTGCTGAGAGTCTTAAGAGGGAAGGCTGTAGCAATACTATCCACATGCTTGTTGGAGTCCTCTGCAGGGGTGGAAGCATTCACAAGGCACACCCAGGGGCACGGAGGGCAGGTAAGTGCCACATCAAATGTGGACCCATATGTGAGGAACAACTCAGAAGCCTCATTCACCAGAGCACTCAGGGTCCTTGTGCAGTCCGACAGGCTCCCTCTGGCTCCCTCCCTCCTAGCCTCCCACCACCCCAAACCTGGCAGCATCTGCTCCTTCCTCATCATCCCGAACAAAGTTCTCCAGCCTCCAAACCTTTACAGTCAATTGAATTGAGGTCCCCATCTAAATAACACACTGCTGGAAAGTTGTATGTGTGCACACAGTAGGTTGTTACTGCTCGTACTGATCAGTGGAACCAAGACCAATATGGACGGTTACGACCTACAGCATGCACACATCTGACTGTACATCAGTTTGTTGTTTACGTTCGGACCTTTATTTAATCAAATATAATCTTTTGATTTGACCTTGTACATCTGGCCTGTACAATGGTTCCTAGTTTTGTTTAAGAATCTACAATTGATGTTATCACAACACTTTCTTCTCAAAATGGCCTCAAGTTGACATAAAGGGACTGAAATTTCTATGGTCTATCCACTACAACTTGTTCCTAAAAGGCTACAAATTTACATTCCACCAGAGAATACCTAGTTTATTACATGGACTTTGATTATACATTGAGTTTTCCTTGTCGACTTTAATCACTATTTAATACACCTGACCTGTTGTGATTACTGTGACAACTAGGAGATATTTGTCTATTTTTTTATCTGAAAAATGAATACACAAACAAAAACTGATTTATTGTTTAAATATTTGTTGTTCCTGCAACGAATTATGACAGTACGCACATCAAAATGTGTGTAGTATGCACTTTCATTTCAAATAGTGATACGATACATTTGACCCCATCATACTAAAAAAATGATGTACTTTCATTTGAAACAGTGATTGGACATATCTGATACCAATCACTTAACTAAGAAATTATTTGCAAAATTATTCATTCGGTGATGCTGCTGGATCCATCTGTAGCATGTGACACCGCTGACAATCCCATCCTTCTAGAGAACGGGAAGAAGATAGGCTTTGAGTGGGCTGCTCTGGTATTAATCGTCCCATGTCTGTCACTTGTGTCTCAGGCTGTTTTTCTGCTTCCCCTTACTGTTTTGATAAAGGATATGGACTCTCCCTTTATACATTTCAAGCCCACCATAGCCCACTACTGATGTTGTTCAGTCTAACAGCTACATGTTCTGTATGTTCACTGACAACACATAGTTACCCCTTAGATTTTAAGGGTAACCTGGTTGCGAAGGCTGTGTGATGTAGGACCTGTATGTCACACATTTGAGAGTAGATAGGTCGTCACTAGTTGTGATTCAAGTCATAGAAGGCAGAGATTATGGTGACAGGGGGCCCTGACGAAAGGTGGACTACAGCCCAATGGGCTCTTGTCCCATCCTACAACCAAGTATGCAATCTGTACTTTAAAATTAATGTCCTCCTTTTGCAAACTCCTCAAGGGCTTCATATCATCTACGTGCTTTCACCAGCTAAGCATCACAAGAAAGTCAGCATCTGCACAGAACAAAGATTAAATTCTTTTTAATTCTGCATGCAAGCATAACAGACTAAAAAGCTTCAGGTCAACCAAAATGCTGCAACCCAGCTTTTGATAGGTTGCTATTATGAACCGATTCTAGTCTACTTCACTGACCATTTTCAATAGATGGAAATCAGCAACCTAAATTCAAAACTCACCCTCTTATATCTCAGAGTGACAAAATGTTGCCATTGGTCCCCTTTCAGTTCAACTTAATTGTTGAACCTTTGGTTGAACTCTAGTGAAAATATAACATCTTATTTCGCCAATACACAGATGAGATTAAGCTACAGCTGACTGGCCAAATGGCCTCCAGACTCTAACTACATACATATGATAAATACAGACCTAGATGAAAAAAAGGAAACAAAAGCTTGACACCTAAACAAAAATACAAACTACCGAAAGGACAAAACTGCTGAGCAAAATAGTACTTAGCTAAGAGTATGTAATGAGCAAAAACCCTGTGTGTCACTTTGGACCCAAAACTCCGCTTGGAAGACCACATAAAAGAATTCACAAAGAAAGTCAATTTACCTTCTAAGAAACATCAGAAGTTTCCTTTCCCGATCCGAAGATCCCGTTTCAAGCCCTGATCATTTCCAAAACGTAATATGTCGAAATTTTGCTCACAAGCCTCCCTGTAATTAGGCACTATTAAATGTGGTCTTCCACTAGGTCATCAGTCACAAGTCCAGAACAAAAACATTAGAACACATAACTAAAGTCATTATAGAACTTGCTACCCCTAGAAGCATGAAGCCTGTTCTACAAACAAGGCACTACACATGGACACCAAAAAATAACTGATCTTAGCTGAAGGAAGGAAAGGCCTGAGAGGTAAGGCCTTCCTATGCAATAACCTACTCAAGAATAAACAAAAAAGCTTCCAGGATACATACACATATTTTGGTGCAATGCCCTAATAATTTTGTTATTCACTGCCAACAAAGTCTTTCCAATGCCGTCATGAATCAGACAGAGCATCTTTCACATATCAGTTCATCCCACAGAACAACATACACAGAGTGGGGAAATTAGTCAGACCTTTTCAGCCATTGGCTTTGTTGCCAATGTTTGGCCTACCAATCGAACACCCAATATTGTTTGGGATGTCAAGCAGTGTGTGAAAGTATTTTGATTATTCTGCATTTCCCAGCATTCAAAGGGAGGCCGTCTTTGGAAAAAAAAAAAATGTGTTTAGTGCATGCCACTGCAGATCCTCTGCAACTGCAGACGGGTGCTAATTGAGTAATGAGCGCACTAAAAGCTTCCCTTTCATTACTACCATCCAAATCACTTCTTATGCATAGCACACAGTAGGCATCAACAGCTTCCATGTCATTATTACCAGCTGGCTCATTTCTTATTCACAGCATACAGTAGGCACCAACGAGCTCCCCTACCATTGCTAGTGGAAAGCTCACTTAGCACACAGTAGCCCTACATCATGCTTCAAAACCGTGACTATTTTGAAAGGGTATTCTGCATACTTCACCACTGTTTAACCATTCCAAAATGGCCACCCTGTAGAACACTTCAGTTTTTAATTAAATATTTTAGCATTTGCTTGCAATACAAAACTATCAACCCCCAAACCCTGATGCTACAATCCTTCACTGGAGAAGTCTGTAAAGATGAGACTCATACAGCCTGAAATGCTGGCAACGGTGTGGCTGGACCAGCAATTCTAAATAAACATCCTGTATCAGCATGGCCATTTTTTGAAGGCGAATAGTTCTTGTTTTTCTTTCACATGCCACTCAGCCCCAGACTGAGGGTTGGAAATTAAATCATTTTGGCATACGTTCAGGTTTCAGTACAGCTTAACTGATCAGCTATGTACTACATAAAGGGATGTCCGCACCTAATCCCAAACTGTTGCGTCCTGGTGAATGGTGTGCATGTGTATGAGTACAGGATGAGCAATGTGCCTCTGTAAGTGCTTGGTTTACAGAATGCTGCAAGAACTGTTTTTTTTTGTTGTTGTGTGAATTCATAGTGAGCACGTTTTTTTCAAGTGCAGGGTAAGTGGTGTAACTGAACACAGAGTGAAGTAGGTGACTGTGTCACTGCTGAGTGAGAGTGTGCTACTGTGAATGGAGGGTTTAAGGCTGTCCCTGTATGATAGTGTAGCAATGTGAGTGCAAATAGTCTCCCTGACATGACTACATGCAAGCACTCTAAAAAGGCCAGACTTACTAGCACTTTTTAATCCTGGCTGTATTTGACTGCTTGAATATTTAAATAAGATATTCCATGCCAAGGTTTGTCATGGCATTATTTAGTTATGTACTTCAATATATAACGGTTGTGGCACACAAGTATAATAAAATCATAATATGATGCGGTCCGCAACTAAATGTAGCTTAAACCCATTAATTTCACATAATACACAACTGCTATGAAGGTTGTCCAACATTGTATAACTAAAAAAAGGCAACTTCACTAAATGAATAGGCAAGGATTAATCAAAGGGATCTGTCACACATTATAGACAATTTTCGAGGACTCAGTCCATTCACTGCAGGTCCCTAACATCTATCTATACAATCCGAAGGCTTCTTTACATCTCACAAAGACTCTCCAATATAGGATGATAATAAAAATGCCCATCCCTACAGATCGACACCTCTCTCTCTCTTCAATCCTGCCAGCTCAGGATCACAACTATAGACAAATCCCAGATTGAACCCCCCCGCCAATGCAGTAACCAGCTAAGCAGACTATCATACAAAATATAAAGAGACATGCAGGGCTGCTCAAAGCTACCAGCTTACTAAAAACCATAAAATTGCATGTCTTTCTCTTGCAATTCATTATCCAACACACTGCTAGGTGCTGTGTCCCATTAACACAATATCTGCACGTCGGTGGTCATCACACACTACATGGAAGCACTTCCCAAAAAGGATCAAAACAAAAACATCTTCCAACCTCACATCCAACCTGGTATGGCATGCTACTCATGCAGGCGAGTGTTTCTGCACCCACATTGTGGTAGTAAGTGCTATATAAATGCTACAATACAATATGTAAGAACTGCGTAAACATGGTTTCAAACTTGGAAGGTGAGAGGGCCTGAGGAGGGATCACAGGAGTTGATAAATATTTTTCTACCAGTCCTCATTGCACTACTCCTGAGTGATTCACTATTCTGTTTTAATATGTAATTTCTCTGTTTAGTCACATGTTCGTATTTAACATTAATTACTTTTTCTCTAATATCTTAGCCTTCCCAGATCATTTCTCTTCATCAGGGGAAACTTGACTATCAAAGATCATAAAAACGCTTTTAACATAACAAGGATATTAGGAGGGAAGATGCAGGTGGGCATTACATGATAATACGTAATAAAGAAAAGGTTGTGTGTTTCTTAGTCACTTACCTCAATCTATGCTTTGCAGTCGGGTCGAGCTTCCTAAGCTCAATGAACGTGTATTCTTCCAATTTACCAATCCCATCAGTCGTTCTGTCCACTGAATCATCGTGCATTAGTACAGGTACTCCATCAGCACTAAATTCAAGGTCAAGCTCCACACCTGTTGCACCATTCTTGGCTGCCTATGGGGAGCAGTAACAATATAAATAAACATGAGTTTAATCAATATTATTTCTGGAGGCTAGATAAGTCCGAAGGATTTCCTCAAATGTTCCATTTTAACAGTCATACTTTGGCTCTCACTTGACCGAGTGCCATGAAACTAGACTGTAGAGAACTTCATAACAATTCAAAATTGAATGTTTTCTACTCCACAAGCCCTACATCCTCACATTGGTATACAAGTGCTTTAGTTATAAAGAATTGCATTATGCATACTTTGTTACCACCAAACCTTTCCAATGCGATTCAGTATCTCAGTTGTAATTTGTTTAATTTTTTTAAATAATATATTTAACATGGAAAATAAAATTGTCCAACCTTGTAGGGTACAGGCAAAAATACTCTATGTAACCCTAGTACAGATGTAAAAACAAATTATAAGTATTATCAAAACATCTTCACCGAAAGTATATTGGCATGTACTTGTGCTAATCCTTATACCTCCACATATATCACATTTAAGTCATGCATACTGCCCAAGATTATACAGAAGACAAGCCCATGTACTGTGAAAAGGGAGGAGAAAATAAATTGTAAGAACTGTGATGTGCAAAATCGCCTTTCGTATTGCTAAACAAATTTGATCTTTGCACACCAATGTGAGAGGTGCTGTGCCCATCAGGTAAATGCAAATTTAAAGTTTTCCTCTAACTACTCTTGGAATGTGTGAGTTTGGGCTTTGGATTTGACAGGATGAGAACTTGAAACAAATCACAAAAAATCACGCTGTTATACTTTTGCTGATTTATTTTTCAAGTTTTGGAATGTGGTACACCACCACTGTGTAATGCTATTTATACTTGACCACTGACTTCATTTTGTGCTTAGCCTAGCTTCAGGTACCTGCCATCACATCAGTGGCACAGGGTTTTTCCAAACAGAGCTTGTTTTTCACATAGAATGTGTTTGCGCTACTTTCCGAGCAGCACTGGGTTGCACTGTGCAGGAACCTAACATGGGGGATGTGGACAGTAGACATGATAAGACAGTCTCAGTTTGGGAAAGTTTTTAATGTTTTTATTACAGAAAAGTACAGCTCCTCTGTCTCTGGAATGGGCATTGGAGCAGGGCCCGTTCCTTTGCGTGTTTTCGACATAGACCAAATACAGCCAGCATTTGAATTTCATGACTTACTAGAAAGAAGGGGGAAGTTGTCTGAACCTTCCTCTTGAGTTTGATTAAGGTATATAAGGTGGGGAAGCTTGGCACTGATCCAGAAGGAACTCATTTTAGGGGTGGACACACTGCCCAAAACAAAATCCCATCAGAGAAGAGTCTCCTGTCTCGGCTGTCCAGAGTTCCTCAGCTTGACTTTGGCAAGGATGATGTTGTTCAATCCCCATGATGCATTTTCATTCTTAATTATCTAGCTGTGCTGTGCACATATATACAGGTTCACTGAATATATTCATTGTTGCTGTATTACACCTTTTTATGACTGTCATTCTTTAACTGCTGTGAGTATTGTGGCATTTACACATTTCACTCCATTCCAGTTAAATGCTCATGTTCATATTTTCGTGTGCTTTTATTTGATATCTGGGAAGTGCCTTAACAAATTATTTACTCAAACTAGGAGTGCTGCATCCCTTGGCATCGTTCTCCTCTTAGTTTGAAGCAAGGCAGAACAATTAGTTGTAAGGATACACATTGAAAGATTTAAAAGTGAAAATGTTTGGCAAAAAGTCAAAGGTAGTTTCCCAGGTGCCAAATGACATACCAGGTTGAGAAAAATCACCCTACGATGTTCTTGCGAATGAATGGGCGTGTGGGGGTTATGTGAGAATTGGAGTGAATGTCTTGTCAAGGCTGAACCAAAAAAAGTATTAATTTGCTTGCAGAAAGAGCCACTAGAGAGGGGACTTGAGTTATCTAATTTAAGCAGACAAGGCTGGATCCTGTTATCTGCTTATTGATAAATGCATGTGAAATGTGCTCAGTTTGAACAAGAAAATCAGCAATTAGAGAGGCAGCTAGTTGAAGCCAAAAATAACGTAACTATGCAGTCCTGTCAGAATAAGTTACTGCAGGATAAAGTTGATACTTATCAGTCCATCGAATTGAAATCAGCCGTCTGCATTGCACAATATAGGTACCAGAAATGCAGGGGTAGAATCTATCAAAGGAAAGTTCATTTAGCCATTGCTAAAGCAGGGCTAGATTGGAATCCTGATGTTTGGGATGCCAATATTTGTGGTTCCACACATTTTTCCAATTCCAGGGAGGAGTCTGTTCAAAAAGGTGGGGGCCAGCACGAGGCAGACGAATAGAGAGTGGCTTGGGCACAGCCTTACATGGGTGGTGTGGTTGTTTGACTCCGGAGCTTGTAGAGTGGCACTGGATGAGGAAGATGCAAGGAAGTTTTGTACTCTTAGCGTTGACCCCATAATATAAGAGCAGTTAAGAGATTATAGGAATGAAGGAGCAACTAACTTGTTGCAATTGGCAGTTGTGGGGTATAGTCAAAAATATCATACTGAGTCAGACTGGCCGCCAAACGATAAGCCCTGGTACAGATTGAGAGATGCTATGTAGAGAATTAAAAAATAAAGTATGAACACTTCTATTCTCTTGGATGAGGCTCATAATTTGTTAGATGTTCCACTGACAGTTTGAGTATGAAACAAAATCAATCGGTTAGCTCCTCCAACTTACAAGCAGGTGACAATGACTCTCCTAATTAATCAAACAGTGCAGGCATTGAAAGATGTACAGAGGCAGTTTGCAAGTTAGGAAAGCTAGGAGACTGGTCAAAACCTTTGAGAGCCTGAAGGTCTGAGGTTCGCACAGGCAATAACAGAGTATCCAGGAGAGATATGTTTATGGCGTTAATGAAGGATGGTGTCAACAAAGAGCAGATAGATGGGATGGATACTAAGTTTGTGGGAGATGTACCATAAGCATAAAAGGAAGGCAGCAGAAAAGTGAATAAGCAGTATAACAAATGAGTAAATCAGGGCTAGTAACAGATGCAGGAGGAGGGAAAAGAGAGGCAAAAAAATGTTTCTTCACGGGGGAAGGAGGAAGAAGATTTGGACACCGCCAGAAGACCGTACCGCGGTCAAAAGACCGCGGCGGTCATTCTGAGTTTCCCGCTGGGCTGGCGGCGACCGCCAGAAGGCCGCCCGCCCGCCCAGCGGGAAACCCCCTTCCACGAGGATGCCGGCTCCGAATGGAGCCGGCGGAGTGGAAAGGGTGCGACGGGTGCAGTTGCACCCGTCGAGATTTTCAGTGTCTGCTATGCAGACACTGAAAATCTTTGTGGGGCCCTGTTAGGGGGCCCCTGCAGTGCCCATGCCATTGGCATGGGCACTGCAGGGGCCCACAGGGGCCCCACGACACCCGTTTCCGCCAGCAAGGTTCTGGCGGTCAAAACCGCCAGAACCAGGCTGGCGGGAAGGGGGTCGGAATCCCCATGGTGGCGCTGCCTGCAGCGCCGCCATGGAGGATTCCTCAGGCCAGGGGAAAACCGGCGGGAAACCGCTGGTTTCCCTTTTCTGACCGCGGCTTTACCGCCGCGGTCAGAATTGGCCTGGATGCACCGCCAGCCTGTTGGCGGTGCATCCGCGGTCCCCGGCCCTGGCGGTCTATGACCGCCAGGGTCGGAATGACCCCCTTAGTCATTTAAATGTTATGTGTTAAGAAAAACCTGACCCCCATATCCTTTTATTTTCCATTCTAAACAGCAGGTCACAGTTCATACAAAGTCCTGGAACTCTGCAGTCAGAACAAAAATGTATTGTAAGACAAACTTACTTTTGACCTCTGTCTGTGAACACAGAGCAAATGTGACATAAGAACAAGATTTAAAGGAGTCTTTTATTGCTCCTCCACTTTTCAACTGAATGGAACACCTGTTCTTTGTCAACTTGCCAGAACCACCGAGTAAGTCCTAAAAATAGCTCGACCTGATCAAATAAGACTCACCACTGCGAGTGGTCGAGTAGGGAGGTACTGCCACAGGTAAAACAAAAGATACTAGAATTTGCCACACCCCTTAATAAACAGGAAACTCAGCGATTCATTGGATTGTTTGGATTTTGGAGACAGCATATCCTTCACTTGAGTCAGATTTTGGCCCCTTTGAACAAAGGGGCCAGAAAAAAAAGCATGAGTTTGAATCGGGAGAGCAGCAGCAGTGTGCATTTGAATTGGCAAAGGAAGCAATTCAACAGGCTTTAGACCTAAGGCAGTACAGGAAGGAGACATTGAGTTACATGTAACCATTCAGGGGCAATATACAAATTGGAGTATGTGGCAAAAACAGGGAAGAAAGAGGGTGCCCCTGGGTTTCTGGACTAAAAAGCTACCAGATGCTGGAGAGCGATATACTCCCTTTGAGAAACAGTTTCTAGCCTGTTACAGGGCTCTAGTGGATATTGAGAAAATTACCCTAGGTCATAATGTGATTCTGAAATATGAGATTCCAATAATGCTGTGGGTGATAAGTTCACTTAAAACTCACCAGATAGGACATGCACAAGAAGCCAGTGTAATAAAGTGAAAATGGAACATACATGTTCATATTTTCGTGTGCTTTTATTTGATATCTGGGAAGTGCCTTAACAAATTATTTACTCAAACTAGAAGTGCTGCATCCCTTGGCATCGTTCTCCTCTTAGTTTGAAGCAAGGCAGAACAATTAGTTGTAAGGATACACATTGAAAGATTTAAAAGTGAAAATGTTTGGCAAAAAGTCAAAGGTAGTTTACCAGGTGCCAAATGACATACCAGGTTGAGAAAAATCACCCTACGATGTTCTTGCGAATGAATGGGCGTGTGGGGGTTATGTGAGAATTGGAGTGAATGTCTTGTCAAGGCTGAACCAAAAAAAGTATTAATTTGCTTGCAGAAAGAGCCACTAGAGAGGGGACTTGAGTTATCTAATTTAAGCAGACAAGGCTGGATCCTGTTATCTGCTTATTGATAAATGCATGTGAAATGTGCTCAGTTTGAACAAGAAAATCAGCAATTAGAGAGGCAGCTAGTTGAAGCCAAAAATAACGTAACTATGCAGTCCTGTCAGAATAAGTTACTGCAGGATAAAGTTGATACTTATCAGTCCATCGAATTGAAATCAGCCGTCTGCATTGCACAATATAGGTACCAGAAATGCAGGGGTAGAATCTATCAAAGGAAAGTTCATTTAGCCATTGCTAAAGCAGGGCTAGATTGGAATCCTGATGTTTGGGATGCCAATATTTGTGGTTCCACACATTTTTCCAATTCCAGGGAGGAGTCTGTTCAAAAAGGTGGGGGCCAGCACGAGGCAGACGAATAGAGAGTGGCTTGGGCACAGCCTTACATGGGTGGTGTGGTTGTTTGACTCCGGAGCTTGTAGAGTGGCACTGGATGAGGAAGATGCAAGGAAGTTTTGTACTCTTAGCGTTGACCCCATAATATAAGAGCAGTTAAGAGATTATAGGAATGAAGGAGCAACTAACTTGTTGCAATTGGCAGTTGTGGGGTATAGTCAAAAATATCATACTGAGTCAGACTGGCCGCCAAACGATAAGCCCTGGTACAGATTGAGAGATGCTATGTAGAGAATTAAAAAATAAAGTATGAACACTGCTATTCTCTTGGATGAGGCTCATAATTTGTTAGATGTTCCACTGACAGTTTGAGTATGAAACAAAATCAATCGGTTAGCTCCTCCAACTTACAAGCAGGTGACAATGACTCTCCTAATTAATCAAACAGTGCAGGCATTGAAAGATGTACAGAGGCAGTTTGCAAGTTAGGAAAGCTAGGAGACTGGTCAAAACCTTTGAGAGCCTGAAGGTCTGAGGTTCGCACAGGCAATAAGAGTATCCAGGAGAGATATGTTTATGGCGTTAATGAAGGATGGTGTCAACAAAGAGCAGATAGATGGGATGGATACTAAGTTTGTGGGAGATGTACCATAAGCATAAAAGGAAGGCAGCAGAAAAGTGAATAAGCAGTATAACAAATGAGTAAATCAGGGCTAGTAACAGATGCAGGAGGAGGGAAAAGAGAGGCAAAAAAATGTTTCTTCACGGGGGAAGGAGGAAGAAGATTTGGACACCGCCAGAAGACCGTACCGCGGTCAAAAGACCGCGGCGGTCATTCTGAGTTTCCCGCTGGGCTGGCGGCGACCGCCAGAAGGCCGCCCGCCCGCCCAGCGGGAAACCCCCTTCCACGAGGATGCCGGCTCCGAATGGAGCCGGCGGAGTGGAAAGGGTGTGACGGGTGCAGTTGCACCCGTCGAGATTTTCAGTGTCTGCTATGCAGACACTGAAAATCTTTGTGGGGCCCTGTTAGGGGGCCCCTGCAGTGCCCATGCCATTGGCATGGGCACTGCAGGGGCCCACAGGGGCCCCACGACACCCGTTTCCGCCAGCAAGGTTCTGGCGGTCAAAACCGCCAGAACCAGGCTGGCGGGAAGGGGGTCGGAATCCCCATGGTGGCGCTGCCTGCAGCGCCGCCATGGAGGATTCCTCAGGCCAGGGGAAAACCGGCGGGAAACCGCTGGTTTCCCTTTTCTGACCGCGGCTTTACCGCCGCGGTCAGAATTGGCCTGGATGCACCGCCAGCCTGTTGGCGGTGCATCCGCGGTCCCCGGCCCTGGCGGTCTATGACCGCCAGGGTCGGAATGACCCCCTTAGTCATTTAAATGTTATGTGTTAAGAAAAACCTGACACCCCATATCCTTTTATTTTCCATTCTAAACAGCAGGTCACAGTTCATACAAAGTCCTGGAACTCTGCAGTCAGAACAAAAATGTATTGTAAGACAAACTTACTTTTGACCTCTGTCTGTGAACACAGAGCAAATGTGACATAAGAACAAGATTTAAAGGAGTCTTTTATTGCTCCTCCACTTTTCAACTGAATGGAACACCTGTTCTTTGTCAACTTGCCAGAACCAGCGAGTAAGTCCTAAAAATAGCTCGACCTGATCAAATAAGACTCACCACTGCGAGTGGTCGAGTAGGGAGGTACTGCCACAGGTAAAACAAAAGATACTAGAATTTGCCACACCCCTTAATAAACAGGAAACTCAGCGATTCATTGGATTGTTTGGATTTTGGAGACAGCATATCCTTCACTTGAGTCAGATTTTGGCCCCTTTGAACAAAGGGGCCAGAAAAAAAAGCATGAGTTTGAATCGGGAGAGCAGCAGCAGTGTGCATTTGAATTGGCAAAGGAAGCAATTCAACAGGCTTTAGACCTAAGGCAGTACAGGAAGGAGACATTGAGTTACATGTAACCATTCAGGGGCAATATACAAATTGGAGTATGTGGCAAAAACAGGGAAGAAAGAGGGTGCCCCTGGGTTTCTGGACTAAAAAGCTACCAGATGCTGGAGAGCGATATACTCCCTTTGAGAAACAGTTTCTAGCCTGTTACAGGGCTCTAGTGGATATTGAGAAAATTACCCTAGGTCATAATGTGATTCTGAAATATGAGATTCCAATAATGCTGTGGGTGATAAGTTCACTTAAAACTCACCAGATAGGACATGCACAAGAAGCCAGTGTAATAAAGTGAAAATGGAACATACAGGACAGGGCCTGGGTGGGACCAGCAGGGACAGCAGCCCTACATGAACATGGGGCACAGGCCCCCGTGCAGGAGGATGAGAGGGTGCAGGAGGTATCAGATATATAATAATCCCCCGATAGGTGGGGTGAGGCATTTGAACCATTGTCACCTGAGGACAGGAAGCATGTTTGGTTCACCAATGGTTCAGCCAAGTATGTGGGGACCAAAAGACATTTGAAGGCATTGTCATATGACCAAGTCACCAAGAAGTTGTTTTCCACTAGAAGAGAAGGGAAGAGTAGTCAATAGGCATAATTGTACACTGTAAATCAAGTGTTACAACAGGAACTTCCTGGGACATGTCACATTTATACTGAGTCTTGGTCTACCGCCAAAGAGTTAGCCACCTGGCTTCTCACATGGCATACACATAACTGAAAACTACATTCCAAGGAGGTGTGGGTCAAAAAATTGTGGCCAGAAATTTGGGAAATGCTAGAGCAAAGTAGCGTTACTGTGTATCATGCAGATGCCAACTGCCCGACCCGACTCCCTAGAACAATGGTTTAATTCCCTTGCAGGCGATAAAGCCAAAATCTCAGAGGCAAAAGTATCGATGCAGCATTCTGACTTGGTGGAGACAGCTAAGTGGCCACACCAAGAATGTCGAAACCTGGGAGAGAAGGCCACTAACAGGTGGGAAGAGATTACAGGGATGCACATTACCCTAGATTTGATCAAAATCATCATTCTTCCATGCCCTATGTGTCAGCACATACAACAGAGATCTATCCCGCAAGCTGTCAGAGGTCAATTGGGAGAGGGAGGTTGTCAGGGCAGATTGATTACATTGAGCCACTACCGAATAGTCGCGTGTGTGAATACGCCTGCACAGTGGTGGACACTTATTCTGATTATTTGATTACAGTCCCCTGTAAACGTGCTACTCAGTTTTGAACTTGTTATTATGGAGCCCCACTCCAAATCCAGAGTGACGTAAAGGTAAATTGGTCCAAGATTATTGTTCACAATATTGAGTGGATTTATCACATTCCATATTACCCACAAGCTGCAGGAATGATTGAGAGAATGAATGGCTTATTAAAAGACCAATTACAAACATTATCTGATGGAACTTTGAGAAACTAGAGAGAGCATTTAAATGAGGCCCTCCAAATTTTGAATAGGCCTTTGACAAATGCAAAGACTCCTCTAATGTGAATGTTGACCCAGGTGTTACAGATACAACCCCATGTAGCAACAAACACCATAATGTATTGGGAAATAAACCCAGGAGCATTAGCTCCTTACCAAGCCACATCAGAATCTACAGGTCTTGATTTACATGCTTTGAATATGTACAGATTGAAACCAAGAGACATGGCACTTCTTGAAACAGGTGTTGGAATACGCCTTTCCGCAGTCCACTTCAGACTGATTGCTCCTCGATCTGGGCTGGCACTCAAAGGTATTCAGGTCTTGGGGGGAGTGATCAATGCAGTCTACCAAGGAGAACTCAAGGTTATCCTATTGAACAGTGGAGATGCTGATTTGATAATACAACCTGGAGACAGAATCGCTTATATTATTATTCCAGTGTATGGAGGAATAGTTAAAAAATTGACTTCCCCAGCCCTTCTTACAGAGCTTGGGGCGGGAGGTTTTGGCTCAACTGACAAAAATCCTGGCGCTGAGGTGTGGGTAGAGTCCCCAGATTGCCCTCCTGAACCAGCAGAAGGTATTCCACAGGGTAGGGACAATGTTTTATTACTCATGAAACCAGGACAGAAAACAAATGGGAGCACATACCAGCTGATAAATGTTATTTGCGAGAATGATCATACTTGTCTCTTTTACAGATCATACTGCAAGGTGTCTTTGTGCTGACTACGCTACCTGGTCTGTGTTCGGGTGTGTGTGTGTGCAGGGTCAGGAGAGACCGAAAGTCCCCAGCTCTGAAGTGATTGACCAATCAACACCTTTACTGCATCAGAATGAGAATGTTTGGATCCACTGGGCACGTACTGTGCTCAACAGATCGGGTTT
This sequence comes from Pleurodeles waltl, assembly GCF_031143425.1. Taxonomy (NCBI): domain Eukaryota; kingdom Metazoa; phylum Chordata; class Amphibia; order Caudata; family Salamandridae; genus Pleurodeles; species Pleurodeles waltl. The sequence goes on from NC_090449.1 coordinate 231,986,171, forward strand.
CTGCATGATGAAAATTAAAAGTACCACTGATGTTATCTCTAAGTGCTTAGTCACCATGCCGACTCCTGCCTGCTTTTTGCTGCAAATCTTTAATGCCACCAACAAAGATGAAGCAGTAGAATAAAGTGATGTACTGATTCACTTCACCCCCTACGAGTATTGTAGGTTTTGCCAAGAGGTAACAGATGAAAAATGGGATAACATAACACACGGGAATACTTACATCATTAACGGTGATGTCTGCTACAACTTAGCCTGCGACACTTACAAAATTGGAAAATGTGCTCAAATGCATCTGAAAGCAACAACGGGGTCTCCTCAAGAGATCCCGTGGGAGCAGCTAGTACTGGTTCAGCATAGAAATTATAAAATGGGTAAAAAACCATGAATAATAGCATGCCTTGTCAAAACATCGTGACTGTTTCTAGTCACATCAAGCATGTTTAAATACTGGTGGGGGGGGGTTGTTCTCTTGTGGAAACGTCACCTATACGTATATTGCTGCCAATATAACCGGAGAACCGTGTGCTTTTACTCGGTTAGGACTTATGTTTCCATTTCATTCTGTATCACATAAGCGACTCACAAGAGAAGCAGTTCAATTAAGTGAAGACTCTAACTCTGAAATTCAGTTATTTTCTAAGTCAGAATATGTGAGGTTACGTATTTCTATAATAGGAGTTCCAGGATTAGCTGTTTATAATACTTGAGTTATTAACAAGTTAGCATGTTTGATGGTCAAGAGCATTAATCATACCTCCATTGCTTTGGCCGAATTATTATTATTAGATATACGAGGCGCTAGAAAAGCTGCATTGCAAAACAGGGCAGCCATTGACTACTCCTGAAGCACAATCATGTCTTCTCAGAATTTGAGCATATGTGTTGTTTTAACTTGTCAGACAGTTTCACCTCCATCCAATCAAATATTAAAGCTTTACATGAATTGGTGAAGGAAGTAAAACATGATGTAGATAAAGGGTGGTAGAAATGGTTATTTAGCTGGTTGAATGATTTTGGGTAATTACACACTATTTTAGGTGCAGTACTTGTAGTGAGTTGTATTATTATTATGCTATGTTGCTGCACACATTGCTTACCTAACCTTATTGCCATGTTTAGACCAAAAAGGGTTACTTTTAAACCAATATGTTTTGAGAGTCACTGGTCAAAGGGTGGAGTGTTATGCTATTTGTATTTGACCACTGACACCATCTTGACCACTGACTCCATTTTCTGCTTAGCTTAGCTTCAGGTGCCTGCTGTCACTTCAGTGACAAAGGGTTTTTCCACACTGAGCTTGTTTTCCACATAGAACATGTTTGTGCTTCTTCTCACCAGTACCGGGTTGCACTGTGCAGGAACATAACATGGGGAATGTGGACAATAGACGTGATAGGACAGTCTCAGCTTGGCAACGTTTTCATTATGGAAAAGTACTGCTTCTCTGTCTCTAGACTAAGTGTTGTGGCAGGGCCCAGTCCTTTGCGTGTTTCTGGCGCAGACCAAGTACAGCCAGCGCTTGAATTTCATAACTTACTCAAAAGGAGGGAGAGGTTGCCAGAACCTTCATCTTGGGTTTGTTTAAGGAATATATAGGGTGGGGAAGCTTGGAACTGAGGCAGAAGGAACTCATTTTGGGGGTGGACGCACTGCCCATAACAAAATCCCATTCGGGAAGGTTCTCCTGTCTCGGCTGTCCAGGGTTCCTCAGCTTGACGATTACAAGGATGATGTTGGATTGGATCCCCATGGTGATGCATTTCTTTTTTTTAAAATCTTTTTTATTTAACTTGACTCAAGGTACTGTACATATGTATTACCACAACAGTTCCGCTCAGCATAGCAGATAGCATGTACATCCATCACATTTCCCCACCCAATTCCAATTTTTCCAGCATTTGGCGCTTTAATGGCCCGGGTCTTGGTTCTCTATCTCATATTGTGTAAACAGTGGCTATCCCCAGGCCCCCCGGCAACCTCATATGTGGTGATTCTGGCCTCAAGTGGCCCCTGGCCGTGGTCCAAGGTACCCATATTTTTTCCTACTTCCTTGGGCAGCCTCGGCTTTGATATACAAACCTTTCCGCCCCTTGACACCAGTCCAGGCCAGAGTCTCACTGCTGCACTGTTGGTGGGGCTGGGTGCCCGCGTAGTCTTGCCACATTTCGCTTAGCCACTCCATATGCCAACATCGTCCATATCCTGGCATATCTGGGTATTTGTTCATCCTCCATTATGTGCGATAGGATCCATTTCTCCGATATCTGGTGCTGAATTCCCAGTGTTTGTGTAACCCGTGTTGTGGCCTCTGCGCAGAAGATCTGGACCTCCGGGCATGTCCATAGGATATGAAAAAGGTGCCCGGCTGTCTGAATCCCCAGAGGCATGTAGGTGCATCCGCCCTGTGAATTTTGGGAAAAATCGTCCTGGAGCAGCATGCCCATCTGGAGGACCTTCAACTGTATTTACCTGAATCTGGCTAGGATAGCTATTTACTTTGGGCTCAGCAGTGCTTCCTGCCAGTCTTCCTCCGTTAATTCCCCCAGATCCCCAACCCATGCTGCTCTAAGGGAACCTAGTATGTCTGAGGCATTATTTAAAAGTTTCCTGTATGTTCGTGAGATAGCTTTTTGGTGAGGCATTTTTATTCTTAATTATCTAGGTTCACTGTGCACATATATATATATACACATTCAGTGCATAAATTCACTGTTGATGTATTGCACCTTTTTATGCCTGTCATTGTTAACTGCAGTGAGTATTTTGGCATTTACACATTTTACTGCATTCAAGTTAAATGCTCATGTTCATATTTTGTGTGCTTTTATTTGATATCTGGGAAGTTCCTTAATAAATTAATTACTCAAACTAGGAGAGCTGCATTCCTTGGTATCGTTCTCCTCTTAGTTTGAAGCAAAGCAGAACACACTGATATACATACATATGCAGATCGCCTGGGTGCTCTGCTCCAAGGTCTTGACTGCTTTCTGTTTTTTTCTACAGGTGTACTCCTGTTGTGACTGGAGGTTCGCAAAGTAAAAAGCTGGGATATAGCCAAGTAAGTGCTCTAGGAATGTTTTTTGAGTAACTTCCTCTTTCTGATTCTCCTAATTTCCCCAGCAGTAGTTCTCTTTTGATGGCTTCCTTTCAGGTCACAGTTTTATGTCTTTTACAGAAGCTGCCTTTCCTCAGGTGACTTACTTGTTGTGTTGAGCTTTCCCTATTTCTCAGGCCTGGTGTAGTTTTAACCGTTACTTTTGAGGGCTTGTTATAACCTGATTAGACTGTGGTCCTCTTATAGTTACTCTTCCCAACCAGGTCCTATATACAAAAGAAAACCATACACCTCTATACTGAGAAAGAAAGAAAAAAAAATCAACCCTGGGAGTTGTTCTACAATGCAGTAGTATTTTGTTTTTTTTAAGGTCCTTCTACTTGCCACTGTTTCTTTTATTTTGCACTCTTCATGGGTTAAAGTAAACAAAACCAAGAAAAAAAAACCCTCACTGTTCCTTATTACATCTCTCAATTGGTGGTGTCACATTTGTTTCTATCATATCTCTTCGCACCATCCCTGTAGCCGGGCACTCACTTACCTGGGTAAGCCACCAGGAGCGTGATGGGGGCCAAGCACCTCTCCAATCGAGACAGTTATGAGGTGACACAGAGGCTCTGAGCACAGCCTCCTCGTGTCCTGTCTCCTCCTTCTCACTCACTCTCCTTTACTTCTCCCATAGGTTGCATCCACAATGGAGCTATGACTGATGTATCAGGTAAGTCCTGTTCTAAGGTTTGCCTACCGTCGCAAGAGCCGAAACTGAAAATGCCAAGTTGCACACTGCAAACTGCTGGCAGCCCCATTGGGACAATGCATGCGTGACGGAATGTTGCACGCTCTTGGTTAGTGTCCTTGGGATTCTGGAAACAGCAGAGCTGTTATCTGACTTCAAGGAAGGCCTTTCAATTATGTGAAAAGTAAGGGACACAAGACATCTCATCTCTGGAGCTTTTACTGCCATGTAAAGAGTTGAGAATCAGAATCCACACCACTGGCTGACTTTGTATTTAAAATGTACGTAGAGAACTGATGGACGCTTTTATAATAATAATTATCAACAACATTGTGCTGAGATACAGAGGTGTTCATAATAGATTTTTATTTTAAGAGTAAGTGGACAAGGGCGTGAGACGTGCTTTGTCGCAGTTCCGGATCCCCGTGGACCTTCTACGGCAACTGCACTGTGGCCGGCTCAAATTAGTACCCTTCCCTGGCACAACTGCCTGAGCACATCTTGGGTGGGGTGGGGGACCTGCAGAGTCAAAGTGCAGGGCTGCTGGGGAAGAGTGCGGGCCTCAACACTCGGCAAAGACCCGCCAGTCCGCCATTTTTGGCATTCGGTGTCAGCGCACCGCCCGCCCTGGTCTCCATTGACAGCCTGCGATCCGGCAACATCTGGATCTGCAGCAGGGTGTAGATGCCTGGAGAGCCGGCGCAGCACCAGATCGGATGCTCTGGATCCTCTTGGTGGTGAACTGGGGTACACCCAGGAAGGGGGAGTGGGTCTGGCTGGAACTGTGTAGGGCCCGGCCCACTCCTGACTTTACTAAAGGCCCTTGGTGCTTGTATGGAGGGAGGAGACCCAAGGTGACCTCATGCGGGTACACAGACTCTTCAGTGTACTCTGGGATCTCAGGCACATGCTTCTCTGCTAAACAGAAGCTATCCCTGCGCCACTCCTCCCTTCTCTGCCACCTATTCCAGGCATCAACGCATGCCTCTCCTGCTTGGGCCCCAACAACCCTTTGTGCCACCTCCTGCAGCCCTTGCGCAGTGCATCCAGCGAAGCAGTGTGGACAGTCACCACAAACCATCACTGGGGCAAAACACCCCTTTGGAAGAACTAATGCACAGTGCCAGGTCTAAAGCCAAAAAGGAAAACTGAGTGATCTCTCTTTTGCACAAAGCTCTGTCAGCCGAGATGAACTTAAGAGAAAGCACCCTGCCAGCAGTGGCGGGGTCAGTCCTGGTGCCCATTTCCCAAGGTTACATGGACCAATTCCTTAAAGACATTTACTCGGAAATAGGATCCCTCAAAACAGACTTCAAGCCTTGTCTTCAGGAGATATGCAGTGACATTTTTGAAATAGGAGGAGAAGAGTCAAGGGGAGGGGGGGGGATGAGTGGAGGATGAGGATCGAACTGAAAACTCCAGAGCAGAAGATCAGCAATTGGCGCAAGTTGTTGATGGTCGAGAAACAGCAGGTCAAGCAGAAAGACTTAGAAAATAAAAGTTGCTGCAACAGCATCTGTACCTAGGGGCGCTGAAGGCAACAACATAATGGCCTTCACAGCTCAGCTGGCTCACCCGGTGTCCACAGAGATGGGATGCGATATCTGATATTCTCACAAGGGTCCACTTCTTCATCGAAAAGGAAGCTATCCTTTAGAGTGCCCAAGGGGAAAGCAGGCTTGGTCTTCCGTGGTCACACCACTCAGGTCTTCCAAGATCTCTCTCTCTGGTTACGATGTACAAGAGGCTTAGCTTTAAGCTGGTCACAGACAAACTGAGGGAATTAGACACCCATTAACAGTGGGGTCATCCTTTTGCTCTTATGTTTCACTGGAAGGGTAAACAGTGATCCCAATGCTCTCGGGCTATAGTGAAGAAAATGTTGGATATTCCCAACAATACGGCTAGGAGAGACTCATCTCCGCCCTGAGCTACAACCGAGGAAATCTGGCGCCTGGCCCACAGTACAATCTTGGCGCCAAGAGAAGCTAAAAAAGGAGAGCCTGCTTTGTGAGGCCAAGCAAGATATCATCACTAACTTGAGGAGCATAAGGGAGGACTTCTCCCCAGCCACATCCACAATCAGCTGACATTAACACTGGGTCAACAGTGCACTTGCGAATGAAGCAGACATTAAAGCTCGTAATGCATCCTTGACAACTCAAGGGCTGTGAGCCCAGGTTGAGGCAGGACACAGGATCTGGAGGACCACTCTTCTTTTTAGCCATTGTCCACCCCAATGCCACTTCAATGAACTCAGTCTCTACTGTTTGGACAGGGGTCATTCCCTGCGGCTCGTTCACCTTGATTCATAACATAGGAGGGAGCCACCTCTAGCGGGATTGGCGCAACTCCGCACTTATCTCTGTTGGCCCCGGATTGCATTGCTGGGCCGTTTGGCTCAGTGTTTGTTTTATTTGTTCCTTTCTTGTTTTGGCTACATCATGTGTCCCTTGGGGGAGAGTTGGGGGGTTGAATTTACCTGCTACACGTTCAGTGGCCTGTATTACTACACATAGGCCTGCACTGCATTAGACAAGTAGGTGCCCAATCACCTAGTTCCAATGAAGAGACCATCATATAGCCTGCTGTCTCCCACTTAACGGTTTCTTTGGGCATGTGGACTCTCCACCTAGGCCCCGCTTACTACAACTCAAGGCAAGCCCAATTACTTAACAAGTACGTACACCAATATCAGCTATGGAAACAGTACAGCACACTAAATTACTCTCACTTAGCGTTTGGGCCTGACCTTGCCTAATAGGTGCAATACCTTCTTCAACAGAACTCAGATGTTATCTTCCTCCAGGAGACACATCTCCTGAGGGAGGACAGCCACCACATGTCCCACCTGAAATATCCCCATCACTATTGGACCTAATTTCCTACCAAAATGGTAGGAGTAGCCATTCTGTGCAAAGCGGGCTTTTGCTCCACCATTTTAAAGGCCTCCAAGGACAAAGAAGGGCACTTTTTGAAACTGAAAATTCTGAGGGGCACACGTCCTATAACCCTGCTTAACATATATGCCCCCAACTAAGCACAGGAATCCATTTAGATTGTAGCGCGGTATCCTATCAGGGCACAGACGTGATTATAGGCACTCTGACACATGTGTTTACGCTTTCTACTCTCCCATTCACACCTACTACTCCTGCATTGACTATGTCTTCACACACTCCCTACATCATGACCTTGCCGCAGCGGCCATCCTTAACATCTCAATCTCCAATCGAGCACATGTGGAACTGATATGGGTCGATATCGCAAGCGCCCAGCGAAGCCCACCCCAATGGTGTTTCCACCCACAGCTACTTAAAGCCCCAGTGTACACAGTAGAGATTCAAAGGGCGATTGATTACTATTTTGAGCTTAATGCCCTCCCACATACACCGCCTAGCATATTCTGCTATCGGTTCAAGGCCACCACTGGGGAGTGATCGCGACCATTGCCATCACTATAGCGAGGGAATCCGGTTTGGAAGAGATGGGTCTTGAGGCAGAGATTAACAACCTTGAGCGACTTGACCAGACCGCTCCCACTAGATGTAACAAGCAGCCGATTACGATCCTGCAAGGACAACTGCAAGCACATAAGGCTGAATGCTTTCTCTTGGTCTTGAAACAGAAATACTACTGGGGGGTAGAAGGGAAGAGGGGGAACAAGGTTGACTCATTATAGCAACATTCCATGGCCCATATTTCTAAAATTCAAATAGGGTACATGACCTGGACAACCACCAAAACAGCCAAACAACCAGCTTTTCACAGCTACTACCAAACCCTTTACATGCAAGATGAAATCCCTCAGGCCCGATAGATGCTTACTTAAGCAACTGCAACTGGGCTCCAATGGACCCTTGTGATGCTGAACTCCTAGAACCCCATCATGCCCGCAGAGCTTCACCGGGCACACCAGGATCTGCACGTCAGGAAAACTCCAGGCCCCAATGGTCTCCTTATCATCTTCTACAGAACGTTCCTCCCTAGCCTCGAAGATTGCCTAATGATATTGTTTAATCCCCCCCCCCCCACCCCACCCAATGCTCAGCGAGCAACACAGGCCTACACACCTTTGGGAAATTAGTCAGGGTTTACAATAGCTTTAGGTGGCTAAGATCTAGAACTTACCAAGTACTTCACCACTCTACACCTCCTTGCATTCACCCGTACCAGATGCAATGGTATACTAGCACTTCTGAAGGCATTTAGCAGAAAGAAGGGGCAACACTTTGGCACGACATACCCAAGACATACAGAAGTATATGCCAACAAGAGACAGCCTATAAAATCAAGTCATAATGATACTACATGCCAACACGCCTGCATACCACTTACCTCTGCTGGCAATCCAGAGTAGAACCAGGAGACTTCTGCCACATCTGTTGGTCTTGCTCTTTTATCACCATACAGCAGAGCGAGATTCTTGGACACATAAAGACCACTTTAGGTTTCCTAATCGCTGCCTCCTATGCTACTATCATAATAGGTATCCGACCCCTCACGCTTGAGGCGCTGTCACATGCCCACTGTTGGCTCATTAGTCGTATGCTAGGCACTGCAAAACAGCTCTCGCCTGAAGATACCCATGGGCCCTCCCATTGCCCATTAGTTCACACACCTGTGGCATGCTACGGCAATGGAGCAGCTGTCCCATAAACTGGCCTACAATTAAAAAATGTATACATATCGGGCAGCCACTAGTTGATTATCTCCATCGCCTGGATATCTGCTTCATCCCTCCCAAACTTAAAGCTCTACAACTCTCACTTGACAGGTCGCCAGTTCACAGCAGTGGCCATAATGCTTAGCACTTGCGCACCACCACCCCTTCCCCATCAGAGAGGCCCTAACATGCGCTGTTCTAATTCAATGAAAGGATCTGGGTTTCCTGGGAGAAATTCTGACCTGAAACTGGAGAAACTTTTTGATTCAATCTTTGTTATGTGACATGCATGACTGTGGCGCACACCGTTTGGGTGTCTCACGCCTGTAACTTCTATCACTCATCATTGCATCCCTGTATGATTGCTAACAAATGTACTGATATGTCATGCTATATGTAAGTGGTGCGATCTTAGAATAGAGACCGTGTCCTGTTTTCCTTTATGGAAAACCTTTAATAAACAGATTGCAGGCAAAAACAAAGAGTAAGCAGGCATCTATCCAAAAGACTTGCTGATTCCTGGTTCCTCATCTTGGGCTCCAATCCCACTAGCTCCTTCACTGATGACATCGACTCCCTACAAGAGTCCTTTGTAACTCTGATCACATGATTCAGACTCGAGATGCAAAGGGGCAGATGCCAGTAATATGTCTGAAGCACCTCCCAGATATTTACAAGCTTTAGACTAAAGTTAGCAGATGAACCTCATGTAACCAGTGGAATTGAGCGCTAGTCCTGGGTTCTCATTTAACAATGTATTGCCTTGTGGAAAATGTACTCTATGTTCTCATCAGCTGATATAAATAAAATATCACACCAGATAATGATTTTTAATGGAAAGAAATGGAGCACTGCATCCTTGGTGACATGAGGTCTTCTCATAACCTTACATCTGACAATTATCTACGTGTCAGCGGATGCGGTAAAACGCTAGCTGTTTTGTGAGACTATTAAACTCTCATTTTTCAGTGAATCCAATAACAAAGCTTCCTTCAATAAATGCTTTATGATTCAATCATATACCACTCCCTATTTGCTGTCCTGTCCACACAACTATCACACATTAACCAATACACAAAGCTTGTCCTCTGAAGGAGGTACACAACTCTGCTCTTTGATGTCCATTTGTGAAAACTTCACTCACCCTCCCTAACAGTCGTCTGCCCCTTGCTGTCATGTACCATCATCCTTATGGTTACGTCAACATCTGGTCACTTGCACGTGCATCTTCTATCAATGTCATGTTCGTCCATCTGCTCCTCAAAGTCCTACAGGTATCTATCTCCACTTCTCTTGCACGCTTCCATATTCAATCACTTGCACACATCTTCCCCTCAAATGTCATGCACTCACAGCTCACCCTCACTTTACCATGCACTTTTCTCCCTGCCAAATGAGAACTAATTTCTTGTAAATACCACAAAACAAACCTTCTTTCCTATCAAGTAGTGTTTATTTTGTACTCTTACTTGTAAGACACATAAAGCATCAGGGAATGGCTCCAGGGCACGGGTTAACAGAATTATATGCTGTTTAGAAAGTAGGATCTTGAGTCGCACAACAAAAGAGGAAACAGTTTTTCTCTTCTCACAGCAAAAAAAGCCACTTTAGGTCGTTTGTCACAATCTGTAAGTCTCTGGTTGCCAAGTGTGGTGGCAGCATAAGTTAACTGCCCACAATGGCTTTCACATATCATCAGCACTTGTCCCCTCTGCCTGAGTGATGCACAGCTGATAAGAAGGCCACAAAATCACTGCACATCAACTCCCAACCTGTAGTGCCACTTCTATAGAAGATTATGGACCAAAAGACAACTGCGATGAAGCTCCTCAATTTTCACCTATGTCATTCCTGGCCATTATCTTTCTTTACAACAGAAAATGCAGCCAATCCTGACTTCAAGTGATGCAGCTACTTTAGTACTTCGATCCAGACAAACACAAAGCACCCGAATCCTGATTTACATCATCACCAAATTTGAAACATTAAGATCTACACACAAATACTCATACCTCTGCTAGTGTATCCAAGTCCTTATAGGTAGCACACTTGTAATTCCATACCAGAGAACCAACACAGCTCTGCCAATGAATTTCAACACTGACATGAAGCACGCCACGCTAAACTCTTAAGGAATCCATGACAAGGGTATACTATTGTAGATCAATTCAGAGATGATTTTCAATGCATATTTAAGAAACTAAGACGTTTGTGCAGCAATACACAGGACTAAAAAAAAGAAATTGGCACACTGCTATGCAATTGGCAAACTGCATACATTCTGCAGGGCACTCCTTCCCTCCAAACAGGCTTCGCCAGTCCCAGCAAATTTTTGTTTTCTGATGGTAAAAATCAATACATTACTGCTAGACCTTGTTTTCTATGTTTTACTCTTGGCCATTAATCTTCAGCTCTTCTGGAGTTGGGAGCTAAAATATTGGGTCCAGCTGCACCGTCCCCTGGTGTAGGTACTAATCCCAGCTGATCTAAAAGGGAGAAGAGACAAACGGGGTCATTATGATTTTGGCGGATGGGAGAGCCCTTCCACAAACTCCCGACAGGGTGACCGCTGTGTATGCGGCAACCTCCCCGCCAGAGGTATTATAACTTTACCGTCACGTCGGCGGGAGGAACACTGAGTTTCCGTCTGCCGGCCTTGCGGGCCACAGATTACAGCATTGTCTCCGACTCGTAATCAAGTCGGTGGCAAAGCTGTAGCCAGCAGGGTGCAATGTTGAACATTGCGATGGTGCTGGACAGGGGGGGCCCTCCCCTGTGACCCCCTGCACATGTTCTCTGCCAGACTTTTCATGGCGGTGTTACCACCATGAAAAATCTGGCAAAGAACAAGGTCGTAATCCGCAGGGCAGCCTGGAGGATTACAATCTCTGCCACCACCAGGCCACCGGGATCCATGATCCTGGCGGAGCTGGTGGTCGGACCGCCAGGGTTGTAATGTGGCGGTCGTAAGACTGAAACACTCTTAATGACCCCCAATGTCTGTGTGGCAACTCCTGCCCCACAAGTCTCTGGACAGTAACTCCTTGAATCACAGAGCAGAGAGGTCAAGCACGGCAACCATAAGCCACACCCCATTGTTCAGGATAGTTCAAAGTTTATCAAGGGCAATGTAGTTTCCTTCCCTCAGGCTCTGCTAATAAGCATCTGCCATGGGCCAATGAACTAGATTCCTCAAGGATATCTGGAATTTGCTTTTAATTACAGGTTTTCATCGAATCTGCTCAAGGTAGGCAAGAGAGCAAGTCGCCAATATGTATTCACATTACTTAAGTCAAGGTTAGATTTTTACAAAGTTTCCCCTGTACTCGCTGCCCCAGCTAACTTCTATCTCCGTCTTGCTAGTCATCTGCCCTCATGATCCCTATAACCCTACTTACACATGTGATAATGTGGAGTGTGTTTCCATGAGCTACACACAAGGTCTGGACACGTAGGTGGACTGCAGCTCTCACCCCTTGATATTGCTTTAAGAACTAGCCAGTGCAGGTGGAGAACATCCGTACCGTTCCCATTCATCAGGAAACACCATGTGGAAGCCTGCTAGTACTGAATTTTCAGAGACAGTTCCCAAATTTGCTTCTGTCTACCTTGGTCTCCACAGTGACAGCAATTACTACCAAAATTGGGAACAAAACAGTCATGAAATGGAGGCTGACTTGAGACAATCTTCAAAAGTAGAGATAAACAGAAACAGAACGAAACGTTTGCAGCCTTAATGCCACATTCTTATTGTGGGTGGGTGGAGTTCCACGTGGGGTCGATTTCACACTGACATTGCTTAATTAAATGTGGCACAGAGGCAGTTCCCAAATTTACTACTGTCTACCTTGGTCTCCACAGTGACAGCAATTACTACCAAAACTGGGAACAAAACAGTCTTGAAAAAGAACTTGAACTGGGACAATCCCTAAAAGTGGAGATAAACAGAAACAGACTGAAAAGTCTGCAGCATAGATGCTTTTGGGTGGAGTTCTGGGGGTTGTGGCAGGGGGACAATAACATGTTAAAACGCTGCCGGGAGCAAGAATAGCATAGTATCAGGGACCAATTAATAAACAGGTTCTGCTTCTGCACAGAGGTACTGTATAGAGCCAACTGGTCATTTTTAATTCCACTCTTTACAGGTTATGCTGCAACACTGGTCTCCTAATCTCAATAAACATTCATTACATTATTCTGTAAAGAGTGTGGAACACAAGAAGCTGGATGAATCTCCTCATAGGTTTTAAGGAAAGATTTCCAGATACCTTAAAGAGTAACTTAATTTGCTTAGTTATAGGGGAATGTAGCAATACTTTTTTTCTGCTTTGATCCTTTTAAGATAAGTCTACTGTAAAGAGGACTCATTCTACCAATATGTTCTTGGAAAGAGCCCATACTGTTGCATCTCTGCTTTAATCCTTAATTGTGTCTATTAAGGGACAAACTGTGGCCCACTTCTGAAATTGATGGGGAACGCATCTGTCATGGCTTCGGGTGTTCTGAAAGCTGCAGAACTGACAGTGGGGCCAGCTCTGACAGGAAGCAAGCAATGCTGGATTAAATTATGGGAAGGGGAGGTCCTCAAAAAAACTTTGCTGCTTTAACTTCCTTTTTTGACTCAAAGATTTCTGGGTCAAAACCTGGCTGAGATAGTCAAACAAGTGGCAGAAGATGCCATGTTGTCATTTCATCAAATAACCCTGGCAGTGTTCTGGGTGTACTATAATTCCAAACATCAATTTGCTAAATGTTTGGCCACTATGTACAAATCCCCATCCTGTACCAGAAGTCATGGTGGAGTCCCTTATCAGAAACCTTATGGTCTATTTTCAGGTACGCCTAAGCAAAATCAGCATGACTTTAAAGGACTCCCTCAGCTGAGTCCTACTCCGGTTGTCCTTCCTGTTTTCATCTTTCATTCAGGGTTGGGAGGATTTTGTTTCCAAAGCTTAGGTGATGGAATTGATCTCCAAAAGCTACTACACAGATTTCGTGACAATTCCTTCGTTTATGGAGAATTATACTCTTGCCTCCAGATGCTCTGCAGGGGGATTTCAACATAATGATTTGTTGGACCTTTCTAACAAGAGAGCAATCATTCCTATACCAGTGAAAGATTGGTGTCTGGGAATTTACTTCCATCTTTTTCTAGTTCCAAGCTTCAGCCAATAAGCAATCTTAAGGGAGTTAACCCCTTTATGAGTTATATTGAAATGGTATCTATGGAGGAAATGCATTACCTTCTAACTTCCATAGACCTGGAAGATGCTTCTTCGCACATACTAATCCATTGACAGAGAATTTTTTTTGTAGTCTTAAAATTAAGATGACAAGTCAATCAAATTTAAAAAGTTACAGATATCTGGATCTATAGTTTATGAACCGCCATTGAACCAAAATGTAAAAAATAAATTAAAAAAAAACATCTGAATGGAGAGATATTTTTCCACAACTGGTGACTGTGAATTAAAAAACTGTAAAACAAAAAAATCACAATTTTAACAATGCTCAACTGTCTTTTTTTTCAACATTTTAAGGTGTTACAAAGTTCACAATAACTTAACTTTTAACCTGAGTTTTTTCATTCAATACATATGTTAACTCGAGGGTAAAAAAAGTTGTCTGCATTTTAAAAAATACAATAATCAGAAAATGTAAAACCTATTTTGTCACCTCTCAAGATGGGGGCTGGAGGAGAGCGCTAAGGCTTTAAAAAAAATATATATTACAAGAATTTCTCAGCAGTACCTTTCCTACTAAACTCACTAGTGCATTGTAACGCTGACAAATTCACACTGGGATATGGCAGCACCATAGTGGGTGCAGTGATACCTTTCCAAATTACACCCTAACTCTATTCCTTACTGCAACTTGTTCCTCAAAAGACTGCCCATGCATTGACCTAAGACAAAACACGGCCCTCTGTAGTGTCTTGCATGATTTAGAAGGGAACCTTTCAGGGTGTGGCTATGCCAGCAACTATGGCAGACGCGTAAAACTAGAGCTCCGTCCAAGGCCTATACAAGCACTTCACTTACCTGCAGATGGCGACACTGGTGATCAATAATCGCCGCCCTACTGACTGCTGAGGGTGGTGGGGAACATTTAGCCCGGAGGAGGGCCACCGCTGCCACCCAGGGGCTAGTGCCTGCTGGGGTCTGGCTCACCTGGACCACAAGGCTGCGGGCCTCCCTGTGGCTTGTACGATGTGGGGACGCCCTGCCGGAGGGGGCCCTCCTGAATACTGGCGACAGGAGAGACGGTAAGCGGGGGCGCCAGGAGTCACCACCTAAACCCTCTACCCCTTGCCAAGGGACGACAAGGGTCGGCATTTCTGCCGGGGTGGGGGGGTCCCCGGAGCGCGCTGCCCGTGCTGGGCGAGCTTACACATCAGGTCACTGACACTGCCCCGGGGGTGCCATGCTGAGCAGAGCTGCACGGCCTTCTGGCTTTGGGGTGACCTGTGGCACCCGGAGGGGACTTCCCAGCTTTGCATCCTTGGGCCTGGAAATTACCTGCTGAGGGCTGGTGGGAGCCTTCTCCTCCTCTTTTCGACTAATTGAAGCCTCTTACAGCACGGCCCTTGGGCTGATTTACTCAGTGGCCTGGGCTGGGAGACATCATCAGATTCACTGGGGACATACCATTGCAGAAACCGCCATTCCCTGATGCTGGGAGAGAGGCAGCAAAATGGCAGGGGGGACTCGACCCAGAGCGCGGTGCTTTGCCTACCGGACTGCTGGGGAGGGGGCCCCCTTTAGAAAAAAACACCAACTCCACCAAGAAATTGTGAGTACCACGGCCTGCTCTGCATCATCACGCCCCACAGGGCCCTGGGAAAGGCCCCTTTGACACCAAAGACAGTGCACGGGTGTCACCGGGCCACTCTCCCAGCGGGGTGCTGCTTGAGCCCCAGTGTGGGGGCGGACACTGCCAGACTGCTTCCTCTTACGGGGTCCAAGCAAGGGACTTATTTGGAGTGCCGCCACTCAGACTACCCCACTCTAGCCTGCTCTGCAGCACGGCACCTGAGGAAAGGGAGGGGAGGGGAGGGCTGGGGGCTCTGTTCACTGGAGCCCAGGAGGAGCAGGCCAGAAACTAAGACGCCAAAAGTACACACCCCCCAAATATCAAACTGGACATCTTTCAAATCAGGTGTCTCTCAAAGTGCACTCCTAATTATCAAAAACTTAACGTCCGCCCATCTGCTGAGCCTGCACGGACGGAGGGTGGTGGCGCCCACGGCTTGGCGTGCGCACAGAGGACCAGGAGTGGAGGGCACCCACCCCTGGGCAACCTCACCATTACCGCAACAACGCCACCACTTATTTTGGGAGACACTCCTTAGCATTCCCCTTGCTGCAAGCTTCCCAGGAACGATCAAGAGAATCACTAAGCAGTTCTTGAGATCGCCATGGCAGGCTGCGCACACACCCACTGCCCCCCCTCTGTCTGCGACATCTGGCCCATCACCAGCCACAGCAACCCCAACGAGGGGCGAGTCAGATATGCCCTCAATGTCAGCCAAGCTCAACCAAGTGCTAGCTGCCATTGAACAATACAGGCTCCCAGTGGGTTCCTTATCCACAGAACCCAGTCTATTGCGCTACAATCATTGTAAATTGGTGGACAAGGTCTCTGAAGGGGAAAAATGCTCTTGGAACGGCGGCCACAGGTGATGGAACACCATGCAACAGTACAGGACCTTCGAAACCAGATCGAGCAACTAGAGGCAAGGGGGGAATGCTGAGGGGTGCACCTGAAGAAGCAATATCAGAATTCTCAGATTACCAGAGGGAGTTGAGGGGCAGGACCCTTTGGCGTTCCTCGAAATTTGGTTTAAATCCTTTACTCCAGGTTCTGATCTTGCGCCTTTCTACACAAAGAATCCACAGAGTTCCAGCCCGCGATCCGTCCCCCCCCACCCCCAAAACCACCCTGGGGTTGCCTCTGAATCCCATGCTCACCGTACTCCTCCACTTCTGCGATAGAGACGCCATCCTACAGGCAGCTAGGGTCAGGCAGCTAGGATACGACTGATGCTGTTTCACAACTGTACGAAACTGCAGCAATACACCTCCTTTGTGGTGCTCAAACAACATATCCGTCAGGCTGGCCTCCAATACTCATTACTCTTTCCAGCCTGCTTGAAGATAATCACCAACGAAAAGAGCAATTTCTTTACTGACCCCACAAAAGCCTAGGAGTGGCTGGTCAGACAGGATGGTGGCTCTGGTACACACCATCCCGAAGAAATTCTAAAGTCTGCCTGCCCTTGGCAGCTTCCCAGGGGGCAGCAAGCACCTATTAAGACTTGGAGAAAATCATTAAGGAACACAAGGCAGCTCTGGCTGGGGCAGCCACTGTGGGGGTGACAGCCACCTCCACAGATAAAGACAAAGGGCCCCACATCTTCTCATCTGATGAGAACTCGATGGACTTGAACACTATGCCTCAAGACCCACAAACGCTTCCTGCAGTCACACCACAAACAGCTGATGGCTTAATCTAACAACCATCGCCCCCTACTAGCCATTAATACATTTCCTTATGCTGATGTGAATATACAGCTGTGATGGGAGGGAGGAAAAGTGTGATATTCCAGTATCCTATACCAATTAATGATAGAACGCAAAATGTGTTTCATCCCCTGGCTCTTGACAGTTTGCTGGATGTCCCCCCGCGGCCCGCCACACCTGTGAACTGCTCCAACACAAATGATACTATTGCCCCATTTATAGAAATCCAAGCCACAACACTTGAGGCTTGCGAGCTAACCTGCCTTTCCTTCTGCACCACTTCATCTCCTACACTGGTAGACGGCATGACATACCCAAAGTATGGACACGCCGCTGGTTGCAGTGTGCTCCCCAAGGTATTTACACACTATGCACGGTTTCACTCCTTCAATCCATGATTTCCCCTCCCCGGTGGCCCCTGCCTGAACACTACAAGGCCAGACATAGAATGGCGCCATTAATAAAAATCTACAGAGGGTTATGGGACAAACGGGGCCCTCCCACCTTGTTCCTCCCCACTTGTAAATACCCCAAATGCAATCACTTTGAGCATCCGATTCCTTACGCTTAACGTGAGAGGCATGCACACAGCAAGGAAAAGATACATGGTCTATTTGTATGTGCACAGCCAGAATGCTAACATAATACTCCTGCAAGAGACGCATAGTACTGCAGTCTAAGTGCACAGACTACACTACGGTTGGCAGGGGAACATACACGCTACCACATTCAGCATACAAGCGAGGAGCCCTGATCT
Source organism: Pleurodeles waltl (assembly GCF_031143425.1). Lineage (NCBI taxonomy): Eukaryota > Metazoa > Chordata > Amphibia > Caudata > Salamandridae > Pleurodeles > Pleurodeles waltl. Next base: position 232,003,910 of record NC_090449.1, read on the forward strand.
GGGTGAGAACTAGCCTGGCCTTTCCGGAAACAGGGGTTATTGTAGATAAGGCAGGCCGTTATGTACTACTGGAGGGTAGCTTAGATGGTAAGCCATTATTAGCAGCATCTATGCCACCACTACAGATCAACATCTTCTTTCGGGTGGGGGGGGGAGGCGGGGAAAAATCCGAACTCCTGGCCCACAAAATCTCTCTCTCCTGGCTTCTCGGGGGTGATTATAATTGTGTTCTTGACACAACTTTGGACAGGTCGCACCCTCCCTTACTCCACATGCTCCCGTACCGGCAAGCGACACCTTCACGAATGGACCGAACACTGGTCCCTGGCAGATATATGGCGCACGCGACTCCCCTTGGAGAGATTGTTTTCCTTTTATTCTACACTTCATCAACTGTATATCTCCCTGATGACTTTTTATGCTTCAACTCTCTTTTCCCCAATGTAAGGCACTCTGACTACCTGAGAAGAATTGTAGCAGACCATGCAGCACACAGAGTAGAAATGTGCTGGTTGCCTCCATGATCATCAGTCCCTCTTTGGTGCCTCCAAAGTAACACCTTAGACAACCCTCATTTTGGGACACCCAAGACACCCACATACAGCAATACTTTGCAGACAATCACAACTCCGCGGGGAGCCAAGCTATAGAGTGGGACACATCAAGGTCGTAATATAGGAAGTTTGTATAAAGGACATAGTAGGGGTCCGCAGGACACAAGACTGAGAAATAGCCGCAGCAGAATCACGCAGGGCCACGCTGGATAGACACCCTGAAACACATGCAGATGTAATTACCCAATGCATCCAAGAGAAGGAGGCCCTTGTGTCTCAAATCTCAAACTAGATCCCAGTTTGTCAACGTACACGACAGGGTTGCCCGCTGTCTTCCCTGTTGTTTGCCATGGCAATGGAGCTAGTGGCAAATCGACTGCGGAAGGAGGGACAATACTGGGGAATTCCATTATCCGACACGGTACATGAGCTGTCTCTCTACGCCGATGACATGCTAATATATCTTAAAGACACCCAGTGCTACCTTTGCTCTGCTACATAACACCTTAGAGGGATTTGCAACAGTCTCCAGCCCCTAGATTAACTGGGCTAAAGCCACAGTCTACCCGTTACACCCTGGGGCCCCATACCAACCATCATACTTGGCCACACACACCTCCAATGCACCCCAGAGGTAGTCTATTACCTCGGAATTCAACTTTACCACTATATGACAGATCTGTACGAAGACAACCTCCACAAGGCACTGGTTGGTATCAAGGCGCAGATTTCCTTTTAGCAGTCGCTTCCCCTCACCCCCATTGGCAGCATAGCACTCATTAAGATGCTCTTTTTGCCCAGATTATTATACTAACTTTACATATCTTCCACTAGGGCCCCGTGCCTTTTCCAAGGAGCTAGATATGCTTTCTGGATCCCTGAACTGGTGCATGTGATGGCACCAAGTAGCCCTTGCAAAATGGTAACTCCCCAGGGACCAAGGAAGCCTGGGAGCCCACTCCTTTGAGGTTTATTTTTTAGCAGCCCAAATACAATGGCGGTCCTGCTGAACAGTCAGATGCTACATAGGAGAAGCTGCAAACTCAAGTAGCCCTGTGGAAATTATTACCTTGTGCAGTCTCCTTATTCCCCAGGCTGACACCCACATTCCAATAGCCATTACAGGTGGGGATCGTGCAAACTTCCATGCTTCAAATAAACTGCCTCTCAAGAGGCAGTCCCTGGTATGATCCTAACATTCCACTGGCAGCCCTCCCCACCTCCATTTTCCAGCCCACCACACAACACGTGCACTGAGAACCTGGACAGCCAATGCTCTCTACACTTTAAGGGACCTTTATGTAGACTGCCAGCTCCTCACATTTGATCAGTTAACCACAGATCACAATCTACTACCTCTTCAGTTTATCACATATCAGCAACTGTGCAAATCAATGTGCAATTTATGTGGTACCTATTCAGGGCTCGAACAATCCACTCAACCACTCGCATTGCCGAGTCTCATTTGATCAGGTCGAGCTATTTTTAATACTTAATCGCCCCTTGAGTTGACACTGAACAGGTGTTCTGTTGAAAAGTGGAGGGACAATAAAAGATGGCTTTAAATCTTGTTCTTATGTCACAGACAGAGGTCAAAAGTCAGTTTTTCTTACAATTAATTTTCCTTCTGACTGCAGAGTTCCAGGACTTTGCAAGGTGAACTGGGTGAAAAAGGAGACTCTGTAAACTATTTGCCTAAGATCACACAATTTGAGACCCGTGTACAGGTCAAGTACATTACAGTTAGGTCGAGTAGATTATTTAAGTTACTCGACCTGCAGATCTAGTAACATTCTTATGATTTTCCGTGACCTGTTATTGGTACAGAACCAGCACCACACCCAGTCCTACGGGCCATATACACAATGGGAGCTGGGCAACACCTAATAACCTGGCTCTATAGAGCAATAGGAGAGCTCTTCCAAGCCCCATTCACCTCATTCCGGACCCGTTGGGAGGCAGAAATACGCAGGGAACTACAAGACAAGGAGTTAGCTCTGTCATATCTCCACCATATGCTGTGGATTTGCCCAGCGCTACACCACTATTGGACCATGGTTCACAACAACTTGAGGAAAGTGACAGAGCTATGGACTTACAAACATGGGAGGCCTGAGCCTTAGGCATCTACAAGCATTAAAAAAACACAAGAGGTACGCTCTTGCTTCACAGCATGGGCACTCTTGTTAGCAACCTGCAAATCACCATACACTGGCGAGCGGACACTTCACCATCTGTGGAGGCCTGGGGAGGGACAGCAGCAGAAGAGGCACTATGCAGCAAAGAACTGCGTGACCTCCACCACCGACTCGTCTCTAACCACTGGAAATGGATCTTCATGCGTTTTCAGCAGCGCACTCGAGATGACACTTTGCCACCTTGATCCAAAAGCACGTACTACATACAGACTCTGCAATGCCCACCAACATTAGCTGACACAACTGCTATAACTCATAATTGGAAAAGCTCTACTCAAGCCATGTAGGTGACCTGCTAGCCCCCGTGACCTGCTGTCCCAATGGTGCGACACCCACCAGTCCGGTGCCTCCCTCTTTCACAATAACAATCCCTTAGAAGTTACCCTGAGCCATTTGCCCTGGAACAATCTCCCATGGATATAATCTTCAGCCACTGACCCTACCAGCACCCAGTTTTACCTAGTTTTGTTCTTCCTAAAGTAGGCAATGCACTAGCACACTGATAACACTGTCAACGTCATAACCCCAAAAGACTTGCAGAGCCTCATCCTGGGGCAGAATTGCTGTGTGCTTGATTCTAGTGTTATTCTCAATGCTCCACAATGCTTTTGACTTTCTTGTTATGAGACGTATAATGTGCATGCCATTCCAACATTGTATGCTTATTAACTTGTCTCATGGGTCAATAAAATAAAAATAAATACATTTAAAAGAAATAGAAGGGAACCTTGCTGCCTAGCAGACTCTGTATCATTGCAACGTAATCACTAGAATAGAATTTACTGCAACCTTGCTTTAGAATGCTGGAGTTCACAGGTACAAGCAGAGGAATAAAGATGTTTGATTTACACCTCTGTGTGTGATATAGTCATTAGGGGCACCTAGGCTAGGGAAGACGCTAAAACTACCAATGAGGACGGGATAAGTAACCCGAAGAAGAAAGTGCTCTCCTGGAGAGTTTGCAATGGTCCAAGCAAACAGCTTGTGCATGCCACTTGTGCCTTCGTTGAAGTGCAGAGTCGACGAATGGTGCATGTGGAGTCTAAGTGCAACTCCAGCACATGTGAAGTGTGTGAATGTAAAAAAAAAAAAAGCTTCACTATAAAGTCTTACCATCGTTGGTCAAGAAGTTACAACTTAAATCATACAAAAAGGTCCAGCCCTGCGATGCAAAATCATGTTATACATTGTACGGAGCGTTAACACTGAAGGCGGATTCAACCAGGTTTACAAAGAGCAGCTAAAGACAATTATCATTTATCAAATAACACTGTAAAAAGATGTGCCAAAGGCGGATCAACCAGGTGTTGAAAAAGGCGAATTGAAGTACAAAACAAGTATGATATAGATTACATACTGAGACCTATAAAGAGAATATTGCTATGAAGAGGGCTTGCTCAAAAATGATCATCCTGTAGCATCAGGGAGCACACTACTCTCAACCAAGGTAAGTTTTATGTTGGCTGACAATACTGCCACCTTTTTAAGACAACCTCCAACTTCCAATACCGCCAAGAAGCAAAATACTGGCAACTGATGGACTGCCTTGATAGAGACATTTGAAGATTTCATTGATGCACCTGAGAAGATTGGTAACAGAAAGATTGTCAAATATCACAAAAATCTTATTAGTAATGGTGTGAAAAAAGTCCTAAAGAAAATGTTGAGAACTGATGGAGATGCCACATACCGTCAGAATAAGAATGCATTGAATCTCAAGCTCAATCCCGTACCAAACGTTGATTAGGAACGATACATTTCCAGTTAAGAACGTAAAAGAGATGGTGAAACAATCAATGAATTTCTGGAAAGACTCACACTCAGACTATTCAAGTTCAATTAATTTAACAAAGAAGAAGCCACTGGGCTTAGTGTTATCGATGGATGCTTGTCCAATTCATTCAGACAACAAATGCTGACAGAAAGTCAGTCTGGAGCGAACGTTGATGGCTGCCAGAGTTGGTTATTGTGCTGAGAGACAAGCTGCTGACATGGAAGTCTGAGGTGCCAAGAGCGAGTCAGTCATGAGTGTGAAAAGGAATTTGGAACAAAAGACTGAAGGACACAAAGTGATGTCTACATGTAAAAAGAAGTTATGTTTCAGATGTGGATTTTCGTTTCCACATGAAGGAAAATGTCCCGCCATTGGACAGATATGCAAAGGCAGAGGTAAAGGAAACCATTTTGTGACTATGTGTAAAGCAGAGAAAAAAGTAAGTGTGTCACAGCGCGAGGACAAAATGGCCAATCAGAACGTTCCAGAAGCAGCATTTGATGCATGCCCACAAGGCCAAGCGGCAATATCGCTTGTGGGAAATAGATACTAAACATAGTTCATTGTCACCTAAATCATCATCTTATAGACCTTTCGCCTCAATAAGTGTAAGTGAATAAAAGTGATGGTGCCATGTCGAAGTTTACTGCAAAGAAACGTGCACAAGTAGGACTAGTCGTATGTGAAGAAAAAATACTGTCAAAGTAAAGTCAACATGGCAAAGCAACAAAATCATACAAACACTGCCCAAAGATTGCACTAAAAATAAATGGATGTTCCATACCTTTCATTATTGCCAGTGGTGCATCGATAAATGTAAGGTCTGAAGAGAAATACAAAGAACTATCTCCATTACCCCGGCTTACACCATCAAAATACAAAGTGTATAATTGGGCTGCATCAGCGCCCATGAAGAGTAAAGGTTTGTTTATAGTGAAACATAAGAAAACTAAGGTACAAGTGTTGATCCATGTGCTTCAAGTTACAGCGACAAGTGACTCTTTGCTCAGTTTAAATACAACTGCTAATATGGGACTGATTTCTGTAGAATTACAACATGAATGTTCATCACAAAATAGTAAGTCAATTCCCTTCATTGTTTAATGGTTTAGGAAAGTTAAAGACTATGCAAGTAAAGCTACATATTAATGAGGATGTCCATCCTGTTTCTTAGAAACACAGATGAGATACTTTTCATTTACAAACATCTGTTGAAAGAGAACTGGATCCCTTACTTAAGCATGATCTATTGAGCGTTTCACTGATCCAACACCATGGGTTACTCCGATAGTGGTAGTGCCCAAAAAGGACACTGAAGAAGATGTGTGCATTTGCGCTGACATGTGGCAGGCAAAGCAACTGAACAAAAACGGCATTCAGGGCTGCACACTGCTGACACATTAACACAACTGAATGGTGCCAAGATCTTCTCTCAGCTTGATTTGAAAAAAGGCTATCATCAGTTGGCACTTGAAGAAAGATGCAGGTATACTGCAACCTTTCTACACATGTTGGTTTGCTTAGATATAAAAAAAAACGTAGTTTTGGTGTGTCATCGGCTGCAGAACTTTTCCAAGACATCATTCGACAAATCATACAGCTTATTGTGAATGCATTTAAATATAGCGATGACATTGCTTTTCAGAGCTACACAGAAGGAGCACGATAGAGCTCTCACACGAGTATGTCAATTGCTCAATGATACAGGCTTCCTTTGATTGCAGGTAAGTGTGAGTTGAACAAGACAAAACTGAAATTCTTTGACCATGTCTTTTCTGATGGGGGTACACTCTTTTCTTAGCATGGCCAGTTACTGCTCAAGAAACATGCAAGACTTTGCTACTGTGAGTGCTACATTACGAGAGCTGACAAAGAAAATTGCTTTGTTTTAATGGTCAAGTGAACGTGAGGCCTATATTAACTTTGTTGTCAAGTCAAGCACACCAGCTGCTGGATCATTAGCCCAGACTGTCACTGCCAAAAATCACGATAGGGACCCTGCTGGATTTAAAAGGCATTACACATCAGGCAAGGGACAAACAAATTCGACTTCTCAGCAATGATGGTGAATATCACAAATACAACGATGTCAAAGATGCATTGTCCATAGTTAAGGAAGAAGTTATGTTGCGAGGATCAAGGATCCTGATTCCGGAGAGCCGGAGACACAAAGTGATTGATGGGGCTCATGAAGGATATTGTGGTATTGTTGGCACAAAGGGAGCTCTCCAAGACCAAGCTGGTTTCCATACTCTGATGAAAGAGTTGAAAAGGAACTCCAGGCCTGTCACATGTGCAGTGCCTCTCAAACAAGGTTACTCAACATACTCTGAACATGTCAGAACTCCCTAAACATGCATGGGAGAGAATGACCATTGATTTCTTTGGTCCGCTTGATAATGGACATCATTTAATGGTGATTGTAGATGAATACTTAAGGTTTTCCTTTTGTTGAAAATCTCTCATCCATGACTCATGAGCGGGTAATCAAAAAACTTGATGACATCATTGCAACATGTGGCATTACCAGTCATTGGGAAGTCTGGCAATGGGCTGCGCTTCAACAGTAAAGAATTTTTAGAGCATCTGAACATAAAGCATCAGAAGACCACACCTTTATGGTCGTAGGCCAATGGACTTGTTGAGCTTTTTATGAGCACCCTAAAAAAAGGAGTGCATCATGCAACTCGAGAAGCTCAATTTGAAAACATTATTAAATTCTGCTCTACTAGCTTATCATTCAGCACCCCACTCCACCACAGGTGAAAGCCCTGTGACTTAGATGTTTGGTAGAGCAATAACAACCAAGTTACCTCAATGGACCACCAAAAGAGATAAATATTAAAACACATGTCGTACCAGAAACTTGAAGGTTTATGCAGACAAGAGATAAAATGCAAAAAGCATCTCATTCAGAAAAGGAGATTTTGTGATCGCTCAACAGATGTGCAATAGAAAATCTGATGCTCCTTATAATATTGAACCGTTCCTAGTGATGTCTATCAAAGGACACATGGTGTCTGCCCAGCACCAACACCCTGGGAAGTCTATTACCAGAGACTTTTCTCACTTCAGGCCTCAGTTTCACTACACTTCAAATTGAAATCACGAAAGAAAGAAGGGGGGAGTCTGAAAACTCAGTGACTACTGCTGTTTCCTTACCATCTTTAGCAATATCCGAAACTGAGTTTACTGCTTCCGGTAATTGATCGAAGAGATATAGATGTACCTGCTATATAAGAGAGGGAGAGAGAGTGTGTGTGTGTGGGGGGGGGGTGTCTAGGTGAGTACCTAGCCTGGGGAAGACACCACACCCTCCAACCAAATCCAAGAGATCCTTAAACCAACATGTCTTTAGATCAGACAGACTACATCTCTAAATCAGAACACACGTCTCTGATTTTGATGCACCAGCCTTTAATAAAACACACAGCACCAACAGTTGTCACACATATCCCATCTTGTTTACTTTAGAGTATTAACCCTCAAGGAACAAACAGAATTTCGATTGCCTATCTTTGGGCTTTCATCAACAGTTGAACCTGGAGTGGAGAAATATTCAACTGACCTACTCATACCTTTAAATAAATATGACATGTGATTGGTCAAATGAGAAGGATGTGTTGGATGTCACAAATGACAAGGGACTTGACAGCTATGCACTAAAACTGTGTTTGGGTCTGGAGGCACTTTTGCCAGGGTCTGAAAGAGCAAGCATTCCAAATGACCTGACAGTAGGCTACGCTCTGGAGAAAGCCTCATGCATAATTGTTTAATTAAGGCGGTAATACTATATACCAAGTCAACGCTGTATACACGCAACTATTTGTTGTTTATGGAGTCTCACGTTTGACAACTGAGATATTTATAAGTCGCCCACTTGCAGCGTACTCGGGCAATATGCACACCTGTCTGATGGCCGCCAAAGTGTTCTCAGGCGCATCGTGCGCTCCTCCGCGGTGAGCAATCACAGACACTATTCCCTGGGGCTTCAATACCAGCTGCGCCCGAGACTCGGGAACCGGCGGAAACCTAAAGGTTATCAGCAGGAAGTAGAGAACGCCGGTAATCACGGAAGAATAGAAGACATCGCGACTAAGCAACAAAAGCAGCAGAAAAATTGTGGTAAATGAGGCCAGCAACCCCTCGTGCCACAGCATGGTGCCCGCCTCAAGATCAGCTGGTAGGGACTGGACGGTGGGAAGCAGAGAAGGGCATGGCCAAGGGGGTGGAGCCCGGGGAGCCTGGCAGGTGAAAGGACGCTGCGTGCGTGCCTACGTCAAACAGCACAATGGCTCATTTGACATAGAAAGCAGACTACGATTTGCTACGACTCACGGGCGCCAAACATAACCTATGATAACGTGGACGCTGCGACGTCTGGGATACGCAGATGCCTGCAGGATACTCCCGATTCTTGAATCAGAAAACGGCTTTAGTTTGGCTGTCTCCCGCCTGAAATGGCCTTGTCCGAAAAAGAAGGGGGTAACATTCGCCACATATTTACGGTCGAGCGCTAAGCGCTCCTCCCTGGTGCAATCTCTCTGTGGCTTGTAACCACGCCCATGTCAAGCCCATCAGTTTGATTGGTTCGTGGGCTTGCCTTTTAAAATTAAGTTGATTTAATTGGTGAAAGACCTGCATACCTCATGCCTTTTCGGTGTTTAGCCCACCTGGAACACACGGGCCAACTACTGAAAATATACAGGCTCCATGTTTTCTGTATGGTTTCTGTACTATTTTTCTCTTTATTTTGTAGGCAGCGCAATCTCGCTGGGCAGTAGTAGAGCACTTTCCATGACATCGACCCTGTTACATGGATATTTGCTCTTTTGCCAGTTACAGGGATAATGCGAAATTTCCTAGCTATCGTGAAGGAAAGTTTCAATTCTATTAAGGACACGGAGGCGAGGATTATGTAGTTCTTTCTTCACTCTTTATTATACAGTAGGTTCAAAGTTCAACAAAAAACACAATTGAACCACAAGTCCCATGAGTCCGTTGTGTTGTAATACTAGATAGAATGTAGAATATAGAATCGCTGTAAGGGAGATCGTGTCAGTTGGGAGAGGAGGCTATGCCGAACAGATGCTGTCGGTGAGCCTTTATTATTGATGCATTTTGAAATAAAAGAAACACGAAGTACATCTGCAAGTGTGTACATCTTTATCCACAACAATTTGGGGACGATTGTTGTTTGGGCTCATCGACTTTTCTGTATTGTGGATCCGATCGCTGAAAGTTTTGGTAACTGTGAACACGGCGTTTTTATCTTCAAAGTACTCACCGCTGTTCAAAAAGGTACTGTAGCCCTATGGTTCAGCATTTCCTCTTTCCTTATTAATTTATTGCCGCTCCTCGCGCTCTTTGTTTATTTATCGCCGCTCCACGCGCTCATTAACAAAGTGTACTAGTTTCCTAGCAACGGTAGCTAGTCACGCTAGAGTGCTGCGCGTGCTATTTTTATAGTGCCCAATTTCCAATGAAAACAGATATAACGCGGAGACATAAACAACGGCCATTTTGGATTGGGCAAATTGAGCGAAACAAGGGCAAATTCCTACTAAAAGTACTTATCAACGGTGGCCATTTTGTATGTCGATTGGGATATACATTGCCTTCAATTGACCAAGGAGTATACAGTAGCCATTTTAATTTTGCCGGAGAGTTTCAGATATTTGAAGAACATTTTGGAAGCTGTGGAATACGTATAAAAAAAATAAAAAAATAAACTATCGCTCATAATAATTTTATTAATCAACCTGCGTTGTTTTTAAATAATCCTGGCAAACCTGCAATGAAATCGAAAAATTGGCATAGAGCATTTGAAAATTACTTAGTGGCTATTGACGGTAAAAAATTTGATCCAGAACGAAAAAAAGCATTGATGTTTGGCCTATTAGGCAATGCAGGTCAAGAAATCATTGATAATCTACCGGAGTATGAATCGCCTCCTGGTCAATTTATTCCATTGAAGGAGTATGAGGAAATATGGAAAAACAATTCACGGAGGAACCCAAGGGAATGGTGGAGAGGCACAGTTTCTTCAAACGGAAGCAAATGGAGCATGAAAGGAGGAGTATATCACTTCTTTGAGAGTCTTAGCGTCTTCATGTGAATTTAATGAGATGACAGATACTTATATTCAAGATCAATTTGTATTTCAATGTTATTAAAAAAATATACAAGAAAGGTTGTTGCCATGGGAGACAATAGCTATAGATATTTCAGGTCCATTTACTTTACTTGAATCAGATATACGTTACTTAATTGTCGTCACAGATTATTATTCTAAATGGATTCACTGGGAATTTTTAAGAAATGTTAGTACTGAAACGGTTATTGAATTTTTAAGAACATTGTTTTGCAATTGAAGGTTTACCCAGAATTTTGGTATCTGACAATGGTACGCAATTAACTTCACAGAAAATGTGTACATTTTTGGAATGTCATGGTATTAGACAAGAAAAAAGTCCTCTTTACAATCCTTCATCAAATGGTCAAGTGGAAGGTATGAATAGATTTATGAAAGAAGGTATTCAATTAGCATTAGCATCAAAATTATATGTATATGAATTTTTACGGGAGAAAGTGTATGGGTATAATTGTACTACAAATGGATTTTCACCTTTCCTTTTGATGAGAGGCAGGAAGGAGACAACTTTACTCACTCCTAAATTTGGCAAGGTCGTGAATAATGGTAATATGGTCAAAATTGTGGATGATAATGAACTTCAAGTTAAACTAAAAATTGTCGACAAACAAGTAAAAACTAAACATTAGTATGACAATATAAATAGAGTGAGATCTGGAGTATTCAATGTAGGAGATTGGGTACTTGTAAGTAAACCCTATAAAGTACTTAAAGGGGAGTCGGTATACACTTCTCCAATGCAAGTTTTGAAAGTGTCTAATGGTTCTGTTCTTTTGAAAGATAAGGGGGGTGGAGTAAAAATGCTGCGATCTTGTTAAAACCACATCAAGAGAGCATTTTGAAAAATGTAGGAAACAGAGATGATGTTCATTTGGAAACTAGAGATTATTATGATTTTGGAGATTTAACTAGTGATGGTATGGAGGGAAAATCTAGTTGCAGAATTGATGGAAACAGTAGCAGGAGTAATAGTAGTATTTGTGACAATGAAATGCATAATTTAGAAATGGCACAGAGAGTTACAGAGAATGAATTAACTGATGTAACTGATGTTAATTTGTAATACTGGATAGAATGTAGAATATAGAATCTAAAATCGCTGTGAGGGAGATTGGTGTCAGTTGGGAGAGGAGGCTATGCCGATCGGACGATGTCGGTGAGCCTTTATTATTGACGCATTTTGAAATAAAAGAAACATGAAGTACATCTGCAAGTGTATACATCTTTATCCACAACACGTTGCCATAACAACTGTAGTCCAGTGAGACTTCATTAACTGTAACAGTATAAATGCCCACAGACACATCACTACCCCCTCGACTTCACTGCGAAGGGACATTCAATTCCTCAAGTGGCCGCTACTTCCGCTCCTATAAGAAACACACAAATTTAAGCCATGCGAAAAACTCGAAGCATGACGTAGTTGAAACCTATTATATCACAGTAAACAAATATGTAGGTCATGAGAAAACCAATCTACAGAGTAGTGATAATACAATCATTCACAGCAAAGTGCAATGTCATTACATATGAGCATGCATGTACAATATAATATAAGAATACCACCATCGTACCAATTCGAAGCGACATCTTCCGTGTGGGTAGGACACGCACTACGTGTGGGGAGGGATGATCCTGGCCTCCGTGTCCTTAATAGAATTGAAACTTTCCTTCACAATAGCTAGGAAATTTAGCATTCTATGTCAGGACCGGAGGCGGGGATTATGCAAGTTCAAAGCTTACTCACCACCAGTGAGGCCGCCTCATGAATCGGTTTGAAATAGAATCTTTTAAAAACCGACTCCGAGGACCAATCTGCAGCATTCATGATGTCCTCCAACCTCCAACCCACATGAACTGCCTTGGAGGCCATGGCACCTCTCGTCGAATGAGCACCAAAAACTTGTATGTCAATACCCGCTACTGCTAAGATCCATCGGATCCATCTCGCAATGGTGGGGGAAGAAACTGCTTTAAAGGGCTTCTTCAGTGCAATCAACAGCTGACCTTCACCCGAAGGATGCAAATCAGCAGTCATCTCCTCATACGCCTTTAAGCAACGTACAACGCACAGCTTAGGAGCAAAAGGGAACGCCGGGTAAGATACTGACCTGGTATTAAATTTGGTCCCACGGGCAACTGTGAATGTTACGCCATCTGGAGAAAACACTCCAGCTGACACATCCAGGGCCCTGACGTCCGAAACCCTTGTGCATGATATGAGGCACAACAACATCGCCAGCTTAGCTGACAACTCCTTCCTGGAGAGAAATTGGTTGTCCTGCCACGAGGATAACAAACGTAGAACCAGATTGATATCCCACAGCTCCGAGTACCTTGGTTCTGGAGGACAGGAAAGTCTGATACCTTTGAGAAGTTTACACACCCACGGATGAGCTCCTACAGGTTGATTATCAAGAAGGGGATGGCCCGGCGATATAGCCGAGCGGAAGGCATTCACCGTACAGTAAGACAGACCAGCAGTCGCCAGTTCCGCTAGGAAGTATATGATATCAGTAATGTGGGCCCCAGTGGGATCTGTATGTCTGTCCATACACCAGCAAGCCCATCGAGACCATGCAGACATGTATCGTTTGCCAGTCCCTGGAGCCCAGGCCTGGGTGATGAAACCTTGAGCCTCCTGCGAAAGTCTGCGATCTTGCCATTGAGTCCTGAAATCTTCCAGGCCACCAGATATAGATGGCCTTGAAGGACCAGAGGGTGGAACTGACCCATCGGATCCCGAAGGATCGAAGGAAAAACCGGAAGACTGAGAGGGAAGTCTCACGAGAGTTCCAGAAGAGTGGGGAACCATGCTTGGGAGCGTCACAGGGGAGTCACTAGGATGACGGTCTCTTCCTGACAACGAACTTGGGCTGACACCCTGGAAATCAGCAGGAAAGGAGGAAAGGCATACACCTGGAGCTGGCCCCAGTCCTGCAGAAACGCGTCCACGGCCTCCGCTCCCAGATCTGGGCGCCAGCTGAAGTACCGGGGAAGCAAAAAGATCCACTGAACAGGGACCCCACCGAGCCAGAATCGCCAGAAGACCGCCGGGTCCAACTGCCAGTCGCTGGAATCCAGCAGGAACCTGGAGTTCCAATCCGCCAGAGCGTTCTGGGAACCCAGCAGATACTCCGCCGTGACCGAAATCTGATGTGCAAGGCAAAAATGGCAAAAGTCTTTTGCTAGATCTGCTAGGGCCCTTGACCGAGTGACCTCCAGTCGGTTGATATATTGTACTGTTGACACGCTGTCCATCCGAAGGAGGACCACAAAAGAGACCCAGTCCCGAGTCAGGGATTTGATCACAAACGAGCCCGCTAGCAGCTCTAGACAATTGATATGCATGTTGAGTTCCTGAGGGGTCCAAAGTCCCCCAAAGGAAATGTCCCTGCAGCGGGTTCCCCATCCGTGTAGGCTGGCATCCGATTCTATGACTAGATCGGGGGAGGAACCAAATATGACCCTGCCATTCCATGCCTCCATGTGATCCAGCCACCATTGCAACTCCGTCCTGGCCTCCGAGTCGAGAGAGATAAGCTCTGAGTATGCAAGACCGCAGCAAAGATGATGTGCTTTGAGACACTGGAGAGCCATGTAGTGAAGGGGACCTGGAAAAATGGCCTGAATCGATGAGGAGAGTAACCCCACCACTCTGGCTAGCTGTTGAAGCGAGATCCTGTCGCGTCTCAAAACTATCTGCAACTCCTTCTTTATTTTGGAGATCTTCTGCAGCGGAACACTGAGGGATGCTGCCTGGGAGTCTATGAGGAAACCCAGAAAAACCATTGTCTGCAAAGGCAGCAGATCGGATTTCTGCTGGTTGATGACAAACCCATGGTCCTGCAGAACAGCAATAGTCATGCTTGCGTTGGATATGAGTTGCGACCTGGATTGATCCATCAAGAGGATATCGTCCAGGTAAATAATGAGGCGAACCCCCGTGAGCGAAGGAATTCTATTACCGGTTTGAGAAGCTTGGTAAAGCACCAAGGGGCTGACAAAAGTCCGAACTGGAGAGAAGTGAATTCGAACAGTTGGCCCCTCCAAAGAAACTGCAGGAACCTGCGATAAGGGGGAAAAATGGGTACCGTAAGGTACGCATCCTTGAGGTCCAGACGGACCATCCAATCTCCCGGCAGGGCAAATATCTCGGAGCATGTGTATACCCTCCATTTTGAAATGCCGGTAGACTACCCAATCGCTGAAGGATCGAACGTTGATCACCGGGCGGAACCCTTTGTCCTTTTTCTCCATCAGAAAAAGGTTGGTGACAAAACCTCTTGAGTGTAGAAAAGAGGTGCAAATGGCTCTTTTGAGCAATAGTGCTTGAACATCTGCATCTATGAGAGCAGAGTATGTTGCTGAGAAGAGTAAGGGTCTGGGAAGTTCTTATTGAACCGGAGTTCCCCAAAACTCTATGTGGAAACCCAATACAGTCTGCAAAACCCTCAAATCTGAGGTTCTAAGTTCCCAATTTCGTTTGAACAAACGCCACCTCCACCCCAGATCTTGAGGGGAAGAAGGAGGAAGCCTTACCCGAAGTGCCTCCTGGGACGTTGGAAGCTCCTCTGGCGATCCTACTCGCTCTGCCTGTCCCCTTCCCCCTGTTGGGGAAGAAGGTTCCCTGGCGACCGCCCTGCCATCCAGACTGTCTGTAGGACGCAGGGCCTTGTTGGGGCTGGTGGCCAAAAGAGCGACCCTTTCCTCGTCCGGCCCCTCCAAAAACATTGCCCGGAAAGATCTTTTTAATTGAGGATTGTGCCTTATCCAGGGCCGAAAACGTGGCCACAAATTGCCTGAGCTCCTTAACAAAAGGATCTCCAAACAATTAGCCCTGAGCTACCACCCCTGCCTCCGAGGACGATAAGTCCCCTAACTTAGGGTCAATTTTAATAAGCAAGGAGCGACGCCTCTCGGCCGAAATGGCCCAGTTGGCGTTGCCTAATAGACAAATTGCTCTCTGGGCCCATCCTGCCACTACCTCGGTCTGAAGTTATGTACTTGACTGTTTGGCGCGTTCCGCCAACCGTATAATCTGGGTCAGTGGCCCCACTACGTCCAGGAGCTTGTCCTGGCACGCCCGCCAAGACCGATCTATCTCCTTCTTTGGAACCCTGATGTACTTTGGGAAAAAGGTACACATCTTCGGATCGATCTCACGGGTGGCCGCCACCTTGTCAGGCAAGGTAGGGCGTGGACATTCGGCCTTCAGCTGGGCCCAAACCTCTTTGTCCAGAGGCTTGCTCCCAACATAGTCAGCCACCTTGCTATCTGGGTGCCATTCCGAGGAGAGAGGATGGTAAATCCCCTCCGGCTCAAACATGTCAGAATCCGATTCCCCTGAATCCTGTGTATCCGGTAAAGAGGCGCCCGAATGCCAAGGATGGCCAGATTCAGCCTCCTCAACAAGGAAGAGTCCCCCTCGGAGTCCCCTGCAAAGCCCAATTGTGACCCCACAAGAAGGTCCAATTTATGGTGGAGCTTCCCACCTATTATTCTGGGTAAGGAGCCCTCCTGGCAGGGTAGTTGAGCCTGGGCGCGCGCACTCTTGCTGGGAATGTCGGTTAAGGGCTCAAGATTCCAGAGGTGTCCCGCGGCACGCTTGCGTGATGCCTTGGGTGAAGCACAAGGTGCAACCCCATCACCCTAAACATGCCCGGCCCTTTGGAGACTTGCTCCACAAGCTGTGCCACGCTCTCTTTGATAGGAGCCAGAGCCTGAGCGATAGCTTGCAACAGCAACACATCCACCCCGGGGGGAGGCACGCGATGCGAAGGGCCCTCACCAGGGGACATGATGGGAAAAGAGTCATGCTCTTGTATGGGCTGCATACCGGGACCGCAAGTACACTGACAAAACACACCCAATAATAATTAGGGCAGCCCCCCAAATCTGTCAGAAGTCCAAACTAGGACCACAAGCCTGTAAAAACTATAAGAAACGAGTTAGAACACGTTTGAAAGCTTAAAGAGCGACCTTCCTGCTCTGGGGTTGATACTGACCGCAAACGCGGTGTAATATGGGGGATTGGAGAGGTAGAAAAAAAGCCTAGGCTCTTAAAAACCCCTAGCGCGCTAAAATTTAAAAGCGCCAAGCGACTCGCGTGCAGAGAAACGCACCGAAATCGGGACGCGTGCTCTCTAAAGAGCCTGATGCGCCACTGCAATTGAAAGCACTCGAGCTTCACAAATGAGCCTCCGGCACTGCGGCAACGCATCTTAGCAACGAGGTTGCTACAACAAAACAAACCAGTCAGCAAACAGAAGACGTGCAGAGAGTCAGAAAGGCACTTATCTGTCACTATGAGCAGTGAAGAAAGAGGAGGTAGTGACGAGTCTGTGGGCATTTATACTGTTACAGTTAATGGAGTCTCATTGGACTACGGTTGTTATGGTAACGGACTCATGGGACTTGTGGTTCAGTTGTGTTTTTTGTTGAACTTTGAACCTGCTGTATAATAAAGAGTGAAGAAAGAACTGCATAATCCTCGCCTCCGGTCCTGACATAGAATTGCACTTTTGCCGATACGTTTCATTGCGAGCAAACTTCTGTTTCCTTTTGTGTGTTTGCTTTGTGCTCATGGCGGCCGTCGGCTCGCTTATGTGAAACAGTTTTACTTTTCCATTTATATTGCAAGAAAAGTCCAGTTAGGAGTTTACAACGCTAATAGCTTTAACTCTAGTAAACGCAAGACCCATAAAATTCAGGACAAAAGGTAATTTTTATGGACACATTTGAGGAGGCTGAAGAATTCTAAAATAAACAGCGGACAGAAGTACAAGTCAAAATTAGGTTTATGTTCTTTAGGTGTATTACACATTGGAGTATTGAGCAAACCATCACATACTGGAGGATTGAGCAAACAGTCACAAATAGCTGGACATATTCAACAATGAAAAAAAACCTACCAAACATATACACCCCAAGTAGAATTTTACAGTTGACTGTGAATTTTAGTGCTAGATGCAGCAGTGTCTTATTGAGAGTAGACTTAAGAGTTCACAGGCTGTTGCACTACGAGGGAGTGTGGAACTAAGAGAGAAATGATGGCGAGAAAGGAGGCAAGAAGGGAACATATAAAGGAATTATTGATTATCATTGCTAAGCAGCTGCATGTCATGCGTTGCACCTCTAGTTATACCCAAAAGTAAAACTACATTGAACCACATGTTCCAGGATGCAATGCTCCAATAATGTAATAGAAAATAACAGGGCCATCACCCTGGAAAAAGTAGTGAGGGAACTTAAGCCTCCCATAAGTCACAGAAATTCATAGACCTTAGACTGAATAGAGGCCCTCTGGGCAGGTCCTCTGAAGGGCAGTGCCCTCCAACAGTGCCACAGGAACTGCATGGCTCTACAATACACCCCTGCAATGATCTGTAGTTCAAAAGAAGATTGACAGAATGTGACCAGAATGGCATGGAGATACCTAGCAGCTATGAAATAGAGTGAAGCCCGGTGTGCCCTCTTGTCATCCTTCTTGCTATACCTTCATCATCTTCGCCAGTCAGTGTCTCTGGCAGCACTCTATGGTAAGATTGTTTTTAGTTATCAAGATGAGTCGTCTCAAAAATGAGGCAGATAAGCCTGGTCTTGCTAGCTTAAAGGAGCTCTTCTAGCAAACATTGGCACCAATCATGATTAGCATGGTTTAGTTAAAAAAAAATAAAGTAACAGAATACAGTGCATACCACTGCCTTGCACTGCCTTCTATCAGATAGGTGATGCACGGTCATTCCTGTGACACACACACCCACCACATATATATTATGTGAAACCCATATTTACAAAGACTTGTAAAGATGGGCTTACTCCAAAATGGTGTGCCTATCTGAGGCTGGTGTAACAAGGGGAAATACCTTTATTTCTCCTTGTTCCTTCCCCTTTGCACGTGTGCTGCATTCTGCAGCACACATGCAAGGAGGACATTGTAATATGTGCTTATACTGACATTTGTTTTCATATAGATTTAGTATAGCATGTTTATGCTGTCATTTGTATGGCTTGCCTGTCTTAGTTCTTTTGTATTATAAGTTCTATGTTCCATGTGACATCAATACGTTCTATGTTCCACGTGACATCAGGCCCTCGGGTTCTGGAGCTTGGTGAGTGGACAGTTGGAGATGGCTCTGGACCTCAAAGGGTGTTGATGACAGTCGTGGATTCAATAATAAAGTTACAACTTGATCTTACTCTGGGCTTGTGGAAGGAAGTTTTCTTCTTCGTCTACTGCCACCTCATTGCTACATTTTGGTACCAGGAGTGGGGTACGTTTGAATTGGATCCACCGACCAGAAAACCTGACGCGAACATATCGAGGTGAATCTGTGCCAGTACAGACTTCGTCTTTTAAGAGGTGTCATCATTAACCTGTGACGAGGTGAGCTTTAAAAAAAAAAAAAGTTTGGGTAAGGCAACCGCATTTTGAGTCGTTGCGACATTTGCGCTCGAGCTAAACTGAAGAACAACCTGCTCGTGAAGCTCACGAGACTGCCTTACGCTGTTAGACGCTCGTGTTGCTTAGCAACTG
Source organism: Pleurodeles waltl (assembly GCF_031143425.1). NCBI lineage: Eukaryota > Metazoa > Chordata > Amphibia > Caudata > Salamandridae > Pleurodeles > Pleurodeles waltl. The sequence goes on from NC_090449.1 coordinate 232,023,129, forward strand.
CAGATTTCGTGGACGCTTCAAAAGGAAATATTTTCAGGGTGTGGAGTGCAGGAGCGTGGAATGCACAAGTGTGTTGCCTAGCAACTCATCGTAGAGATCGGATCTTCACTGTTTGGAGCTGTTTGTTTATGTGCCGCTACATTTCACGGAGATGCATTGAATTTACTTGCAACATCTTTTTTTTTTTGGGAAAGTGTCAGTCTCGTTGGCTTCGCGCATCTGTGAACTGGTGCAGCATACACGAGACGGCATACAAGGAAACTGTGTAACATAGACGTTATCTCAAACGCGTGGAGGGGTTTTGTGCAGCTTGAAATCTTTGTTTTTCACACAGGATTCAGCGTTTTTCCTTCGTATTCTACTGCATATATATTTAGTAACTCACTCTGTCTATTTTTACAAGTTAAAACGTCTCATTTCGGAGCATGTCAACTAACCAGCTGGTGGTACAACCTCCTCCTTTTCTACAAAAAATTGGGAAACCTGATATAAAGTGGACTGAATGGCTAAGGATTTTTGAGAATTATCTATCAGCGATAGATGCTATAGGATATCCACCAGCTAGGAAACTAGCTCTTCTTTTTAACCACCTTGGGACTGCTGGTCAACGTGTATTTGACAACTTACCAACTATTCTTCCACCAGTGGGTGAGGATATTGTTTGGGACGTCTACATAGAGGGAAAGGAGAGGATCAAAAAACAATATTCAGATGACTCAAATGTTCTGCTCGAGAGGTTTAATTTTGCTATGTGTAGACAGACTGCTGATGAATCAGTTGACGAATATTTAGCCAATTTGCGGGTGTTAGCAGCGAAGTGTGATTTTGGGAATATAGTAGATACGTACATAAGAGATCAATTCGTCTTCTACTGTCATTCAAAGGAAATACAAGAACGTCTCTTAGCTTGTCGTAATCCTACTTTAGATGAAGTCGTGGACTTAGCGAAGGCTATCGAGAGATCTATAGTCACGTCTAGAGTAGTAAGTGGACAAGGGGGTGTGTCTGTGTCAAATGAACAAATTAATGTTGGTCAGTTAAGTGATGAAACAGGAGTAAATTACGTTAAAGAAAAATCATTTAAACAGAAAAAAACGTATTCAGAATCGGTTAAGTCTTGCTACCGTTGTGGTTCTCATAATCATTTGGGCAACAACTCTTCTTGTCCTGCAATAGGAAAAAGGTGCTTGAAGTGCAAGAAAATTGGTCATTTCCAAGCAGTCTGTAGACAGACTGGATATAATGTAAATTCCGGGGGAAAAGTGAAAATCAGTAGTGTGTACACGCCTGACACAACAGAATTAACCCTTTGTTCAAATAGATTATCTAACATGGTTCTCACAGAAGACTCTTCAAGTGGCAATAATAGTTATGATGTTGAACACATCAAGGGTCCAATATGCGAAGCTCTTATAGGCTCTAAGAAAGTTTTGGTTATGGCTGATTCTGGAGCACCAGTTACTATTTTAGGGGACAAAACTTTCTTTCAATTGTGGGAAAATACAAACGTTTTGGAAAAAGCGGACATTGCACCTAAAGCGTTTGGGGATCAAGATATTGATTTGTTGGGTTTTTTCCATGCTTCTTTAGAGATTTTAGGAAGAGCTGTGAACACTAAAATTTATATAGCTGTGAAAGGGAGAAACATTGTAGGCTGGAAAGATCTGGCGCGTTTGGGCATTATGTTATGTCCCGGCCAGGAAACTCCCATAATTTTAGGTCAAAGGTCGCACAATTATGAAGGGAACTCAGTCTTGCATATCAACAACGCAGTTCCTGAACATTTCATATCTAAATTTCCAGACATTTTTGCTGACAAGGTGGGGACTGTTAAGGGTTTTGAACACACCATTAGACTCAAGGGTGGAGCGATCCCAGTGTCACATAAGGTTAGACCGGTCCCTCTGTCTATCAGAGATCAGCTTAAAGTCTTGCTTGCTAAGTTGGTTTCGGACAATATCATTGCCCCAACGAATGCCTCTGAGTGGGTTTCTCCAATTGTCGTCACAAAAAAAGAAAAATGGCGACCTTAGGCTATGTGTTGATTTGAGGTCACTTAATAAGAACATTTTGGTAGATTGTCATCCGCTACCCCACATACAGGAACTGATCACCACTTTAGGAAATTCTAAATTCTTTTCAACTATAGACTTACATTCAGCTTACCACCAAATTCCCCTTAGCGTAGACTCACAAGAGCTAACTACGTTTATTACCCCGTATGGAGCCTTTAAATTCCTCAGATTGCCTTTCGGATTAGCTTCGGCAGTGAGCGTTTTTCAGAAATTAATGGATACGCTACTGGGTCATTTGAAGGATGTTTGTGCTTTTCAGGGCGACATTTTAGTTCACACTGAAACCATTGAAAAGCATCATGAAGTACTAGATAAAGTATTTAGCATTCTACAAAGCTATGGCTTAACTATTAAAACCGAGAAATGCAAGTTTTTGGTTGACAATGTAGATTATCTCGGTCATTCTATTTCAGCCAAAGGCATTAAGCCCAAAATGTGTAATTTGGAAGCAATAAAGAAAGCTCCTCCTCCGTCCAACAAGGATGAGCTACGTTCTTTTTTAGGACTATGTGAGTATTATTCAAGGTTTGCTAGTGGTTTCGCACTATTAGTACAGCCCCTAAGATCCTTGCTTAAAAAGGGGAGCAAATATGTTTGGGATCAACAATTATATGATACATTTGAGAAAATCAAACAAGTGGTGTTGGCTACGCCCACCTTGAAATCTTTCATACCCGCTGCTAAGTCGTTTATTACAGTTGATGCTAGCCTCAAAGGGTTAGGAGCCATTTTTGGACAATGGCTACATGATCAAGAACATACAGTCGCATTTGCTTCTAGAACCCTTTCTCAAGCTGAGAGCAATTACAGCACTATCGAAAGGGAAGCACTGGCTTGTGTTTGGGCTGTCCAAAAGTTTAGGACATACATATGGGGAACTAAGTTTGACATCTACACTGATCACAAACCTCTAGTGTATTTAATGAGTGGCAATGGTTTGGGTAAAGCGTCCGCCTGCCTTGTACGTTTGTTATCCAAATTACAGGAATATAATCTTGAGGTGAAATATATACAAGGAGGAAAAAATGTAAGAGCAGACTGTTTATCTAGACTTTCTCTACCACATTGTACTGACACAAGTGATGATCAAGAGACAGAGTGTGTAGTTGGTGTTTTAGATCTTGTCTCTGCATCAGATGGTTTATTTACGCAGGAAGAATGGAAATTAGCCATGTCCAATGACAACATACTATCTCAAGTTCTACATTAGATTAGACATGGTTGGCCTAATAACAAAAAATACTGTGGTGAGATGAATACGTACAAACAGTTAGCTATGGAATTATCATGTGAAAATGGATTCTGTATGAGAGGTTCCATCTGTGTACCACCGAATGACTTAAGATCAAGACTTATTAAAATTGCACATGAAGGTCACCTAGGTGTTTCTGCCACTTGTAAAACTTTGAAAGAAAAATACTGGTGGCCCAATATTGATAAACAAGTGGCAGATTTTATTGATCTATGTCCAACGTGTGTAGTGTCAGATAAACACTGGAAAGGTAGTGTTAAACCTTTATTCAATGTTCCTTTGCCATGCAAACCATGGGAAAAAATTGCATTGGATTTTTCTGGACCTTTTCATATGCTGTCAAAAGACATGAAATATCTAATTGTGGCAATCGACTACTTCTCTAAATGGATTTATTTTGCATTTGTTGAGAATGCTGATACTGACACTGCCATTAAACTTTTGTCAAATTTATTTGCTTTGGAAGGTGCTCCCTCGGAGATTGTCACTGATAATGGGGTACACTTCACTTCTAAAAAAATGGGAAGTTTCATGGAGAAGTTTAATATTCATCAGATACAGGTTGCCTTATACAGTCCAGCTTCTAATGGTTTGGTAGAGAGAGCCAATAGAATTTTAAAAGAAGGAATCCAAACTGCTTTAGCTAATAATTATAACGTTCATGACTTTCTCAAAGAGAAAATTTGGGCCTATTTGATTGCACCACATTCCACCACAGGAGTTTCTCCTTTTGCTCTTCTTAGGGGGAGAGAATCTAGGTCTAAGCTTGTGCCAGTGTGGTTGGCTCAGAGGGTCTCTAAAGGAGAATCAAAATATTCGCTACCAGTTAAAGTAATGAGAGTAACAAAAGCTTCTGTCTTATTGGATGGGAGAGGGTGGTGGAACAGAAATAGTGTTATCCCTATTTCTGTCAGACAAGCAGAAATTTTCAACGAAGTCTATGCTAACAGACAGCTAGATTTTTCAGGTCATTCCTGGTTTGACGAGGTTCCTAAGTCTATTCATACATGTGTGACCGAGTCAAGTCAGGTGGGAAATTATAGAAACGGACTACAAGCTCATGCACCGATTATCTCTTGCGAGAATGAGTTAGAAATGCATCCAATCCAGGATGAGATAGTTTTACATAACAATGTTGCATGTAGCAGAAATCTTCCAAACACATCTAGTTCCATGTGTACTCGCAGTAATAGAGTTGTTAAGATGCCTTCCAGGTTTAATGATTTCGTATTGAAATAGTTCAGTGGTAGTATTTTACTTCTTTTTTTTTTAAAAGTGGAAGATGATGTAATATGTGCTTATACTGACATTTGTTTTCATATAGATTTAGTATAGCATGTTTATGCTGTCATTTGTATGGCTTGCCTGTCTTAGTTCTTTTGTATTATAAGTTCTATGTTCCATGTGACATCAATAAGTTCTATGGTCCATGTGACATCAGGCCCTCGGGTTCTGGAGCTTGGTGAGTGGATAGTTGGAGTTGGCTCTGGACCTCAAAGGGTGTTGATGACAGTTGTGGATTCAATAATAAAGTTACAACTTGATCTTACTCTGGACTTGTGGAAGGAAGTTTTCTTCTTCGTCTACTGCCACCTTATTGCTACAGACATGTCCTTAAAGTATAGCTTTCTCTTCCTGCTAAAAAAAATTACCTGACCAGAACGTTTTGGCACTAGGCAGCGTGGAAATAGAAATGTCTACAGTAACTCCATCTTGCAAACAGAGTCCATCTTGTATAAAAAAATATGCATGAGGCAGAAACAGACTCACCAGTAAAATATGTGCTGAAACCAGAGTTTCAGTACATGTGCTAGTCACAGATTCCATTGTGTACAAAAAAAACAGATGTGAGACAGAAATAGACACACCAGTAAAATGTGCTGAAACCAGAGTTTCAGCACATGTGATAGTCACAGGTTGAGGGCAATGACTTTTGGTACAAAGAACACAAACTGGTCCAAGAAATAACCTACAGATCTTTGTACTCAGCTAAGCATATATGGCCTAGAGGGAAGTTAGTGTTTAGCCCAGGCATGAATAACTGACTCTCTCAGTACAAACAGGATGGTGTGACTTTGATGATCAGCAGATGTGCTTGTGGTAAGCAATGGAATGTGGCAGGGCGCACACAATGCAAATAATTGTGTTTGAAATCTATGTAAGTTACGTGCGGTCAGATATGCCTTGAGACTTGCAGAATGTGTCTTTGCATGCGATACTTCAGCACAGTTCCCGGCTATAAGACAGAAGACTGGAGTGATTTTTGATGGGCAGAGTGAAATAAAAGTCCACATTTTGACATTGGCGAGCCTTAGCTAGGAGAATTCTCTGGTCAGCCTGCTGGACCTCAGGGGTCAAACCCACCACCTCCCTTTTGTTGATTAAAGGGCACTCAAACAGGTAAGCAGATACCAGTGTTTGTACAAAATCTGCCATCATGAGGGGGGTGTGGGTCCTCATAGTTCAGGAAGACAGGTGAGCCCAAGACATTCTTTGAAAAAATGTATATTCTTAAAAGTCTTACCCTCTTGAGCTTCTTAGTTGGTGCATAAGGCACAATAGGGATATTGTTGTAGGGTCGACTACTAATTAGGCAGCTGTGTCTAAGAATGTCAAAGTGTCTGCATTAGGTAAATAGTTTAGTAGTGGTGTATCCATCCTGGGTCCTGGAGATGAAACAGGAATGAATGGCCAGATGTAGGAACCGGTTTGCATGTCGCAAACTGTGAAAAACGCAGTTTGCGACATGCAAAACGGCCATTGCGATGCTGATTCACATTTTGCGAGTCGGCACCGACTCGCAAAATGTGAATCCGACTCACAAATAGGAAGGGGTGTTCCCTTCCTATTTGCGACTCGCACCGCGATGTAGAATTGCTTTGTGACCGAGAAAGCGGTCGCAAAGCAATTCGCAGTTAACACCCACTTGAAGTGGGTGGTAACTCATTCGCAAACGGGAAGGGGTCCCAATGGACCACTGCCTGCTCTGAAAAAATGAAACTAAATTGTTTCATTATTTTTTTAAATTGCAACTCGTTTTCCTTTAAGGAAAACGGGCTGCAATTCAAAAAAACAAAACTGCTTTATTAAAAAAGCAGTCACAGGCATGGAGGTCTGCTGTCTCCAGCAGGCCACCATCCCTTTGAGTGCAGGGACTCGCTATGGGGTCGCAGTTTGTGACCCACCTCATTAATATTCATGAGGTGGGCCTGTGCGACCCCATAGCGAGTCGCAGAAGGTGTCTGAGACACCTTTCTGCATAATATTTTGCGAGTTGCAAATTGCGAGTCGGTATGACTCGCAATTTGCAACTCGCAAAATTTTCGGTACCTACATCTGGCCCGAAGTGTCACTAAATACAGGAAAGTGACAATAGTGTCAACAGTGTAATAGTGTAATAGTTTATGATACTGTTTTGTCAGATTATTAGATGATGAGTTGATAATAATATACATACTTTGCTTGTGTTCTGTTATGCATTGAAAACATTGTTATTGTAAATTATCTATATTGTGTGAACATTTGATCAAAGTAATATGTCTAATACTCCTTTGCAACATATTATCAAAATGTTTCAGGGTGATCAAAATAGGATAAATAAACTTTGTAAGGAGCGGTGCAAGGGTACAAAACATAGTCCTTGTCCTTGGCCAGAAGAGGGATCATTTGACCCATGTCAATTGGGGCATTTACAAACATATATTTATGGGGCAAATAAAGGTGAGAAATTAAAAATGTGGCAAGCATTTGAACCTGACAAGGCAGAGGAACCATCTGAGTGTAGTTGGCATCCCCCTCCTCCTTATAAGGAAGATAAAGTAAGTCCCTATCAAGAAGCAAAAAGACTACTTAAACAAGCAATTGAAATGCATCCATTAGGAGAGAGTAGCGTTGCTCCAGATATAACACAAACAGAAGACTCAGATACTCATTGCACACTACTTTACTTTACTTTGAAACTAGATGAAAGCCAAAAGGTGACACCATCTCATAGCCAGGACACTGTGTCCTACACAAAAAGAAATGACCCTATGATTTCAGGTAAAACAACAAGATTATTAGCACCAGACTTCTTCCAACACTCTCCAGACCAAAGTTCCAGAAGTAGCGGGGAGATTAGCCTACCACAACCACATTTAACATTCAGTCCATCACACAATAAACAGATAAATGAAGAACTATATAGAAAATACCTATTAGAAATAGAAGAGAAAGCAAACACATGCCAAGAGAGAGAGAGGAACAGGAACATAGAATGATGACTGAGGAAGAAAGGAATACATTAGAGGCTATAACAACACACACTGGTAATGCTAGTGCATTATCTCAAGATATATATGATATAGCCACTGAAGAACATAAAGGGTACAAGCAGAGGTTACCAATGATGAGTGAAGGGTTGAGTGATGCTTTAAAACACACAAAGAAAAAGATGACAGAGAATAAAGGTTAAAAATATATGGGAAACATGGAAATCCAGGTGTGATTAATGGAACAATGATAGGGAAAATAACAGTTGAACAGAGTGACAGTGACAGCGGGATAGCAGGACAGTGTGATGACGATTTAGATATGCAATATTTGGACACCTCTAAGTAGGTTAATATGAATGTATGTCACAAAATGACAAATAGGAGAGATCTGACACCTAATGAGAGAGTAATTATAAGAGAACAAGACTCATCTGCAGTCTACCCTTTCTCAAATGATTAGGCGGATTACACAGAGAGTAGACCTAGCAAGTTTCCTTCATCATGGCCTAGAGAAGGTTCCTTCCACCCCCAAGACTTAGCAACAGCCCAAGATTGTATTGAAGGGGGGGGCTGTAGTTTGGGATTATGAAAACACGAGGGACTCTTTACATGTATGGCAACAATATGTGCGGAGCGAAAATGGGTAGAAGGGAGGGAGAAGAAGACCACAATTCAGACAGCTTCTACTGATACAAAGGGGTCCAGGAACACAAAATTTGAAATATGTGCCATGGCAACACATGGATAAGGAGAACGTAAAGAAACAATTACCACCACTTTCTGAGGAGCTTCTAAATGGATAGCTGCACTTAAAAGGCACACAGCAGGAGTTCAATTAGCAACAAGGGACGTGAGAAGCCTCCTTATAAGTTTATTGTGATATGAGACAGGCAATATCTTTCAAGTAGTACCGCGTACCAATGCAGGACTAATAACCTTGATTAATGGTGACAGGGACACAGAAACATTTAACAGCATACGTGCACTTGTATGGGCAGAATTGAGAAGGAGCTATCCAGATTTGCCAGATATAGGTGGCATGATGAGCCAAGTAATGGGGAAGGATGAGTCAGTGTTGGAATATGTTGAACGCATAAGAAAACTATGGACCACTGAGATGGGTCCCGTAGATACACAAGGAACCAGGCTGTTCTTTCACATTGTGAAAAACAGATTCCCAGAGGATCTCTAGCAGCCATTAGACCAGAGGTATTCAAACTGGGGGGTGGGCCGTCCTAGGGGGGCCTCAGGTGATCCCAGGGGGGTAGGGGGAGCCAGGCTCTGGCCAAAAGACAGATTATGCAGATAATTATGCTTTGTTTAAAGCAGAAACATGTTTATTGCATTTTTAAAAAGGTAACAGAACTTAACTGCAATGTTTAAATAAGTTCAGACTTATTTAAACATTGCCAACTTAATAGAATAGTTTTGAAAATTTCTGAGGGGGGGGGCCCGATGATTTATTTTTCCCCACTGGGGGAGGCGCGACATTAGCAAGTTTGAAAACCACTGCATTAGACACAGTAGTGGCAATAGATAGTAAACCTTGGGAGGAAATAAAGGGCATAATACTGCACCATGCTAGAAAAAGGTTGGAGAAGGAAAGAAAAACAAAGGAATATTTGGACCATGTCACAGCCAAATTGGTTAGTCAAAAATGAGAGAAAACACAAAGAAAGAGAGCACAATAGGAGCAAATGTAGTCATTCAAGCACCTCCAGTTCAAGTTACATCACAATTACCACAGATATAGTCACAATAGAGCAGTGGTATCAAGGTCCAACGGATCAGCCTCCCCAACAAATAATTCCAGCAGAAGCAACGGGGGAGGGTAGAGGCAGAGGTAGAGGAAATAAAACAAATATGACATGTTATCATTGCAGCAGGAAAGGGCACTTAATAGCAGATTGTCGCTTTAGAAAGGCACAGCTTGGATAAGGAAGATATTTTTCCCCTGCAGGGAATGTTTCTCATGTGCATCAGTACCAGCAACAGCCACAAGGTTTCATGTACCGTGCACCACAAATGGTCCCACAACAGCCAATGCAAATGATACAACCACAACAGAATTATCAGACAGGGATGGTAACATCCACCCCAGGGCAATAGTCAGCACCACAGTATATTCAGCAGACACCACAGCAAGCACAAACTGTACTGCATCCAATGATGGGGGGCACAATTTTTCAAGCAGGACTAATCCATTCTTCACATCAGGACGGTCTGCACATGAGACCCTGATGTGCCCTGTGATAGCAAAAACATTGAATTACAAACAAGATCCTATAGCATCCATTAGTATATTGGGAAGAAAATATAAATTCTTGATTGATACAGGGGCAACCAAATCGTGCATTAGACATGGAGGTTTACCACTGTCAAATAAAACAATGGCAGCACAAGGGTTCTCAGGTGAAATAATGACAGTACCATACACCTGTGAGATTCCAGTTCAGGTAGGAGATTCTGTAGTTTCAAAGTCATTGCTATATGCACCCCAAGCTCCTACAAATGTATTGGGAAGAGATTTGTTACACAAACTGAACATGTCCATTACATTCAAAGATGATGGGACAATGATTTGTTTCACACCAGGGATACCATCCATGTGTATGTTCTTACGAACCACCCCAGACAATACAGAAGTACAAATGAGAGGTGTACCCCCTAAATGTACCCCGGCTGCAGAAAGGCATAATTAAATTCATAATGACAGAACCAGCCTTGCAGGGTATGTGGATAGAGACACCACCTAAACTGCAGTTTAGACCAGAATTTCCAGACCCAGAGACAGAAGAAATATTAGTGCTTTCCCTAAACAGTATCAGGTTAACAAAAACATTTGGGATTCTAAAAGCAGAAGACCACAAGCAAACTATGTGGGCAACAGTCATATTCACAATTCCAGGAGTCATGGTTTCTGATATTTCACATAAAGAAGAAAAAGTACAGGATACCAGGATAGTGTTTCAAGAAGCAGCAATGACTGAAATAAGAGTAGAAGTGTGCCTACCATAGATATCCAGGAAAACAACAGGGGAAGCTGGTCTCTTACTTGCACGGGCACCTCCACAGCTATGGTCACAAGATTCAAATGATGTTGGATTAATACTGAGCGCTGAACTTTTTAAGATAACGCTAAAGGAGAATGCACAATTGCCTAGAGTTAGACAGTACGCTATTTCACATGAAGCAAATGAAGAAATAGCAATTACCATACAAGCCTTAGTGAAGCAGGGAGTTTTATACCCCTCGCCCTCACCATGCAACACCCCAATTTTTCCAGTGCGCAAATCGCAGGGAAATAATTTGAGGATGGTACAGGATTTTCACCCCTTGAATGCTATTGTAGTGAAAGAGTTTCCTGTAGTACCAGACCCCTCAGTAATATTATCCACATCCCAAACACAGCAAGGTGGTTTACAGTGACTGATTTAAAGAATGCATTTTATAGTGTACCTTTACACCAAGAGAGTCATTATTTGACAGCATTTACATTCTCTGGAATTCAATATTTGTATTCTCCTTTGCCTCAAGGGTATTGTGAATCACCCTCAGTTTTTAACAGAGCTTTGAGGAATGATCTGATGAATTTTCAAAGTGAAAGTACAGTGTTATAATATGTGGATGATTTGCTGATTTGCAGTGACACTAAGGCACAGGCTGAAGAGGACACCGTGGAATTACTGATACTGTTAGTATACAACGGTTACAAAGTTGAAAAACAGAAATTGCAAATTGCTCAACAGCAAGTACAATACCTAGAACATGTAGTGTCTGCTGAGGGTTGTCTCATTGCTCAAGGCAAAGTGGAAGCAGTTAGAAATCAACCACCACCCCAGACAGTGAAGGCATCACAGAAATGTTTGGGGTTATGCAACTTTGTGAGACAGTTGATTTTGGTTTTCCAGCTCTAAGACTGCACCTTTGTACTAGATGATGAAGGGCACACCTTCAGGGACCATGACACTGCACTGGACACCACCATTGCAACAAATATTCAAAGAATTAAAGAACTGCATAGCCACCGCCCCAGTGTTAGCAACACAGGATTATAACAAAGAGTTTTTTCTGTTCTCCCATACTAATGGAGATAGCATTACAGCAGTACTAACACAAAAGTATCCTATGGGCCATAAACCCATAGCCTATTTCAGTGAACAATTAGATGAGATAATGAAAGGACAGTTTCCATGCGAACAAGGACTTCCTGCTGCAGCGTTAGGGGTAGAAAAGGCATCTATGATAACAGCAGGGAGTCCCACAACACTATGGCCCTCCTTACAACCCTGGTGGTCAAAGACCGCCAGGGCTGTTTTGGAGTTTGTACTGCCAACAGGCTGGCGGTACAAACTCGGGCATTACAACCGCGGTGGAAGCGCCACGGTCGCACCGCCAGGACCGGCGGTTTCCCGCCACTTTTGTCCCGGCGGTTGTAATCCTCCAGGGCAGCGCTGCCCAGGGGATTACGAGTCCCCCTCCCGCCAGCCTTTTCATGACGGTATGAACCGCCATGAAAAGGCTGGCGGAAAGGGAAGTCGCGGGGCCCCTGGGGGCCACTGCACTGCCCATGCCATAGGCATGGGCAGTGCAGGGGCCCCCTGCCACGGCCCCATGGAGCTTTTCACTGCGCGACGGGTGCAACTTCACCCTTCCCACAGCCGCAACACCGCCGGCTCCATTTGGAGCCGGCTCCCGTGTTGCGGCAGAGATCCCCGCTGGTCCAGCGGGCATAAACCAGGTTTCCGCCCGCCGGCCCAGCGGGGATCTCCAAATAGACCCCACGGGAGTGCGCCCGCATTGGCGGCCGCCCGGCGGTTTCAACTTGGCGGGCGGCGGTTGCCACCCGCTAATGTTGAAATGAGGGCCTATATGTAGAACATGCCCCTTTTGCAGTTCTGCAAAAATCAAAAAGTTCCTTAACTACACAGAGAGCATCTGGATATGAAGTAATACTTTCTAATGCCGCTATTAAAATTGTCCGTGTTCACACAGTGAACCCAGCTCAATTTCTAGTGGAACCACTGACAGAAGTTGATCACGATTGTGCAATATCAAGAAGACACAGAAATATACGCTTCAGAATTACCCTTACCACACAGCAGAATGTTATATATTGATGGTTCTTCCCTAATAGATCAGCAAAGAGTGATAAGGCACACAGGTGCAGCAGTAGTAGAACAAGCAGGAGTTCCACCGAATGTTATGTATTCAGTATTACAAAATATACCACTGCCATCCCATTTTTCAGCACAAGCTGCAGAATTGAAAGCTCTAATACAGGCCTTACAGATAAAATCCAAATGATGTTACTGTTTATTCAGATTCGGCATATGTCACTTACACTGTACACTCAGGTCTCAGCAAATGGGAGAGATGGGGTTTCAAGAAAAGCAATGGTACGCCAGTAGCACATGGTCTTCTCCTACAGGAACTGATTTCAGAATGAAAGAAAGGGGGGTGTCAAAAGCGATAGTGAAATGTCAAGCACATACTGATGGGTTAGATACCATTTCCCAAGGTAATGACATAGCAGACAAAGCAGCTAAAGAAGCAGGACAGATGTCCTCTAGAATATGTAGTGTAACAGAACAGCACTTTGAAAATACTGACGTATCTTATCTTGCATTAGCAGCACATCATTTACAGGACACACAGGAAACAGCTCCTATGGAAGAGAAAGAAGTTTGGGAAAATAGAGGATGCATGTTTTCAAGTGATTTTCTTTATCGACATACAGACTCAGGAAAGCTAATGATGCCACAGAGGATGTTGTACTTAGCACTGGCTCAATTACATTTGCCATCACATGTAAAAATTAAAAAACTATTGGATATACTTTCAGCAGATTGGTTTGTTCCAGATCTTCCTAAGTTAATAGATATATTTTTACATCACTGTCTCATTTGTAAACAGTATGATACCACAAGACCACCAATTACACCATCATCCTCCATTCCAAGACCCGAAGACCCTTTTCAAGAGTTACACGTAGATTATGTGGACATGATTCACAGATGCCAAAACATGAGATATTTGATTGTAGTCGTCTGTCCATTCTCAAGATGGATAGAGACAGGACCTTGCCACAGCCAAGATGCAAAAAGTGCAGCCAAATTTTTTGTTAAAGAAGTTATCCCAAGATGGGGAATTCCAAAAGGGATTCGCTCCAATAATGGGAAACATTTCGCCCAAAAAAATTTGAGCACATGACTAACTTATTAGGCATACAACACTCTTTAGTATCAGCCTATCATCCACAAAGTAATGGAATTGTTGAGCGCCTTAATGGTGCACTGAAGGATAAAATACTTAAATTATCCTCCACCTTGAATGCAAATTGGATTTATTGTTTGTTCTTAGCTCTATTTTCCCTAAGGAATGCCCCCTCTTTGGACCATCATTTGACACCTCATCAAATAGTCAATAGTCACAGGAAGGTTAATGCCTATGGGCTATGTGCCCGATAGAAAAAATACTGACACACAAAAAACAATTGATTTAGTATGGCAAGAGATATCAACATATATGAGTGCATTAACACGTGCTGTGCAAGTTTTCTCAAAGAAGGTTCAGCTGCAACAAGCGAGGTCCACCGCCCCACCAGTGGTACCACAGAAGAACATCTATCCCGGATGCCAGGTCTTCGTGAAGAACTTTGTGCGCCAGTGGAAGGATCCACATTTTCTTGGCCCCTACAAAGTGATTCAGGTAACACCAACAGCAGTAAAGGTTGAGGAACTAAAGCACTGGATTCACTTATTTGATGTACGACTGTCTCAATACCACAGCCTTTCTCCTCAGGAGCAAGGAGAGGGGGGACTAAGAGACTGAGCAGATGCTGGACTGCATTTATTCTTTGTTGCTTGTTGTTTCTGATGCTGTCTCTCACACTCATAAAGGGTGAGAGCCCGCTAGGTAGTCATTTTCAGATGTTGCTGACCCCCTCCTTACGAGATAAGGGTCTGCCAGGTAGTAAAAAAGAGTTGCTGATCCCCTCCTTACCAGATAGGGGTCTGCTAGGTAGTAACAAAGAGTTGCTGATCCCCTCCTTACGAGATAAGAAACTGCTAGGTAAAAATTCAATTGTAACACCACAAGCACCTAGGGATTATAGGCATATATCTGCCCGATCACCTAAGCGAAAAAGAGAACTTACTGACCACTCACTACAGCCATTATGGATGAGGAACACTTGGTATAGAGGTTTACACACTACCGTCAGGGAACACTCAGATAAGACATGTTTTGTTTGCTCATTAATACCACATGAAGCAGGTAGTACTGAAATAAAGAGAGTGAAGGAGAGAACAGACCCTACATGTCTGTTAGCATTAATGCCCTGATCCTTTGGGGGGCCGAAAACAGTATTCCAAATATTATTTCAGGGCAGTAAAGAATACCACAGCACTATTAGTAAGAAGAGCAGAGCAGCATTGTACCAATGGGAGTAAAATAAATGTAAATAGCACAGCGAAAGAATGCAAAAAATGGCTCACACTTACCTTTAAAGGAGCAGCATACGAGACTAGGCAGTGGGTTTTCAATACTAGAGCTATTTGTCCCTCCAAAGTGTTAAAGGAAGTAGCTTTCAATGCTACCGATTATAGGGAAACAAAAACATGATTTCCTGGTCCCCATATGGGACAAGGCAATAACAAGTATGACATATTTTGACCCAATACCAGCACCGATACATATGTTTCTAGCCTTGAATTATACTATATTTTTTCGAGGCAATGGGACACAACCAGTAGGTAGGAACAAAGGCCCTCATTACAACCCTGGCGGTAAATCCCGCTTTCTGCCATGCAGAAGACTGCCAACATACCGCTGCGGCCGCGGAATTCCGCTACAGGTATTACGACCCACAGCTCGGAATCCGCCACAATACAGACACCAAAACAAGTCTGCCACACCAAAGGTCAGTGATAAACTGGCGATACTAAAACTGACACCATCACGCCAACAGGAATACGCCCACACTATCACGACCCACGAATCAACGCGGCGGTCTTTCAACTGCGGAAATCCATTGGTGGTACACACCGCCGCGCTCAAAATACACACACACTTACAAAACACAACCACATTGGACAATTCGAAATACACACACCTGATACACATACACGCACCACACCCACACATCCAATCCAATATAAAGCACACACCCACATCACCCAAAAACCCTTACAACCAAAAATTTGAAAGAAGGCCAGAGAGAGAGAGACTACCTAAAACAACACCAGCATCCACATACACACAACACCATCACTTACACAACATCCACGCACCTCAAACAACACACACCAACACATCCCCTCACACATCACAACAGACACCACCTCACACATCACCCACACCACATCATGGCACCTCAAAGAAACCACAGGTTCTCTGAGGAGGAGCTCAGGGTCATGGTGGAGGAAATCGTCCGAGTAGAGCCTCAGCTATTCAGATCACAGGTGCAGCACACGTCCATTTCAAGGAAGATGGAGCTATGGCGCAGAATTGTCGACAGGGTTATCGCAGTGGGACAGCATCCAAGAACACGGGATGACATCAGGAAGAGGTGGAACGACCTACGGGGGAAGGTGTGTCCCGTGGTATCCAGACACCAGATTGCTGTACAGAGGACTGGCGGTGGACCCCCACCTCCTCCCCCACAACTAACAACACAGGAGGAACAAGTCTTGGCAATTGCTGCATCCTGAGAGCCTCGCAGGAGTAGCAGGAGGACTGGACTCTGGTAGGACATATCTTTACTACTTTATCCCCCACACCCCACCTGCATGCCATCACATACCGCCACCTTTACCCTCACAGCCATCACCCCAACAACCCACAGATACCCCACTAACAATCCACACATCCCGAAACCAAGCCCTGCATGTAACACCAATGCATGGACACCCATCACCAAAGCATGCCCAGTACAGAGACTCACTCATGCCCCAAAATCACCAATCACACAAGGACCAAGCCAATAATGCAAGCACAGGAGCAGAGGGTCACTCACCCATTGCACAAGATGGCACACACAGATACAATAACTATGCATTTACACCTCAACAGGACCCATGCCCAACGCCACCGGACAGGAGGTGCCAGACATATCCAGTCCCCCCACAGAAGAGACCCACAGTGATGACAGCAGCTCTGCATGCCTGGATCAAGATGACCAGCCGGCCCATCAGGGACCTCTGGACAGTCGCTTCCCCTGACACAGTCACAAACCACCACTGAACCTCCCCCCTCAGGAAACACCACCACAGCACCCACCCAGCGGGCCCATCCCTCTGTCCCCAGGACACGTCAATCAGCAGTGTGTCCACCACTACAGGGAACCCAGGCAACCCTACTAACACAAGACGGTCAGGCACCTGGGGGCAGTGGGCACACGGTTCAGGGGACAGAGGCACAGGATAACAGGGAAGCTGGGAGGACTGCTGTGCGACAGGGGGAGGACAGGCCCAGGGATCCCACTCTCCACGAGGCACACTCCAACATCATGGGAGCTTATCACCATTCCCAGGAGACCATGGGCACGGTACTGACCAAGTTTCAGGAGACCCAGCGGCTGCAGGAGGAACACTACCTGGGGATCAGGGAGGACTTGAAGTCCATCAACACCACCCTGGTCACCATTGCAGGGGTGCTGGCAGACCTTCTCAACACCAGGAGGGACACAGTGGCACACCAACGGGCCCCTGACACTAGCCTGGACGATGAACAGCCCTCCGCCGCGGCTAGTGGACAGGAGACACCACCACAGGAACAACAGGCCACCAGCACCCCACCCCCTGCAGATGGAGAACCACCCCACAAACTGTCCCTGAGATCCAGGAACAAGACAGAGCACATTGCCAAGACCCCCACCAGGAAATAAGACCCCCCTGAATGTCACCCTTCTGTCCCACTATGTCACCCTGTCTATCCTTAAACTGCCATTGCTCCGCTTCCTATGCCCCTTTGGACAATGCACCTGTGAAACAAATAGACAGGACTCTGCCATGGACATACCTCCACCATCACCCCAGCCCATTTTACAACCCCCTCCACTTATTTGCACAGGAATAAACACACACCAATCACAAAACAATCTGGAGTCAGTCTGTGCTTTCACAAATGTGTAATTGCAATATCTATGGAATATAGCAATGTCAATTTACTTGTTCATATACCAATGTAACACAGCTGTAGGCCAGGAGTAGCAGAGGGCACAAAGTGGGACCCAGATCTGTGAAATAGAAAGTCAAAGTGACAAGTCAGAGTCCATACACTGAGTGAAAATGACAGACTTATGCTAGCTCCAACAATAGTATGAGATGTGGGAAGCAGTGACATCTTCTTACCTGTGTCTCACTGGAAGTATTGCATGATGATGTTGTTTCGGTTGTCAATATCCTCTTCTTCTGCCTCCTCTTCTTCACTGTCCACAGGCTCCACAGCTGCCACAAGACCACCATCTGGCCCATCCTCCTGCAGAAAAGGCACCTGGCGTCGCAAAGCCAGGTTGTGTAGCATACAGCAGGCCACGATTATCTGGCACACGTTCTTCGGTGAGTAGTATAGGGAACCACCTGTCAGATGGAGGCACCGGAATCTGGCCTTCAGGAGGCCGTAGGTGAGTTCTATTATCCTCCTAGTTCGCCCATGTGCCCCATTGTAGTGTTCCTCTGCCCTTATCCTGGGATTCCTCACTGGGGTCAGTAGCCATGACAGGTTGGGGTAGCCAGAGTCATCTGCAAATGTCGAGGGACAACTGTTAGACACACACTAACCCTTAGGGACAACCCCATACCCAGACACCTATGTCAACTGTATTGGGACCTTGGCCTCACCTATTAGCCACTAACGGTGCCTCAGGAGTTGCCCCAACACATAAGGGATGCTGCTATTTCTCAGAATGTAAGCATCATGCACAGAGCCAGGATACTTGGCATTCACATGGGAGATGTACTGGTCTGCCAAACACACCATCTGCACATTCATCAAATGGTAGCTTTTTTGGTTTCTGTACACCTGTTCATTCCTGCGGGGGGGTCAAATGCCACATGTGTACCATCAATGGCACCAATGATGTTGGGGATATGTCCCAGGGCATAGAAGTCACCTTTCACTGTGGGCAAATCCTCCACCTGAGGGAAAACGATGTAGCTGCGCATGTGTTTCAGCAGGGCAGACAACACTCTGGACAACACGTTAGAGAACATTGGCTGGGACATCCCTGATGCCATGGCCACTGTTGTTTGAAAAGACCCACTGGCCAGGAAATGGAGTACAGACAGGACCTGCACTAGAGTGGGTATCCCTGTGGGATGGCAGATAGCTGACATCAGGTCTGGCTCCAACTGGGCACACATTTCCAGGATTGTTGCAGGATCAAGTCTGTATGTGATTATGATGTGTCTCTCTTCCATTGTCGACATGTCCACCAGGGGTCTGTACACCGGAGGATGCTGCCATCTCATCACCTGCCCTAGCAAACGTGCCCTATGGAGGAGAACAGCGAGCAGAGAGTCATCCAACACTGAGGTATCACAATGTGTTATTTGCAGAAACGTTCAGAATCCGCAATTTGCTGGTATCTGTCTGTATTCCCGGCCTAGATAGGTGTGACGCAGTTTTCATCCATCCCATGTGGCCCCCTGAAATGGTGGCTGCCTGACCTGTAAGGTGGGACAAGGGTATATGAGGTAACTGCGCTGGCGTTGTACACCGTCGTGGTGGGCGGTCGAAGACTGCGGCGCAATTCTGCATTGGTTAACATTGGGCCCTATGGGTCCCAGGAGCCAATGACGATGTACGATGGCGGTGATGGTATGCACCGCCGCGGACATGACCGCCATTTTCTGTCTGTTAACTCACTTGATACCTGACCTTCAACAGGAGAGGACCTGCACTGCGAGTGCTGCTGTGACCTGTGTCTGGAAGAGACAATGGCTACAGTGTCTGGGGAAAGGGCCCCTGTCTTCACTTCGGAGGAGTTGGAGAAACTAGTGGATGGGGTGCCACTGTGAGCATGCTGCATGGGCAATGCCTGCTTTGAGTGATGTGGATGGAAGATACATGGGGGGGCTGAGGCCTGCATGTGCGGATGGTGAGTGTATGTGTGTCAGGGCATGGGTGGGAACTGGTGGGCAATGAGTATGATGGTCCGGACGGGTGAGTAATTTCCTTTCCCCCTGTACCATTCCTCTAGGTCAGCGCCCACCAGAAGAAGGGTATTTGGCGTGCCATCGCCAAGGACGTCCGGTCACTCGGGGTCTACCACAGACGGAGCACCCACTGCTGTAAAAGATGGGAGGGCCTGCGCCGCTGGAGCAAGAAGACGGCGTAGGCCCAGCTGGGGATGGCCTCCCAACGTGGAAGGGGTGCTCGTCGCACCATGACCCCCCCCTGATGTCCCGGATCCTGGTGGTAGCCTATCCGGTGTTGGATGGGCGCTTGAGGGCAGCACAGCAGCCACAAGGGGGTGAGTACACTCTCATTCAGCTGACTATGTGCGCATTACGAGGTGTCTGGATGGGGGAGGTTCCCCTAGGCCAGGGCGAACTTGGTAGACGAGGTCCCTTGTGAGGCAGGCTATGTGGCCCCCTAACCCCACTAGTGGTAAGAGCCATCTACACCTAGTCAGGCTCCTTTGACTTCCAGGTGTGCAGCAATTGGGCTTAGGCCTCGAACCCCATGGTCAGGTGAATTTTCTAGGAACTGTTAGTGCATGGCGGAGTGCTTAGGGCTGCTCCCTGTGTGTTGTGTCTGCCAACGGTAGTGGTGTTATATGCACTGAACATGTTTTTCTTCTGTCTCCCCCCCCCTTTTTGTGGTCTCCCTGTTCTTGTGTGCAATAGCATCATCAGGCGGAGGAGCAGTGGCACCGGAGCAGGAGGGAGCTGCATCCCACATGGCCCTGGAGGGCGACACTATTGAGTCTGAATTCACCAGTGGGACGGAGGGCGGGGACAGGAGCAGACACCAGTGACAGCGACTCCTCCTCTGATGGGAGCTCCCTTGCGGTGGCGGACACCTCTGTGCCCACCGCATCAACAGGTACAGCCGCCAACCCCCACCAGCACCGCCCTCCCAGCAGCCCCTCAGCGTGTGTCCCGTGTCCGCTCACCCAGGAAGGTAGGCATCTCCTTCACCCCAGGCACCTCAGGCCCTGCCCCAGTCAGCCCTGCTGCCCTCAGTGAGGAGGCTATTGACCTCCTGAGATCCCTCACTGTTGGGCAATCTACCATTTTGAATGCCATCCAGGGTGTTGAGAGGCATTTGCAACAAACAAATGCATACCTGGAGGGCATTCATTCTGGGCAAGCGGCCCAACAGAGAGCATTTCAGGCTCTGGCCTCAGCACTGATGACAGCCATTGTCCCTGTGTCCAGCCTCCCCCCCTCCAACTTCCTCCACCCAGACCCAATCCCCTGTACCTCAGCCTATCCCAAGCACACCATCAGACCAGCATGCACACCCATCAACACACAAAAGTGGCTCCGGAAAACATAAGCACCACACATTCCACAGGCACTCACACAAGCACCATCCCCATGCAGACACAACAACATCCACTGCCTCCACTGAGTCCCCCTCCTCCAAGTCCTCCTCCTCCCTCCCTGTCTCGTCTCCACTCACACCTGCATGCACTACATCCTCAGCCACTACCTCCATCACCACCACGCCCATCACCACACACCGCTCACGTGCAATCACCACCCCCACTACCATTTACAGATCCCCTGTGTCCTCTCCCAGTGTGTCTGTGAGCCCTCCTCCCAAAGTACACAAACGCAGGCACACACCCACCCAACAGCCATCCACCTCACAACAGCCTCCGGCCCATGCACCTTCACCCAAATTCAGCAGACGTACACCTCATACAACCACTACCGCTTCCTCCACTCCCAAACCCCCCCATCTTTTCCCAGTGTGTCTAAAAAACCTTTCCTGGCAACCCTTGACCTCTTCCCTTCCCCCCGTCCTTCCCCTAGGGCCAGGCTTTCCAGGTCCCAGCCCACCACCTTAGCCACCAAATCCCCAGGCACAGTGGTGCCAGCAACTGCGGGGTCATCGAGTGCGCCACCCATCAGGGCTGCCAGTGTGCCACGTAGCGAGGGCAAGGACATTCCGCCCCCTGCCAACGTGAAAAAGGTGCCCACATCCCGGAGGGAGAAGCCGCACCTACCAGCCACCAAGGGCTCAGCAATAACAAAAGGGGATAGTGGCAAGACAACTGCGGCACCATCAAAGGTGGGGAAGGGACAAAAGCAGAAGAGCAGGTCAGGACAGGGCACAGTGGCACTGACTGAGGGACCAGTGTCACACCTTCTGTCCACGACCACACCAACCTGTACGGCAGCGAACACCGCAAGCTGCCCCGCCACCACAACCGACATCTGCCCCGCCACCTGCACAGCCACCGGCACAGCCACCGGCACGTCTACAGCCTCAGCGACAGTCCCCAGCCTCTTCCCCAGTGGGCAGCCGTCCGAGGCTGCAGGAGACTTCCTGGACCCTGGCCAGCTTCCATGAGGCATGACCTCCATCACTGTTTGCACCTGCAGGTGGAAGGCGAAGCCGCAGCAGTGTGGGGTATGTTGCTGCCTCCAGGGCGTATCATGCTACCTGTACCTCGGCAATCTCGTGGCACACATACCCAGGTGAGGGAATTGTACCGGCCACACTGCATGTGGAGCACTCTGGGCACCATGTCCCCTCCAGAACCAGTGGAGAGATACATCCACTATCTCAGTCCTTGGCAGGATGAAGCACTCTGGGCACCAGGCCCCCTCCAGAATCAGTGGAGAGATACATCCACTTGAGAGACTTGAGAGACTGTGGCTTTGCAATCCCCATGATAAAGCAGTGGGCAAACCACCCACTGGAGAGACTTGAGAGACTGTGGCTTTGCACTCCCCAGGAAACAGCAATGGGCATGGAGCCCCCTCGTGCAGCAGTGGCGTAGTGCGTTCATCTGGCTGAGGTGCCCCCCTCCCCTGAGGTGCCTGTATATTTTCGATCTAATGCCCCAGCCGTGTTCTCTCTGTTTCCAGTCAGGTATCTTGTGTGGGCTTCGCCCATGCATTTTGGGACCAGTGGTCCACGGACAATGATTGGTACACTATCCGGACTTGTGTAGTTGGTGTACATATTTGTATATACTGAATTTAGATTCTTGACTATCAGATTTTTCATGATTACACTGGTTACAATCATTTCCTTTTGTCCTTGCGTTCTTCCAGGGGGTGATGGGGTGTATATGTAATGTTGCTGCATGTATTTGTGTGTATGATGTTGTGGGTGAGGGTGGGGGTGGGGGTATTGCGTGTTGTGTGTGTGTGTCACTCTCTTTTCCTTCCCCCCTCCCCTGTGTTGTAGGTGCAGTACTCACGTGGTCGTCGACGGCGTCTGTCCTGCTCCTACAGTAACTATATCTTGCAAACATATTTCATCTTCTGCACGGCGGTAAGCTAGAGCAGGAGGAAGAGCAGCATTGGTAACAACTGTAGTTCGGGCTCCATGGCGTCCTGGTTCCTCGTTGGGTGTCGAGGGGTAAGTGTTTTCCCTTCTGTGTACTGTTTTTGCCGTGCTTTTGATAGCGTTGGTTCTGCCCCGGAAAAGGTGGCGGCTAGGCCTCTTGTAATAGTGTGGGCGGTACTTTGTCCTCCGCCTGTCTGTTGGCGGTTACCGCTGCGGTGTTTGTTTCTACCGCCGTGGCGGTCGGAGTGTTAAAGTGGCTGTCTGTGTGGGCGGTTTCCGCCATGGTCGTGATTCCATTTTGTTTCCCGACAGCCTGTTGGCGGTATTACCGACACTTTAACACCGACCGCCAGGGTTGTAATGAGGACCAAAGTGTCAAATTACATTAGATCTTCAAAGCCTACAAGAAGGAACAGCAGCATTAATGGATAGGTACTGGGCATGTGGTACATAAGCACATTATCAAATGCCCAGAAGTTGGCAGGGTGTTTGTTCCCTTGTTATGCAAATGTCCCAAACGCTAGTGGTGCCACTACGGGAAAATGTCACAGTGGAAGATATCTATACGCATGCACAAGAGAGAAAGCATGCCCTAACACACAGGTGGAAGAGGAGCATCCATCAACAATTTGTCCTGGATGTGAAAGGCGTGCCAGAAGAGTTTCTACTGTTCTCTGAAAGTGAGGTTTGGGGTGCGAGTATGTCCACCGGAGGACTGATTCCAGTGTCCAAGCAGTTGCTAAGGCCAGATGGCTGCAGCAAACGAGATATGAACTTACGTTATTAGTGAAAGGCACAGATGATCTTTTTAATGCAATCAGAGAAGAATCAAGGGCAATGAGAATAATGGTGATGCAGTATTGTGTTGTACTGGACTTACTAACAGCCATGGAAGGAGGAGTGTGTGCCAAGATTGTCTCTCCTGCTGTATGTTCATTCCAGGAAATGATGAAGACAACGGTACCCCATCCAAAGCAATACTAGCTTTGCACACTCTGAGAGAAAACATGGCAACAGAACAAACCAAACTTACGGACTGGTTTTCAGGGTGGTTCTCATGGTTACCATCCTGGATGTCAGGGTTATTTGAAGCCCTCCTGCCCATCATAATAGTACTACTGCTATGTTGCTGTTGCTTCCAAATAATACTACAGTGCTGCCGGAGAGAGATGGCAAACATGGGCAGAGTAGGAATTAATTTGGTTAGAACAAAAATTAGGCTAATGGACATTTGGGGACAGCCACAAGATCACCAACATCAAATAGATGTCAATCAATTGACAAGAGGGGGGAATGTGGAAATAGAAATGTCTACAGTAACTATATCTTGCAAACATATTTCATCTTGTACAAAAAATATGCATGAGGCAGAAACAGACTCACCAGTAAAATATGTGCTGAAACCACAGTTACAGTACATGTGCTAGTCACAGACTCCATCTTGTACAAAATAAAACATATATATGAGACAGAAATAGACAACCCAGTAAAATGTGCTGTGATAGTCACAGGTTGAGGGCAATGACTTTTGGTACAAAGAACACAAACTGGTCCAAGAAATAACCTACTGACCTTTGTACTCAGCTGAGCATTTATGGCCTAGAGGGAAGTCAGTGTTTAGCCCAGACATGAATAACTGACACTCTCAGTACAAACAGGATGGTGTGACTTTTATGATCAGCAGATGTTATTGTGGTGAGTAATGGAATGTGGCAGGGAGCACACCATGCAAATCATTGTGTTTGAAATCTATATGAGTTACGTGCAGTCAGATATGCCTTGAGACTTGCCGAATGTGTCTTTGCATGCGATACTTCAGCACGGTTCCCGGCCGTAAATTAAAGTGATCCTAAGAAACCAAGACGGAAGACTGGAGTGATGGGCAGAGGGAAATAAAAGTCCACACTTTGACAACAGCCACAAGTGCGTCAGTGTGAACAGAAAGAGTGGTGCTGTTCTGTACTTTCTGTTTCATGCAATGCAGCTCTGCAACTTCACTCGCTCTGCTGTGTTGCATTAAATGTTTGTAAAAATGCTCCGCAATGATTTGGCGCAGATGTCCAGAAATACATTTTGGTGGTCATTACAACCCTGGCGGTCGGTGTTAAAGTGGCGGTAATACCGCCAACAGGCCGGTGGTAAAATTTTTTTTAATTACGACGTGGCAGAAACCGCCAACATAGACAGCCACTTTAACACTCCGACCGCCACGGCGGTACAAACAAACACCGCAGCGGTAACCGCCAACAGAGAGGCGTAAGACAATGTACCACCCACACTATTACAACAGTCCAATCCACCACCTTTTCCGGGGCGGATTCCCCGCGCACAAAACACGGCGGAAACAGGACTTGCAAGGGAAAACGCTCACCTCTACACACCCCACGAGGAATCAGGACGCCATGGAACCGGAACTTCAGATACTCCCAACCTTTATCTTCCTGCTCCTCTACCAGGAGCACGAACGCCGGCGGTGAAGACCACAGTGAGTACTGCACCTACGACACAGGGGAGGGGGGAGGGAAAAGAGAGTGACACACACCCGCAACACCCCCACCCCCACCCTCACCCACAACAACACACACACTAATACAGCATGATGCATTACGGTTACACCCCCCAACCCCTCCTGGAAGAATGCAAGGACAAAAGGAAATTAGTCAAATAATTGTTATATATTCAATTACATTAATCAAAAATATTTACATATATATACATTTACACTATAAACAATTATATACACCAAGAACACAAGTCCAAGGGATTCCACCATCATAGTCCGTTGACCACTGGGCCTAAAAGGCATGGGTGAGGCCCACATTCAATACCCGAACAAGACGGAGATAACACTGCTGGGGCATCAGATAGAAATAAAACAGGCACTTCAGGGTGAAGGGGGGGGGGCACCTCAGCCGGATGAGTGCATGACGCCAGATCCACGAGGGGGCTCCATGCCCACTGTTCAATCCTGGGGAGTGCAAAGCCACAGTCTCTCAAGTCTCTACAGTGGGTGGGTTGCCCACTGATCAATCTTGGGGAGGGCAAAGCCACAGTCTCTCAAGTCTCTACAGTGGGTGGGTTGCCCACTGTTCAATCCTGGGGAGTGCAAAGCCACAGTCTCTCAAGTCTCTACAGTGGGTGGGTTGCCCACTGATCAATCCTGGGGAGTGCAAAGCCACAGTCTCTCAAGTCTCTACAGTGGGTGGGTTGCCCACTGTTCAATCCTGGGGAGTGCAAAGCCACAGCCTCTCAAGTGGATAACAGTCTCCACTGGTTCTGGAGGGGGCTTGGTGCCCAGAGTGCTTCATCCTGCCAAGGACAGAGCAGAGGTAGTGGATGCCTTTCTCCACTGGTTCTGGAGAGGGCTTGGTGCCCAGAGTGCTTCATCCTGCCAAGGACAGAGGTAGTGGATGGGAATCTCCACTGGTTCTGGAGGGGGCTTGGTGCCCAGAGTGCTTCATCCTGCCAAGGACAGAGGTACTGGATGCCTTTCTCCACTGGTTCTGGAGTGGGGCTTGGTGCCCAGAGTGCTTCATCCTGCCAAGGGCAGAAGTAGTGGATGCCTTTCTCCACTGGTTCTGGAGGGGGCTTGGTGCCCAGAGTGCTTCATCCTGCCAAGGATAGAGGTAGTGGATGCCTTTCTCCACTGGTTCCGGAGGGGGCTTGGTGCCCAGAGTGCTTCATCCTGCCTGTGGCGGCCTCAGTAGCGTTGTAATCATTGGTGCTCACTGTCCTGCCGTGGTGCTGGTGGTCTTGTCCTGGGCAGCGGGGCTGCTGCTGGTGGTCTTGTCCTGGGCAGTGGGGCTGCTGGCGGTCTTGTCCAGGGCAGCGGGGCTGCTGCTGGCGGTCTTGTCCTGGGCAGCGGAGCTGCTGGCGGTCTTGTCCGCCGTGCTGATCTTCCCAGACTTGTCGGTTTTACTGTGCTCCTTCCCCACCTTGGATGGTGTTGCAGCTGTCTCCACACTCCCAACTGTACCCCTGGGAGCGGTTTTGGTGGCTGATTTCTTTCCCCTCTCCCGCCGGGCACTGGCCAACTTTTTATGCTTGACAGGTGGGGGACTGTCCGTACTCTGGCTCCTTGCCACACTGGCTGCCCTGCTGCCTGGTGCACTCCAGAATCCGGTGACTACTGGCACCACTGGTCCCGCCGATGTTGTGGCTGAGGTGCTAGGTTGGGACCTGGAGAGTCGGGCCCTAGGAGACTGAAGGAGTGGGGGAGGTGAGGGAAAGAGGTCAAGGTTGGCCAGGAAAAGTTTCTTAGGAACACTGGGACGGGTAGCTGGAGGGGGTTTGGGAGTGGAGAAAGAGGTAGTGGTTGTAGGAGGTGTAAGTTTTCTGAATTTGGGTGAAGGTGCATGGAATGGAGGCTGTCGTGAGGTGGAAGGCTGTTGGGTGGGTGTGTGGCTGCGTTTGTGTACCTTGGCAGGTGGCCTCACAGACACACTGGGAGAGGACACAGGGGACGTGTGAATGGTAGTGGGGGTGGTGACTGGACGTGAGCAGGGTGTGCTGGTGGGTGTGCTGGTGATGGACATAGTGGCTGAGGATGTAGTGCATGCAGGTGTGAGTGGAGACGAGACAGGAAGGGAGGAGGGAGACGAGGAGGAGGGGACAGAGTGGAGGCAGTGGATGTTGGTGTGTCTGCATGTGTGTGATGCTTGTGTGAGTGCCTGTGGGATGTGTGGTGCTTATGTTTGCCAGAGCTTCCCTTGTGTGTTGAGGTGTGTGCATGCTGGTCTGATGGTGTGCTTGGGATAGGCTGAAGTACAGTGGTGTGGGTCTGGGTGGAGGAAGTTGGAGGGGGGAGGCTAGAGACAGGGACAATGGCTGCCATCAGTGCTGAGGCCAGAGTCTGAAAAGCTCGCTGAAGGGCTGCCTGACCAGAATGAATGCCCTCCAGGTATGCATTGGTTTGTGAGGGACCTGAGGAGGTCAATGGCCTCCTCACTGAGGGCAGCAGGGGTGACTGGGGAAGAGCCTGAGGTGCCTGAGGCGAAGGTGATGCCTACCCTCCTGGGTGAGCAGGCATGGGGCAAACACTGAGGGGCTGCTGGGAGGGCGGTGCTGGTATGGGGGGTGGCGGCTGTACCTGTAGATGCGGTGGGCACAGATAGGCCCACCACTGCAAGGGAGCTCCCATCAGAGGAGAAGTTTGTATCGCTGGTGTCAGCTCCTGTCCCCGACGTGGAGCTCCCCTCGCCCTCCGTCCCACTGGTGAATTCAGACTCCATAGTGTCGCCCTTCAGGGCCATGTGGGATGCAGCTCCCTCCTGCTCCGGTGCCACTGCTCCTCCGCCTGATGATGCTAATGCACACAAGAACAGGGAGACCACAAAAAGGGGGGGGGGAGACAGAAGAAAGACATGTTGAGTGTATGCAATGCCGCGCACTTGGAGTCCACTATTCACTCTCAGGGACATGGGATACAAGACTATGCCCAATTTCTGCACACATGGATGTCACAGGAGCCTGACTAGGTGGAGTTGGCACTGTACACAGGTGGGGTGGGGTGCCACAGGGCCTGCCTCAAGAAGGGTCCTTGCATACTAAACTCGCCCTGGCCTAGGGGAACCCACAGCCACCCAAACACCTACAATGCGCGCTGAATCAGCAGAATGAGAGTGTACTCACTCCCTTGTGTCTGCTGTGATGCTCTCAAGTGCCCATCCAACTCCGGGTACGCCACCGCCAGGATCCTCAACATCAGGGGGGTCATGGTGCGACGGGCACCCCTCCCACGTTGGGAGGCCATCCCCAGCTGGGCCTCCGCTTTCTTCTTGCTCCAGCGGCAAATGTCCTCCCATCTTTTCCGGCAGTGGGTGCTCCGTCTGTGGTAGACCCCCAGGGTCCGGACTTCCTTGGCGATGGCACGCCAAATGTCCTTCTTCTGGTGGGCTGACCTACAGGAATTGTACAGGGGAAAAAGAGAAGTTATTACCATCTGCACCGTCACAGTCATTGGCCCGCATCCCTACCCTTGCCATGATGCACATGCACTCACCGTCGTTTCATGCATGCCTCATTCTCACCCCCCCATCTTTCATCCACCCAACTCCACAAAGGCATTGCCCATACAGCATGCTCACAGTGTACTCACCTGTTTGTCTGGAGGACCGTAGAGTAGCGTGTACTGGGGGAGGACCCCATCCACGGGTTTCTCCAACTCCTCCGTGCTGAAGGCAGGGGCCCTTTCCCCAGACACACGAGCCATTGTCTCTTCCAGACTGAGGTCACAGCAGCACTTGCAGTGTAGGTCCTCTCCTGTCGAAGATCAGATATCAAGTGATTGAACAGAGAGAAAATGGCGGTCACGTCCGCGGTGGTGCGTACCGTCACCGCCGACGTACATCGTCATTGGCTCCTGGGACCCATAGGGTCCAATGTTAACCAATGCAGGATTGCGCCGCGGTCTTCGACCGCCTACCGCGACAGTGTACAATGCCAGCGCAGTTACCTCATATCCCCCTGTCCCTCTTTACAGGTCAGGCAGCCGCCATTTCAGGGCCCACATGGCATTATTTTATCTAGGCCTTGCCTAAACACTCATACAGGCATATTTCGATTTGCTAATATTTTCAGAGTAAACTGTGTTTACGTACCTCAGAGTTGGTTGACTCTCTGCTCGCTGTTCTCCTCCATAGGCACTGTCCGCTGGGGCATGTGAGGTGATGGCGGCATCCTCCGGTGTACAGACCGCTGGTGGACCTGTCGACATTGGAGGAGCGACATGTGATGATCACCTACAGGCTTGATCGTGCCACAATCCAGGAACTGTGCGCCCAGTTGGAGCCAGACCTGATGTCAGTTATCCGCCATCCCACAGGAATTCCCCCTCAAGTGCAGGTGCTGTCAGTACTCCATTTCCTAGCAAGTGGGTCTTTTCAAACAACAGTGGCCACAGCATCAGGGATGTCCTAGCCTATGCATTCCAACGTGTTGTCCAGAGTGTTGTCTGCCCTGCTGAAGCACATGCGGAGCCACATCATTTTCCCTCAGGTGGAGGATTTGCCTACAGTGAAAGGTGATTTCTATGCCCTGGGACATATCCCCAACATCATAGGTGCCACAGATGGGACACATGTGGCCTTGGTACCCCCCGCAAGAGTGAACAGGTGTACAGAAACCGGAAGAGTTACCATTCCATGAATGTGCAGATGGTGTGTTTGGCAGACCAGTACATCTCCCATGTAAATGCAAAATTCCCTGGCTCAGTGCATGACACTTACATCCTGCGGAATAGCAGCATCCCTTATGTGATGGGCCAACACCAGAGGCACCAGGTTTGGCTATTAGGTGAGGACATGGACCCAATACAGTGGGAATAGTTGTCTGGTTCTGTGGATGTCCCTATGAGTTAGTGTGTGACTAACAGTTGTCCCTCACCATTTGCAGGTGACTCTGGTTACCCCAACCTGTCATGGCTACTGACCCCAGTGAGGAATCCCAGGACAAGGGCAGAGAAACGCTACAATGAGGCCCATGGGCGAACTAGGAGGATTATAGAGCGGACCTTCGGCCTCCTGAAGGCCAGGTTCCGGTGCCTCCATATGACAGGTGGTTCCCTATTCCACTCACCAAAGAAGGTATGCCAGATCATCGTGGCCTGCTGTATGCTTCACAACTTGGCTTTGCGACGACAGGTGCCTTTTCTGCAAGAGGATGGTCCAGATGGCGGTATTGTGGCAGCTGTGGACCCTGTGGACAGTGAAGACGAGGAAGCAGAAGAAGAGGACATCGACAACAGGAACACGGTGATCCTGCAATACTTCCAGTGAGACACAGGTAAGAAGACAACACTGCCTGCTACATCTGATTTTAATCTACTACCTCTCTACTGTCGGTCATTTTCACCCAGTGTATGGTCACTGAGTTGTCACTTTCCCTTACGATTTCACAGATGTGGGACCCACTGTGTGACATCTGCTTTGTTTCCTCATGGACTAGAGCTGTGTGACATAAGTAT
The DNA here is from genome assembly GCF_031143425.1 of Pleurodeles waltl. Classification (NCBI taxonomy): domain Eukaryota; kingdom Metazoa; phylum Chordata; class Amphibia; order Caudata; family Salamandridae; genus Pleurodeles; species Pleurodeles waltl. Next base: position 232,054,152 of record NC_090449.1, read on the forward strand.
GTTGACATTACATTTGAAAGAGCATTTTGCCACTGTAATTGCTAATACACTATTTCGAAATCACAGACAGACTCCTGATTGTTTTGTGCTTTAAGGGTGTTTATTTAAGTGTTCAATATTGGAGGGGTTTGTAAAATGGTGAGGGGTGATGGTGGAGAAATGTCCATGGTAGAGTCCAGTCTATTAGTCTCACAGGTGCATTGTCCAAAGGGGTATAGGAAGTGGAGCTGGGACAGTTTAAGGATGGACAGGGTGACAAGGTGGAACAAAAGGATGACAATCAGGGTGGTCTCATTTCTTGGCGGGGGTCTTGGCATCGTTCTCTGTCTTTGTCCTGGATCTCAGGGACCGTTTGCGGGGTGGTTCTCCCTCTGCAGGGGGTGGGGTGCTGGTGTGATGGTCCTGTGGCGGTGCCTCCTGTTCACTAGCGCCGGCGGAGGTGGTGGGCTGTTCATCGTCCAGGCTAGTGTCAGGGGCCCCTTGTTGTGCCACAGTGTCCCTCCTGGTGTTCACGAGTTCCTTCAGCACCCCTACAATGGTGCCCAGGGTGGAATTGATGGATTTTAGTTCCTCCCTGAAGCCCAAATACTGTTCCTCCTGCAGCCGCTGAGTCTCCTGAAACTTGGCCAGTACCGTTACCATCGTCTCCTGGGAATGGTGGTAGGCTCCCATGATGTTGGAGAGGGCCTCGTGGAGAGTGGGTTCCCTGGGCCTCTCCTCCCCCTGTCGCACAGCAGCCCTCCCAGTTCCCCTGTGTTCCTGGGCCTCTGTCCCCTGAACCGTGTGCCCATTGCCACTGCCCCTAGGTCCCTGGTGTTGTTGGGGTGGTGGGTTAGCCTGGGTTCCATTTAGTGGTGGACACACTGCTGCTTGACGTGTCCTGAGGACAGCGGTATGGGCCCACTGGGTGGGTGCTGTGCTGGTTTTTCCAGAATGGGGAAGCTCTGTAGTGGCTTGTGCCAGTGTGAGGGGAACCGACTGTCCAGAGGTCCCAGATGGGCCGGGCTGGTCATCTAGATCCAGTTGGACAGAGCTGTTGTCATCACTGTGGGCCTCTTCTGTGGGTGGAGTGGACATATCTGGACCCTCCTGTCCGATGACGTTGGGTAGGGGTCCTGCAGGGGTGTAAAAGCATGATTATTGCATCTGTGTGTGCCATGGTGTGCAATGGGTGGGTGACCGTGTACCCCAGTGCTTGCATTCCTGTGTAAGACCTTGTGTGATGATGGTTTAGGGGGGTGTATGGGTATGTGCAGTGGCCATGCTTTGGTGATGGGTGTCCATGCTTTGGTGTTGCATGCATGGCTTGGGTTTGGGATGTGTGGTTTGTGAGATTGGGACATGTGTGAGGAGTTGGAGTGATGGGTGTGCGGGCGAGGGTGGGGGTATGTGATAGCATGCAGGTGGGTGGGGGATGAAGTAATGAATGAATTGACTTACCAGAGTCCATTCCTCCAGCTACTCCTGCGAGGCCCTCAGGATACAGAATAGCCAAGACCTGCTCCTCCCATGTTGTTAGTTGTGGGGGAGGAGGTGGGGGTCAGCCGCCAGTCCTCTGTACCGCGATGTGGTGTCTTGAGACCACGGAACGCACCTTCCCCCGTAGGTCGTTCCACCTCTTCCTGATGTCATCCCTAGTTCTTGGGTGCTGTTCCACTGCGTTGACCCTGTCCACGATTCTTCGCCATAGCTCCATCTTCCTAGCTATGGAGGTGTGCTGCACCTGTGATCCGAATAGCTATGGCTCTACCCGGATGATTTCCTCCACCATGACCCTGAGCTCCTCCTCAGAGAACCTGGGGTGTCTTTGCGGTGCCATGGGGTGGTGTGGGTGATGTGTGGGGTGGTGTGTGTTGTGATGTGTGGGATGATATTTAGAGATGTGTTGTGTGAGGTGCGTGGATGTTATGTGAGTGATGGTGTTGAGTGCCTGTGGATGCTCGTTTGTAGATGGTGGTGTCTCTCTCTGTACTTCTTTCTCAATTGTTGTCATAGGGGTTTGTGGGTGATGTGAGTGTGTGTTTTATATTGTATTGGATGTGTGGGAGTGGTGTGTGTATGTGTATCAGGTGTGTGTATTTTGAATTGTCCAGTGTGGCTGTGTTTTGTAAATGTGTGTGTGTTTTGAGTTTGGGTCATAATGACTGTGGCGGTATTCCGCGGCGGTTTGTTGGCGGTCTTCTGCACGGCGGTAAGCGGCTTTTACCGCCAATGTTGTAATGACCCCCTTTGTCTTCGACTTTGTACAGTGGTCTACTACCTTTTGCATAGGAACATATTATAGAAATAACAAATACATACAGACAGAAAATCACTGTTTGTCAAAAAAATGCTATTTTTCAAATAATGAGAGAGAAAGCCATCCAAGGCTCCAGTACAAGCCATTTGGTAGGTTACACTGCAGCAGTAGAAGATTTTGGGATTAGTGCACACTGGCCATGTTGTTAGGCATTTCTAATTATGCACTTTGTTTTCCATTACCTAGAAATGTTGAAATGAAAGCTGTACAGAATAAGGGTTTACAATAGAAGTTCATCCCAGAATCAGCACCTGATGTGCTTTTACATCAGGGCCTGGAGCACCTAACAGTCTGCAGAAATGATGGCTATGCCCCAGCAGGGCGGCTTTAGTGCTGGTTGCATCCATTGTGACAATTTCTGTTGCCACCCTATCCCCAAAAACCTCTTTTTTCAAGGAATCCCTCAGTACCACCATGCAACCTTGCCCCTCATCTTTCCATTGACCCTCTCCCGTGTGTATTTCATTTCTTTTATGGCGCTACTCTTTCCTATGTAGGGTGTTGAGTGCTTTACATCACACACATATTATCAGAGACAATGACTCATATAAATGCGTAGGTCAATGTATAGAAAATGTTACTTAAGACAATGAGAGTTGCAGGGTTTAGTAATTACATGCTATTCATAGTGGTAGGTATTACATGCACGGCCACTGGAATTATGCAGCAGGGGTGCATCTACTTATGTGGCAGGGTTGACTAAATTATGCAGCAAAATGCAGATTATGCTCCATAATGCGGCACATTTTTTGATAGTATTGCTTCATTATTTTTTAATTTTAATACATTGGTATACTGTCTGGGCAAAGATTTCACCTCATTAGTACCAGCTTACCTACTAAATACAGAAATAGGCCATTGAAAGATGACCTGGTAAAATGTGATAGCCCTTCTACTGCTTGCGAACACAAGTCGCAACTTTATTTTGAGTAACTTTTGATCCATGCGATCTAGAAACAATTGTTTTGCTAAAATCTGTAGATTATGCAGCAAATGATGGATTATGTGACAAGTACAGCAAATCAATAATTATGCAAAAAAGCTGCAGAAGTGCATCATTTCAGTGGCCCTGAGTGGTTGGTCTGGAGAAATAGAAACTCAGGGTTTAAAACATAACACAGTGGTTGAAGTTTACTAATAAATATGTATTACTATCCTTTACATAGTGGTTGAAGTTGTCCTTACTAATAAATATTGTGAGGAAATACCTCCTTGGCATGGTTACCCCCCCTGACTTCTTGCCTTTGCTGATGCTAAGTTTTGACTGAAAGTGTGCTGGGACCCTGCTAACCAGGCCCCAGCACCAGTGTTCTTTCCCTAAACTGTACCTTTGCTTCCACAATTGGCACAGCCCTGGCACTCAGATAAGTCCCTTGTAACTGGTACCCCTGGTACTAAGGGCCCTGATGCCAGGGAAGGTCTCTAAGGGCTGCAGCATGTCTTATGCCACCCTGGGGACCACTCACTCAGCACATGCACACTGCCTCACAGCTTGTGTGTGCTGGTGGGGAGAAAATGACTAAGTGGACATGGCACTCCCCTCAGAGTGCCATGCCAACCTCATACTGCCTGTGGCATAGGTAAGTTACCCCTCTAGCAGGCCTTACAGCCCTAAGGCAGGGTGCACTATACCACAGGTGAGGGCATATGTGCATGAGCACTATGCCCCTACAGTGTCTAAGCAAAAACTTAGACATTGTAAGTGCAGGGTAGCCATAATCGTACATGGCCTGGGAGTTTGTCAAACACGAACTCCACAATTCCATAATGGCTACACTGAAATCTGGGAAATTTGGTATCAAACTTCTGAGCACAATATATGCACACTGATGCCAGTGTGCAATTTATTGTAACATACACCCAGAGGGCATCTTAGAGATGCCCCTTGGATGCCAATCAGACTTCTAGTGTAGGCTGACCAGTTTCTGCCAGCCTGCCACACACCAGACAAGTTGCTGGCCACATGGGGAGAGTGCCTTTGTCACTCACTCTGTGGCCAAGAACAAAGCCTGTACTGGGTGAAGGTGCTTCTCACCTCCCCCTGCAGGAACTGTAACACCTGGCGGTGAGCCTCAAAGGCTCACCCCTTTTGTTACAGTGCCCCAGGGCATCCCAGCTAGTGGAGATGCCGCCCCTCTTGCCACTGCCCCTACTTTGGCGGCAATGCTGGAGGAGATAATGAGAAAAACAAGGAGTAGTCACCCACCAGTCAGGACAGCCCCTAAGGTGCCCTGAACTGAGGTGACACCTGCCTTTAGAAATCTTCCATCTTAGTTTTGGAGGATTCCCCCAATAGGATTAGGGATGTGCCCCCTCCCCACAGGGAGGAGGCACAAAGAGGGTGTAGCCACCCTCCAGGACAGTAGCCATTGGCTACTGCCCTACCAGACCTAAACACACCCATAAATCTAGTATTTAGGGGCACCCCAGAACCCAGGAAATCAGATTCCTGCAACCTGAAGAAACAAGAAGGACTGCTGACCTATGAGCCTGCAGAGAAGATGGAAGACCACAACTGCTTTGGCCCCAACCCTACAAGCCTGTCTCCTGACTCGAAAACCTGCAACCAATGACGCATCCGACAGGGACCAGCGACCTATGAAGCCTCAGAGGTCTGCCCTGGACTAAAGGACCAAGAAACTCCCATGAGCAGTGGCTCTGCTCAACAACAGCAACGTCTTTGCAACAAAGAAGCAACTTTTAAAGAACTCACGTTTCCCGCCGGAAGCGTGAGACTTCACACTCTGCACCCGACGCCCCCAGCTCGAGATCCAGAGAACAAACACCACAGGGAGGACTCTCCAGTTACTGCAACCCCGTGAGTAGCCTGAGACGACCCCCCAGGGCCCCCACACCAACGCCTGCAGAGAGAATCCAGAGGCTCCCCCTGACCGTGACTGACTGTAACAAGGTACCCGACACCTGGAACCAGCACTGCACCCGCAGCCCCCAGGACCTGAAGGAACCAAGCCTCAGTGCAGGAGTGACCCCCAGGCGACCCTCTGCCTAGCCCAGGTGGTGGTTGTCCCGAGAAGCCCCCCTGTGCCTGCCTGCACCGCTAGAGTGACCCCCGGGTCCCTCCAGTGAATCCTATTCAATACCCGACGCCTGCTGTGCACACTGCACCCGGCCGCCCCTGTGCCGCTGAGGGTGTGTTTTGTGTGCCTACTTGTGTCCGCCCCAGTGCTCTACAAAACCCCCCTGGTCTGCCCCCGAGGATGCGGGTACTTATCTGCTGGTCGACTGGAACCGGAGCACTCCTGTTCTACATAGGCACCTATGTGTTTTGGGCACCTCTTTGACCTCTGCACCTGACCGGCCCTGAGCTGCTGGTGTGGTAACTTTGGGGTTGCCTTGAACCCCCAACAGTGGGCTGCCGATGCCCAGGAACTGAGACTTGTAAGTGTCTTACTTACCTCACAAACTAACCTTTACTTACCTCCCCCAGGAACTGTTGATTTTTGCACTGTGTCCACTTTTAAAATAGCTTATTGCCTTTTTAACAAAGACTGTATGTGATATTGCTTTTATTCAAAGTTCCTAACTTACCTGTGTGGAGTACCTTGCATTTTATGTATTTACTTCAAATCTTGAACCTCTGGTTCTTAAAATAAACTAAGAAAATATATTTTTCTATATAAAAACCTATTGGCCTGGAGTAAGTCTTTGAGTGTGTGTTCCTCATTTATTGCCTGTGTGTGTACAACAAATGCATAACACTACCCTCTGATAATCCTACTGCTCGACCACACTACCACAAAATAGAGCATTAGAATTATCTAATTTTGCCACTATCTTACCTCTAAGGGGAACCCTTGGTCACTGTGCACACTATTTCTTATTTTGAAATAGTATATACAGAGCCAACTTCCAACAAATAAGTATTATTATCCTAGGCAACCCACTATACTATTTACATAAAAACACTTCTTTGATTTGCATGTTACACTTTGTGCTTTGCAAAACACACATTATCCCTCATCCTACATTATGACCTTCATAATGAGTCAAAACGGGAATTAGGCAACAACCATATCCCCGCAATATATATGACAAAAGCAGAATGCATGCCCTAGGCCAACGCAGTAGCTGATGCACCTCTTGCTGTAACTGCAGCATGAGCCATAGTCATTCTGTAGGTGAGAATTGGCCGCAGACAGAATGACAGTGGGCCAGTTGACAGTTTTTGAAAAGTCGGGGAGGGGCTGCTGAACCCTATTTAGTTCAAAGAAGTATGTGCTGGCCCCAACTGTGAGTGCTACAAAACTCATGAGGCTTTGTGCAGGTGTGCAGCACAGATTGCTGAATTCTCCAGAATTACAGACAAAAGCCAACCGTGAAAGGAATTATGACGGACAACTGATGTGACACCCAAACAACGGACGGTCTGTGGAAATTTATAGATGGGTCGTCACCCTACACTTTCCACTTCTGAAATGTTGGCATGTATGAGTATTGTTCACTTTAAAATGCTTGTGTGTGCTCTATAGCTTTTCCTAGCTTTGAACATTGTAATTATTAGGCATTCTAATTGTTCATTAATATTCATCTTCCGGGTGTGCGGCCGCTGTTTCAGTTACGAGAAACAAACTATACACGCAAAATTATTGCAATAGTCCTACGGCTTGCATGTTCTCAAGGGGCCCTTTCCTTAACGTAGGAGGGTCAACCTAAACTTAGGACTTATAGACTTATATGTAAGTCTTTTCCTTAATATTTCTACACATCGCAGATACACTTAGGGTTTCTCAAGTGAGGTCCAGGATTTTTGTTTTTCTTTTGGTCCTGAAGAAAGCCGACTTATCTTTTCCTTTTCTTACCATTGTTTTCTCCTTTGGCTAGTGTGGGAACATTATTTCCTTTGTCTCGCCCTTAGTATGTTTTTAACCTTGACATAGACCATGTAGGGATTGCTAAACACATATGTTTTAGGGCCTATAGTTAATTTTAACACACTATTTCCAATGCTTCACTCCCCTCACTTGTAGGTTTGAGTCTATTCCTATTACCAATAACAGCACTTATCAAAAGATCTCTGGCAAAGATCTCCGCCCCAGGGACCCGTCGGGCACTGCAGCGCCGGATCGACAAGGATCAGGCCCAATGATGAAGCATGACACCCATTAGGGTGTGTGAAGGCTCCTGCTTCTAATTACAGAAGTGCCTAGCTGACCTGTGTTTAGTAATGGTATCCAATTAATCCCATTTGCTTCGGAACAGTGTACCTTGTTGTTGTCCATTATTCATCATCATCATAAAACTTTATTTCGATCAGCAAGATCATAAAAGCACAACATAAATAAAACAACCTATAAGAATACATACAACTTAAAAGAGAGGAGAATCTCATAATATTTACATATCCATCCAAGGACAACAGGGCAATTCAATAAATAAAACACAGAAATTAAGACAAGCTTCTTTCATTCTCTCTAATAATACAAATAACAGCTTACATAAAATAATCTCAATATAAAATGTGTTGTCCTTTCACAACAACTATAAAAATACATCATCGGATAAAAACAATACCCAATTCAATTTCACAGTTGACCCTACAAAGAGAGGGGAAGCCCTGCTATCTAAAATATACCTAATCCAGAAGATACAACAACATTAATTTAACAGACTGCACAGGGAGATAAGTGTGTACTAGAGGCAGCTAAAAAGAGCACACAATAGCAGCAAAACATCTCCCCAATCTCGTAGCACCCTAGGAGCACATTCCCATAACCAAAATACATAATAAGGATACAGCAACTAAGGAAGTGCATGTTGCCTAATTTATCACATTGTCAACAAGAAATGGGAAACAGTGAAAGCCAGGCAAGGCTTAGCATCAGTTTTTAGAGTCCTGAGAGCAGTCTGATTTACCCCCAGAAAACGGCACACAGGACCAATCCACTTATTCCTGCTCTTTACATACCCCAGACAGAAAAATAAAATGTGCTTTTCTGTCTCCTTGGCCGCCCCACACAAAACACAAGAAAAGAAGCAGAATGCTTCATATGCATCCAGTTACCCGTAAAAGCTGCAATTGGTAACATGCTGTACCTAAACTGCAGGTAAAATTTCCTTGCAAGGGGCGACTGGATCTTTTCCAGAGATGGTTCCAGACGAAACACATCCTTGAACTGTAAAAAGGAATGGGTCAATGCACCACCTGAAGAGTGTGCAAGGACTTACCCCATAATATACTCCCAATAT